>NC_136475.1:44366904-44816904 GCF_902686455.1 Sciurus vulgaris
TAAACAAAAGCTAAAAGAATTTACAAAAAGAAAGCCAGCATTACAGAACATTCTCAACAAAATATTCCATGAGGAAGAGATGAAAAACAAAGAAGCAAATCAGCAAAGGGAGGAATTATCCTAAAGGAATTGTCAAATAAAGGAGGAAACAAGTTGTGTCAAACAAATAAATAAACAAAATTTTAAAAATGAACCAAATGACTGGGAAACCAAATCATTTCTCTATAATAACCCTGAATGTTAATGGCCTGAATTCATCAATCAAAAGACATAGACTGGCAGACTGGATTAAAAAGAAAGATCCAACAATATGTTGCCTGCAAGAGACTCACCTCATAGAAAAAGATACCCATAGATTAAAGGTGAAAGGATGGGGAAAAACATACCATGCACATGGACTCAGCAAAAAAGCTGGAGTATCCATCCTCATTTCCGATAATGTGGACTTCAAGCCAAAGTTAGTCAGAAGGGATAAAGAAGGTCATTTCATACTGCTTAAGGGAAGCATAAATCAGCAAGATATAACAATCATAAACATCTATGCCCCAAACAGTGGCTCATCTATGTATGTCAAACAAATCCTTCTCAATTTCAGAAACCAAATAGACCACAACACAATAATACTAGGTGATTTTAACACGCCGCTCTCACCACTGGACAGATCTTCCAGACAAAAATTGAACAAAGAAACCATAGATCTCAACAACACAATCAATAATTTAGACTTAACGGACATTTATAGAATATACCATCCAACCAAGAGTGAGTACACTTTCTTCTCAGCAGCACATGGATCCTTCTCTAAAATAGACCATATATTATGCCACAAAGCTAATGTTAGCAAATACAAGAAGATAGAGACACTAGCATGTATTCTATCAGATCATAATGGATTGAAGTTAGAAATAAATGAAAGAGTAAAACACAGAAACTATTCCAACATCTGGAGATTAAACAATATGCTATTATATGATGAATGGATAACAGAAGATATTAGGAAGGAAATTTAAAAATTCTTAGAGGTAAATGAGAACAAAGAAACATCATATCAAAATCTTTGGGACACTATGAAAGCAGTACTTAGAGGGAAATTTATTTCATGGAGCGCATTTAATAAAAGAAGTAAAACTCAACAAATAAACAACCTAACACTACAGCTCAAAGCCCTAGAAAAAGAAGAACAGAACAGCACCAAAAGTAGTAGAAGACAGGAAATAGTTAAACTCAGAGCTGAAATCAATGAAATTGAAACAAAAGAAACAATACAAAAAATTGACAAAATAAATAGTTGGTTCTTCGAAAAAATAAACAAAATTGATAAACCTTTAGCCACACTAACAAAGAGAAGACGAGAGAAAACCCAAATCACTAAAATTCGGAATGAACAAGGAAATATCACAACAGACAGGATGGAAATACAAAACATAATTAGAAGCTATTTTGAAAATCTATACTCCAACAAAATAGAAAATTTCGAAGACATCAACAGGTTTCTAGAGACATATGAATTGCCTAAACTGAATGAGGAGGACATAAACAATTTAAATAGACCAATTTCAAGTACTGAAATAGAAGAAGTCATCAAAAGCCTACCAACAAAGAAAAGTCCGGGACCAGATGGGTTCTCAGCCGAGTTCTACAAAACCTTTAAGGAAGAGCTCATTCCAATACTTCTCAAAGTATTCCATAAAATAGAAGAGGAGGGAACCCTCCCAAACTCCTTCTATGAAGCCAATATCACACTGATACCTAAACCAGACAGAGACTCATGAAGGAAAGAAAATTTCAGACCAATATCCTTAATGAACATCGACGCAAAAATTCTCAACAAAATTTTAGCAAATCACATATAAAAACATATTAAAAAGATAGTGCACCATGATCAAGTGGGTTTCATCCCAGGGATGCAAGGTTGGTTCAACATCAGGAAATCAATAAACGTAATTCACCATATCAATAGACTTAACGTCAAGAATCACATGATTATTTCAATAGATGCAGAAAAAGCATTTGATAAAATACAGCACCCCTTCATGCTCAAAACACTAGAAAAAATAGGGATAGTGGGAACATTCCTTAACATTGTAAAGGCCATTTATGCTAAGCCCATGGCTAATATCATTCTAAATGGTGAAAAACTGAAAGCATTCCCCCTAAAAACTGGAACAAGGCAGGGATGCCCTCTTTCACCACTTCTATTCAACATCGTTCTTGAGACTCTGGCCAGAGCAATTAGACAAACCAAAGAAATTAAAGGGATACGAATTGGAAAAGAAGAACTCAAACTATCCCTGTTCGCTGATGACATGATTATATATTTAGAGGAACCAGGAAATTCCACCAGAAAACTCTTAGAACTCATAAGTGATTTCAGTAAAGTAGCAGGTTACAAGATCAATGCCCATAAATCCCACGCATTTTTATACATAAGTGATGAATCTTCAGAAAGAGAAATTAGGAAAACTACCCCATTCACAATAGCCTCGAAAAAAATAAAATACTTGGGAATCAATCTCACAAAAGAGGTGAAAGACCTCTACAATGAGAACTATACAACACTAAAGAAAGAAATTAAAGAACACCTTAGAAGATGGAAAGATCTTCCATGTTCTTGGATAGGAAGAATTAATATTGTCAAAATGGCCATACTACCTAAAGTGCTCTACAAATTCAATGCAATTCCAATTAAAATCCCAATTGTGTACCTTACAGAAATAGAGCAAGCAATTATGAAATTCATCTGGAAGAATAAGAAACCCAGAATAGCTAAAGCAATCCTTAGCAGGAAGAGTGAAACAGGGGGTATTGCAATACCAGATCTTCAACTCTACTACAAAGCAATAGTAACAAAAACGGCATGGTATTGGTACCAAAATAGAAAGGTAGATCAATGGTACAGAATAGAGGACACGGTCACAAACCCAAATAAATACAATTTTCTCATACTAGACAAAGGGGCCAAAAATATGCAATGGAGAAAAGATAGCCTCTTCAACAAATGGTGCTGGGAGAATTGGAAATCCATATGCAACAGAATGAAACTAAACCCATATCTCTCACCATGCACGAAACTAAACTCAAAATGGATTAAGGACCTCGGAATCAGACCAGAGACCCTGCAGATTATAGAAGAAAAAGTAGGTCCAAATCTTCACCTTGTTGGTCTAGGACCAGACTTCCTTAACAGGACTCCCATAGCACAAGAAATAAAAGCTAGAATCAACCACTGGGATAGATTCAAACTAAAAAGCTTTCTCTCAGCAAAGGAAACTATCAGCAATGCGAAGAAAGAGCCTACAGAGTGGGAGAATATCTTTGCCAATCATACTTCAGATAGAGCACTAATCTCCAGAATCTATAAAGAACTCAAAAAACTCTACTCCAAGAATTCAAATAGTCCAGTCAACAAATGGGCTAAGGAAATGAATAGACACTTCACAGAAGAAGATCTACAAGCAATCAACAAACATATGGAAAAATGTTCAACATCTCTAGTAATAAGAGAAATGCAAATCAAAACCACCCTAAGATTCCATCTCACCCCAATTAGAATGGCGATTATCAAGAATACGAGCAACAACAGGTGTTGGCGAGGATGTGGGGAGAAAGGTACACTCATACACTGCTGGTGGGGCTGCAAATTAGTGCAGCCACTCTGGAAAGCAGTGTGGAGATTCCTTAGAAAAGTTGGAATGGAACCACCATTTGACCCAGCTATCCCACTCCTTGGCCTATACCCAAAGGACTTAAAATCTGCATACTACAGAAATACAGCCACATCAATGTTCATAGCTGCTCAATTCACAATAGCCAGACTGTGGAACCAACCTAGATGCCCTTCAATTGATGAGTGGATAAAGAAACTGTGGTATATATATACAATGGAATATTACTCAGCCATAAAGAATGATAAAATTATGACATTTGCAGGCAAATGGATGAAATTGGAGAATATCATGCTAAGTGAGATAGGCCGATCTCAAAAAGCCAAAGGACGAATGATATCGCTGATAAGTGGAGGATGACACATAATGGGGGGGAGGGAAGGGTTAGAGTTAGGGTTAGGGAGGGGGGCAAGTATGGAGGAAGGAACTACTGTATAGAGGGTAAAGAGGGGTGGGAGGGGAGGGGGGAAGGGAAAAAATAACAATGAATCAAACAACATTGCTCTATGTAAATTTATGATTACACAAATGGTATGCCTTTACGCCATGTAGAAACAGAGAAACAACATGTATCCCATTTGTTTACAATAAAAAAAAAACAAAAAAAAAAAAACAACAAACATTGTAAAGGCTATCTGTGCAAAGCCCACGGCCAACATCATTCTTTTTCTTTTTTTTATTGTAAACAAATGGGATACATGTTGTTTCTGTTTGTAAATGGAGTAACAGCATACCATTTGCGTAATCATACATTTACATAGGGTAATGATATTTGATTCATTCCATTAGTTTTTCCTTCCCCCCCACCCCTCCCACCTCTCTTTTCCCTCTATACAGTCCCTCCTTCCTCCATTCTTGCCCCCCTCCAACCCCCCATTATCTGTCATCATCCGCTTATCAGCGAGATCATTCGTCCTTTGGATTTTTGAGATTGGCTTATCTCACTTAGCATGATATCCTCCAATTTCATCCATTTGCCTGCAAATGCCATAATTTTATTATTCTTTATAGCTGAGTAATATTCCATTGTATATATATATATACACCACAGTTTCTTTATCCATTCATCAATTGAAGGGCATCTAGGTTGGTTCCACAGTCTGGCTATTGTGAATTGAGCAGCTATGAACATTGATGTGGCTGTATCTCTGTAGTATGCTGATTTTAAGTCCTTTGGGTATAGGCCAAGGAGTGGGATAGCTGGGTCAAATGGTGGTTCCATTCCAAGCTTTCTGAGGAATCTCCATACTGTTTTCCAGAGTGGCTGCACTAATTTGTAACACCACCAGCAATGTACTAGTGTACCTTTCTCCCCACATTCTCGCCAACACCTGTTGTTGCTTGTGTTCTTGATAATTGCCATTCTAATTGGGGTGAGATGAAATCTTAGTGTAGTTTTGATTTGCATTTCTCTTATTACTAGAGATGTTGAACATTTTTTCATATATCTGTTGATTGCTTGTACATCTTCTTCTGTGAAGTGTCTGTTCATTTCCTTAGCCCATTTGTTGATTGGGTTATTTGTATTCTTGGTGTAGAGTTTTTTGAGTTCTTTATATAATCTGGAAATTAGTGCTCTATCAGAAGTAGGAGTGGCAAAGATATTCTCCCACTCTGTAGGCTCTCTCTTCACATTGCTGATAGTTTCCTTTGCTGAGAGAAAACTTTTTAGTTTTAATCTATCCCAGTTATTGATTCTTGCTTTTATTTCTTGTGCTATGGCAGTCCTGTTAAGGAAGTCTGATCCTAAGCCAACAAGGTGAAGATTTGGACCTACTTTTTCTTCTATAAAATGCAGGGCTTCTGTTCTGATTTCAAGGTCCTTGATCCATTGTGAGTTGATTTTTGTTCAGGGTCCAACATCATTCTTAATGGAGAAAAATTGAACAAGGCAGGGATGCTCTCTTTCACCACTTCTATTGGACATTGTCCTTGAAACACTTGCCAGAGCAATTAGACAGACCAAAGAAATTAAAGGGATACAAATAGGAAAAGAAGAACTAAAGCTGTTACTATTTGCTGATGACATGATCCTATATTTAGAAGATCAAAAAACTCCACTAGAAAACTTCTAGAATAAATGAATTCAGCAAAGTAGCAGGATATAAAATAAATATGCATAAATCTAATGCATTTCTATTCATAAGTGATGAATCCTCTGAAAGAGAAATTAGGAAAACCACTCCATTCACAGTAACCTCAAAAAAAAAAAAAAAAAACTTGGGAATTAATCTAACAAAAGTGGTGAAAGACCTCTACAGTGAAAACTACAGAACATTGAAGAAAGAATTTGAAGAAAACCTTTGAAGATGGAAGACTCTCCCATGTTCTTGGATAGGCAGAAT
The DNA here is from genome assembly GCF_902686455.1 of Sciurus vulgaris. Taxonomy (NCBI): domain Eukaryota; kingdom Metazoa; phylum Chordata; class Mammalia; order Rodentia; family Sciuridae; genus Sciurus; species Sciurus vulgaris. Next base: position 44,372,915 of record NC_136475.1, read on the forward strand.
TAACATTGTCAAAATGGCCATTCTACCAAAGGTGCTGTACAGATTCAGTGCAATTCCAATTAGAATCTCAATGAAAGTCCTCATAGAAATAGAGAAAGCAATCATGAACTTCCATCTGGAAGAACAAAAGACCTCGAATAGCCAAAACAATCTTGAGTAGAAAAAGTAAAATAGGAGGTATCACAATACCAGACATTAAACTCTACTACCGAGCAATAGTAACAAAAACAGCATGGTATTAGCACCAAAATACGCCAGTGATACAGAATAGAAGACACAGATGCAAAACCACATAAATATAGTCACCTCATACTAGACAAAGGAGCCAAAAACATACAATGGAGAAAAGATAGCCTGTTCAACAAATGGTGCTGGCAAAACTGGAAATCCACATGCAGTAAAATGAAATTAGACCTCTATCTCACACCCTTAACTCAAAATGTATCAAGGACATAGGAATTAGACCAGAGACTGTGCACAAAGCAGGCCTGAATCTTCATCATGTTGGCTTAGGATCAGATTCCCTCAACAAGACTCCCAAAGCACAAGAAATCAAAGCAAGAATCAATAAATGGCATGGACTCAAACTAAAAAGCTTTTTCTCAGCAAAGGATACAATCAAGAATGTGAAGAGAGAGCCTACAGAGTAGGAGAAAATCTTTTCCACACGCACTTCAGGTAGAGTACTTATCTCCAAAATTTACAAAGAACTTACAAAACTTTACGCCAAAAATACAAAGTACCCAGTCAATAAATGGGCCAAGGAACTGGACAGACACTTTACAGAAGAAGACACACAGGCAATTAATAAATATATGAAAAAGTGTTCAACATCTCTAGTAATTAGAGAAATGCAAATTAAAACAACTCTAAGATTTCATCTTACTCCAATTAGAATGGCTATTATCAAGAACACAAACAATAACAGATGTTGGCGTGGATGTGGGGAAAAAGGCACACTTTTGCATTGCTGGTGGAGTTGCAAATTGGTGCAGCCACTCTGGAAAACACTGTGTAGAATCCTTAGAAAATATGGAATGGACCCACCTTTTGGCCCAGTTATCCCACTCCTCGGTTTATACCTGAAGGACTTAAAATCAGTTTACCACAGTAACACAGCCACATCAATGTTTATAGCAGCTCAGTTCATAATAGCCAGATTGTGGAACCAACCTAGATGCCCTTCAACAGATGAACGGATAAAGAAACTGTGGTATATATACACAATGGAATATTATTCAGCCATAAAGAATAATAATATGGCACTTGCAAATAAATGGATGGAATTGGAAAATATGCTAAGTGAAATAAGCCAATACAAAAAACCAAAGGCTGAATGTTTTCCCTGATAAGTGGAGAACAATATATATTAGGGGTGGGGATTTGGGGAGGGAGAGGAGAATGGGGTAACGAGATTATGTAGAAGGAAAGGAGAGGGAGGGGGGTATGAAAAATGGTGGAATGAGACAGACATCATTACCCTATGTACATGTATGATTACATGAATGGTATGAATCTACATTGTGTACAACCAACCAAACTAAATGATGTGCCCCATTTGTGTACAATGAATCAAAATGCAGTGTGCAAAAAATTAAAAGATAAATTAAAAAATATTTTAAAAATTTAAAAGCTCTTAAGGAGATTATAGCATTGTAATTATATAGGATATTCACATTTCTTATTTTTTTTTCACTTCTACATTAACAAATCAATTCATATGTAGTGAAACAATTTTTATTTTCATAGTATCTTATTTTGAATTTTATAAATTTAATTTTATAATGTTATTCTTAATAATATTAAGCATAGTAATTTCTACTTGGTTATGTAGTTGAGGGACTGGTTACATTTTACTTGTTTAAAGGGACAGCACCTGGAATAAGTGATTCTTAGTTTTCTTTTTCAGTTTATGAACTGTACTTTTATGTTGCAGATCATGTTCTTTGAAAATTAATTTTTTTACCTAAAAACAAAACACCATATTTTTTCTCTGAGATAGTGTGTAATCGTTACATATTTATCAGTTTTAGATTTTGCCATTGAAAATTTTTGTTTTGTTGACAGAGCTAAAACATTCATTCATTCATTCATCTGACAGTAAATATTTATAGAACATATACTATGTTCAAGCACCTGTGTGTAAAATAGTAAGTTATCTATCATTGTTCAGGTTGCTTACAGGGGGTCAACAAAAAGTTGAAGAGTGTAAGATGAAGAGTGATATATGATTGAGAAATGCACAAAGTACCCTGGAAGTATCTACAGTGAAATTAGGTTTGATCATCTAACCATGTCCGAGTGGGACCTGGTGTTGGGGAAAGCTCCCTGAAGATAGTTTTGTCTAACCTGAGATCCAGGGTTAGTTAGATGAAGGTTGGAAGGGAGAGGAAAGTGGGATAGGCAAGTGCATATCAGATGAAATAATATGTAAGAAGGCAGAGAGCCTAGGGACCATGGTATGACTCTGGGACTTGAAGACTTTAGCATCAGAGATAAGCTGGAACTGTGTTTAAGAACCCATTTTGTGTTATTATTGGGATTTCAGCTGTTTTGCAATGGGGGATCATTAAGGCATTTCAGAGAAGCAAGATAATTATCCTTATTAGTTGGAAAAATTACCAAGCAGAAGTGTGGAAAATAGATTGGAAGGAGTTATTAGAGACAGGGATACCAAGTGAGGACTTTGTGAATAATTGGTTAAGAGGTGTTTCGGGCATAAACTGTGATGGTAGCAGTAAGATGGAAAGAACTAGATAATTTTGTGAAATATTTAGTATCAGTAATAGAATTGGTGATTTGACTACATGTGTTGGTTTGTAGAAAAAATAGATAAGGTGACACTCAAGTTTTTATCCTAGATAACTAAGTGGATGAGGCTTCCATCCAATGTGATTGGAACCATGGAAGAGTCTGAAATTGAAGAATGTGAAATCAATTTTAGAAAGGGTGAGCTTGAGGTTCATGTGGAATATTGTAGGGGAGACAGCCTCTAGGCAGATATGTAAGCCTGATCCTCAGGATAGAGTTGGAGACTGAGAAGGAGGCATCGGCATGTAAGTGGTAATTAGAGTGAATCATGTTTTGGAGGGAGGAAGTAAAGAGAAGATAGGATGATTTCAGTCTCTGAGGAACCCAGCATTTAAGGGATGGACAAGGAGGGAAGAACCAGTGAAAAACAGTAAGAAGTAGCAGTGAGGAGTGGTAGGAAAAAAATAAGGAAAGCATAGTATCACTGAAACCAAAGGATAAGGATAATTTGAAAGGTACCAGTCAAAGGACAAACATACCTAGAGTAGCAAATGCACATTTTCTAGGAAATATAGATGATGTGCTGTGCAATTTCAGATGTAAAAAGATTGTGACTAGGGAACAGGAATCCGTCATAAAGTAGTAGCACCAGAAAATACATCAAAGAGGCGACTGGCAGAAAATATATTCCAGGTGAAGGGAACATTATAGTAAAAGGTAGGTGATTATAAGGCATAAAGGTAGCAAGTTGTTACTTAGTGATACATGGAGTGTATGTTGGAGGTAAGAACTAGAAAGATGCTAGAGGAAAATTATTATGAAGGTTTTGATTGCCATACTAAAGCTCTTGTCTCTTGGCAATCAGAAGCCTTAGCAGAATTTTAAGTAGAGGAATTTTATGATAAGATTTTTTTCTTTGATAAAATTAAACCATCAGTGGGTTGGATTGAGGAGGGAAGGGGAGATTTCTTTGGAGAGATTACGGAAATAATCCAGGGAAGGTGTGGAGGAACTGAACAACTTAAACTGTGGAGTTGGAGAGGACAGAAAATCATCAGTCAGACAAAAATCAACAGTGTTTGTCAGTCAGTAGAAGTGACAGGGTGAAGGGAAGGTGTTTATTTGTAGTTTTCCTTACAGTAATTGCTTATAAAACCACTTCGTTAAGCTTCTCACTGTTCTCCCTGCCTCATTGAGCAGATCTCTCTTCATTTGTCATTAGAAAAAAACAAGTTATCAAGCTTTGCCTCCTTTTCCCCTCAGTCTCAGAGCAAGAAGCATGAAGAGTCTGAGATTTTACCCTTCTTTCAAACTAACAAGTTAGTCTGCCACAGTTTCATGGATGCTGGTAGGAAACATGAGACTCCTGGGTCAGAAAAGGACAGTGTATTACTTTACTGTTAGGTATCAGCATTTTTGCACTGGTTCCCTGAACCTCAGTTCCCCTAGGTGACATGAAGAGGACTGGATGACATATGTACCTGGAGTGGAAGCCCCAACTTAAGGAACTCAAATCTTCTATGATGGACATTAAGCATGCCTACCCTTTGCTTTGGAGATACAAATAACAGTGGACAGTAAGCATGCTTGCCCTTTGTTCTATAAAAGACACGTTATTGTGTACAATAAAAAAAAAAGGACACATTATTTATTTTCCAGGATTGATTGCTGTCCTTGAAAAGATAGTTTAGAATAAAGTAGCTCCCTGTTTGGAGAAATGTGAGAGAATTGTCCCCCAACACCTTAAAACATAATCTGTTCTTCCTTTTCTTCCATCATTGTTACAAATGAAGGTTATTTCTTTTCATGGCTAATACTCCAACTTTGGTGTTGATACTATTTTTTCTTGCTTTTTAGAGATCTTGATTGACTATGTTATCTTTTCCAAAACCTTTAGTCAGCAAATATTAATCAAATACTTAGGATACATTGAGGAGTATTATTGATCAGGTTCATATAGCATTCACTCATGCTAGTCCAGGTACTCAGACAAGTAAGCAAAGAAATAAGATAGTATTAGAACAGACACTTGATAAGAAATGTTTAACCTTATTTGATTATTGTTCAGTATATAAATGTAACAAATCATCACACTACTCCCAATCAATTTTTACAATTAAACTAATAATTAACTTTAAAAAGATGACATCAGCATAGGATAAACTCAGTAATGGTAAAACCAAACCAGAATGATGTGACAAAAACTGGAATGGAATCACTTTATATGGGTCACTGGAGAAGACTTTTAGGAAGAAATGACATTTGCACAGAGATTCAAGTTGTGCAAAGCAGCCAGGAATGCAAAGACCACAAAGAATAGTTTACCATGTAAAAATAGCAGTTACAAAGGCTCTGAAGTAGGAATGAGCTTCATATTTTGGGGGACTAGAAAGAAAGCACATGTATCTAGAGGGTAATGAGCTAAGAAGGAAAATGGTAAAAGATGAATTTAAAGAGGTAGATATGGAAAGGGGTTTGAATTTTATTATTCCATCTTTGAATTTTATTGCATATTTCCTCTTAATTTACAAATAGTAGGACATTTAGTATGTCTAAATCACTTTTTAAACAGATGCCTCTGTTTTCCTGTCTTTTCCAAGTGCTTAAAATGGAAAAGAATGAGAAGATTAATTTTCAACACTGTTGGACAACAAGAAATGGTGCCATTAGAAATTGTGAGGAATTCCTGAGATATAGAAGCAGAAGACTAGGAAGCAACAACCCAAATGGCACACAAGAGAAAACAAATAAACATGAATACAGAACCTCAAGAATTTCACGTTCTTAGTTATAGGGGTAATCATGTAAAAGTCTGTGCCTTAAATAGATAAATTGATATGTCTTCTTTCCCAGTTCTTCTTAGAATATGTGTTGCATGTGCACGCCCCTCCCCATTTCCCACAGTGTAGCAATTGCAGGCTACGTGTCCCTTTTCTGAACTCCCCCACCCCCTGCTTTTTTTTTGAAATTCAAAAACTGTACATAAGGTAAGCCAGTCTTGAGGAAAGAGCAGAAGCTGAAGCAACTTGGGACTTCCCTATGTTACAAATGTGGACAGAGATGGAATGAAAAGGAAAGGCAGCCCTGCCCAAGGGGAAAATACATGAAAGCACTGTACCACCAAAGTAAAGCTCAACTTTTTCTGCCTGCTGGATTTCCTTCCCCCAACCCCACCCACGATTTGCCTTCTAAGGCTAGCCCATACCTTGTAATGTGGCCATGGCCATATACATACCCGCAGTCAGTCCTTCTGTACAGGAAAGAGACCAGATGGGGGAACCAGAGCTCTATGCTGTATAGAAAACCTGGGCCAGCTATGTGTAATCATCAACTTAGATCTTCACTTATAAATACAAATGGATAGCCCAGGATTATCAGACACTTAAAACCAATTGGAAAAAGAAGAGCCAAGACAACTGATTTGGATGAAACATTTAAACAAAGAAGAAAAAAACATAAAATATAGTCTGAATAATAACATTTGAGAGGTTCTAGAAGAGAATGGAATAAGAACAGATCAGTGTTCAAATGAAACAGTGAGATCTTTGGAATAAAAATGTGATTTTAAAAATTAAGAAATAGAAAATGCTCTATGTGTACATGTGAAGAGAATCAATATACTGTATTTAACTGTAGACTAAAATAGTAATCTGAAAGATAAAATCAAAGAAATATTTCCAGATTTAAAGCTAAAAGACAAAATATGAGAGGGAAGTTGAGACATGAAAGGTCAGTCAATCAATGTAATACAACCAGAAATTAAGAACTAAAGGACAGCCCTCCATATCTAACATGTAGCCTTAGGGATGTTTTGGTATTAGTGGTTGAAATGGGGCCCCTGAATCTGCTTCAACCAGAACATCTCTACTTTTTTTAAAAATATTTTTTAGTTGTCGATGGACCTTTAATTAATTAATTAATTAATCTATTTATTTATTTATTTATATGTGGTGCTGAGGATCAAACCCAGTGCCTCATGCATGCCAGGCAAGTGTGCTACTGATGAACTACAACCCCAGCCCCCAACATCTCTACTTTTATAAGTTTTATTTATTGGCATTACGTGCAATGCTTTATTTAATGAAAAAGTGTTCTTTTAGCATAAAAAGTTTTTACATTATTGTCCTATGGGATGAAGTTCAGACTGGTTGCATTTTATCTAAGTCTCTTTACAACTTTACCCCAGTTTGTCCTTTCTGAGGGGAGCGAAGGAAAATGATGTGGAAGAGATAGACATGGGCCAACTTACACAGAATGTAAGCCAGTATAAGGACATTAAAACATAAGCAACAAGAAACCTTTTAAGAACTTTAGATAAATAAAATGGTTTAATTGATATATTGAAAATACATTTTAGACTAAATATTATATATAATATATTGTTTTATATTTCTGTGGGAGGCCAGTCAGAGGCTATTGAAGTACTCGGGCAAGATAAGATGGTGGCCTCAACTACAGTAGTATTAGGAGATAGAGTTATATCAGGACATATCTTAAAAGATGCAGAGTCAAGAAGGGAAAGGAGGATGTGAAGTGGTGACTGGTAGTGAGAAAAACTTGAAGGTGTGGGCTTTTTGTTTCTCTCTTGCTTTTCCCTTTCCTTCCCTTGAAACAGTGAGCTTTTCTCTGTAGCCATAGTGTACTCCATATTGTTGGGAAAGGCAAAACAGTTAGTGATAAGGCTGGAAATGTTGCTCATATTCAAATGCGTTACTTATAGTAATAATAAGATCAGCCTTTTCTGTTAAGTGAACATTTATAATCCCCAGTTTCTGTGCATCAGATATGTGAGAGTGGCTTATTTGGGTTGTTCTGGTTTAGGATCTCTCCGGAGGTTGCTCTCATCCTATGGCTGGCCTGAAGCTGGCTGATTTTGATTCAGGGCAGCTCTTTGGCATGACTGGCAAGGGTGTGTGAGTTGCTGGCAAGCAGCCAGCATCCCCTCCTCTTCACAGGGACTTCCCCATGGACAGTTTGAATGTCTTTACAGCACAGTGACTGGCCATCTCCACTCTGGCTTAGAGTTACAAGCTTCTGCAAATGAAGGCTCACAACCTCACAGAGGGCTGTAGCAGCCCACCCTTGGGTAGAGCTGCCAGAACTTTTTCAAAAATTGTCTTTAATACTCTACAATGAAAGAAGCATATAGAGGTAAAATGATAAGCGTTAGAATTAGATGTGTGTTAAAAGTATAACCCCATCAATTTTTTACTTAATGAAATGGGGAATTATCATCTCCTATGGTAGTTATAAAATGTAAGTGAGAAAATGCATATAAAGCACTCAGCACATAGTAGGTGCTCTATAATTATCTCAGAACTTTTTTCTTGATCAGTCATAAAATGAGTTTTGAGATGGTCCAGATTTAATGAACTTGGAAACAAATACAATTTATAAAGGCAGATTGCACATTTTTCCATTATTAGTATAATCAGTGATTTAGGTTCTAAAAAGGAGGTTAAGGACACACAACACAAATGTAGTTTTCAGAATTTATTTCTCTGTAATAGTATTAAACTTGGGTATCTTTAATGGAAAATAATTTTGACTATGCCACTATTGAACAATTGTCGTGAAGTTACATCACAAAATTTATACCTGAAATAACTAAATTCTGTCCAATATCAATTTTTAAAATTAGGTACTTAAGTGTAAATTAGAGTGTTCTTCAGAAGAGGATGTAGTTACCAGTACTTGTGCCAAATCCATTATGTGCTTGTATTATATGTATTAAGCTATATAATTTAAAATTGCAATTAAATATCATCTAAGTTTTGTTCACTAGAAAATAACTGACATGTTTATTACCTACTGAAAAAAAAAAAAAAAAAAAAAAAAGCAAACCCTGCTTTGAATACCTTCTCAGTGGCTGGTTCTACCTTTGACAAATCCTGTTTACAGGCACACAGTTTAGCCTGAGTTGGCACCAAAATCATTTTCTGATGCTGGTCTCTTTGCAACCCTGGCCCTTTCTAATTCCTTTTGAAAGAAGATGGGAAGAAAGGTTGCAATATAGGAGTGATAAGAATAATTGATCATGTCTCTTCCATCTTAAAAATAAACCTTCTCTGTCCTGAGATTCCTCTTGCTACCACTCTCTCTCTTCATCCCCATCTATGAGTTCAACCACAGGCTTGGCTTCTAAACCCATATCTTAATTGTAGATCTCACTCTTGAGCTCCATATCTATATTTGTGTGTTTAATGTCTACCTAGAGCTACATTATCCCGACACTCCACAGAGTATGCATGCTCCTAAATAAAAATGCTAACGCTGGGCTGCTGAGCGTTTTGCAGCTATTTTTAAATACCAGGTGACTTCATGAAATGTTGTAATGTCTTAGTGGCAAATTATCTCAGAAAAATCCTGGTTGTACTTTTTGTAGAAAATATTCTTTCATGGAAAGTACCTGTCAAGGTAACATGATTAGCTCTGTCATGGTGCAACCTGTGAGGTTAAATCCACCATCAATTTGAAGGAGAATAAAGCATGCTCACCAAGACATATAAGGCACAGAGAGGGCAAAGCACCTGGGATGAGACATTTACTCAGTGTTCACTGCTATTTCCATCTGCACATATATTCTTAATAAACTTGGTAGGAAGTGGGCAACTTTTTCCCAAATAAGACATATACGCAATATAAAAAGTCAAAAAGTTTTACAAGGCCCATAACTAATAAGAGCATTCCTTTATCCTAGCATTCTCCAGAGGCAACCACTTTCAATTCTTTAGCTATTTCTTTTGGCATTTACCTCTTTATTTTTAAACAACATATGTGGTTTGTAAGAGAAAAGCATAACATTTATTTAATTAGAGTTTTATGTGACACAGGAGATTTCAGAAATGAAGACCTTGGGGAAACCATTTTATGCTTAGGTCAGATGAAGAATGGTAGCCATGCAGAAATTTGATCAGATAAAAGACTATGATCTAATGGTAACAGACTGAGGTAAGGAACCAGGAAGGCCTATGTGTTCATATTTTTCTTAGCCTCACTGTATAGCATTCTTTTTTCCTGAGTGTGGAACAGAATACCTTTGAATTGAAGGTCTTCAAGGGAGACGGGAGACAGCGACCTAAGTTTTATGGCTGGCTTTTGTGGAAGAGGAGTTCTAATTGCTATGATTTGTCTTGGGGAAGAGAAATTCGGATTTCTATGACTTTTCAGGGGAGTAAGAAGGATAAGAGACAGGAAGGCAGGCTAAAGTCAGGCCTTTCTTCTGTGGTTCTTCCAATCTTCCATAGTTCAAAGTACTCAGCATGCCAAAACCTCATTCTCTAGAGTTCCATGATTTGAGCCCTGACAACCCCGTACCTCAGCAACCATTCCCTCCCCTACATACTTCCCTTTTCCCTTCCAACATAGTTACACCACATTTTTTGATTAATTAATATTGGATATTTACATTTTTCTAACTGTAAATGTTTAAAGGAAAGCTATTATAATTGTATAGCATACTATTATTCCATTTTTATTCTTTTACAACTTTTTGTTTTCTCTGCAGTTAATGACTGCCTTACTTTTTTGTTTATTTTTTATAGATCTGTATTCTTCATTACCACTTCCCCAACAGAAGTGTAAATCTTCTTTTAAGTTCAAATGCATCACATAATCTATTACTCTGTCAATTTTATTTTTTCTTGGAAATAGTCCTCCTGGGGTTCTCTGATCAGATCTCCTTTAATCTAGATTTACTGTCAGCTACATGAGACAAAGATTATTTCTATGAATTTCGTTCTATCATTATTCCAAAAAATAAAAAATACATATGATAGTTAAAATTTCAGACTGCTTCTTTCAATGTCTATTTCTACCATACACTCAAATGACAGTTTGGCTAGATACAGAATTATAGATAGGAAATTATTTTCCTTCAGAACCTTAAAGTATGACTTCTTGTAATCTAACTTCCAGAGTTGCTATTGGAAAGTCTGATACCCTAATACTTTTTATGCAATCCGAGTTTTGTTTTTTTTCTTCTCTGGAAACTGAGGATATTTTGTTTATCTCCAGTGTTTGGAGATTTCATAATGATGTGTCTAGGGGTTGAGGCTTTTATAATTCATTATATTGAGTACATAGTGATTTCTTTCAATCTGGAAGGTCATGTACTTTAGTTCTGGCAAATTTTCTTACATGATTTCTGTGATAATTTCTTTCCCTCCATTGTCTCCATTTTCTTACTTAGTCAGATGTCTGACTAAGATCAGTCTGACAGGTTCTCCAAATCCTCCCCCGACTCTCCTATGTGCACCTGTGTCACATGCATGTTTTTTCTTTTTTTCCTTTTGGGAGGCTTCCTCAGTAGTATCTTCTGAGTCTTCTTTTGAATTTTTGTTTTGGTTCCGAATATTTTTATTTCCAAGAATTATTTTCTCCCTCTTTTCAGTATAGCTCCCTCACTCTTAGTAACTTTTTTGTTTCTTAATAAGTTACTTCAGTATAACCTCTCAAAAGAGTTCATTTTCACTTTTCTTCTATTTTAGGAGAAATTATTGCCCAGCAGTGCTGCAGGGAAGTGCACCTAGAAGTCTCCATGTTGTTATATAGGCTCTCAACAGTTTTCTTGTTGTCAGAGTGCAGCCATTCCTTCAGATATATATGGTGCTTCCAGTTTCTGAACCTTTCTAGGGTTCCAGTGTATGTGCCTTTTGATTCTCAGCTATTAATTCCATAATAGATAACTTGACTTTCTGCTTCTCAGATCAGTTGTCAGTTACCTCTTAACCCATCTGTTTTACCCTCCACAATTTTGATGACACCTGTTTTATTGTTATCTTGTCTATAATTACTTTGCCTTATGAGCCCCCCCCCCCCAATTTATTGCATTATTGTCATTTCAGTGTGATTTTGTAAGGAAGTGCAAATAAGTACATGTGCACAATCCCCCATCTTTATTAGAAGGTCCTCTATGCAGGACTTTGTTGCCAAGTCTCTTGGAGCTGGTCTTTCTACCAAAGAAAATCAAGCATTGACATAACCATGTTTCCTTGATTATAATTTACCATAGATTATAAGGTACTGTTGATTTAGTAACAAGTCCTGATTGAAAAAAAAAAAAAACCACTATAGTAAATGTAACACATTGATTATAAGATACATAAAATTTTAGATGCCTGTTAGTGTGAATAACAGTGACTAAAATTAGGAAACTATGGTAGATTCATGTGGGTCACGTGGTTCATTTTCTTTGAAGAATTTCAGGTTCTGAAAATGCATATATGATTTCTATTTTTATTGTGATTGAGATTGTTAGAGCCTAGAAATAACTCTCTTTTGTGCTTTCCTCTTGGACATGGTTCTGTAATATTTTCCATACTCTGTAATTGTAGTCATTGTTTTTCTCCTTTCACCCTACCCCACCTAAGTTATGACTTCTCAAGGACAAGTTCTTGGTTTGTTTTTTCTTCATATCGTGAATGCCTAGCATGGTGCCTGGTTCAGTGTTGGCACTTACTAAATGCTGTGTGAATGTAGGTTGAACCAAACTAAAAATAATTAGATGAAATATCCAGTGAAATTCTAAAATAATTAAGACTTTTTTCCTTAGGTACTATTGAAATCAGACTCATTTTATGGATATTGAATATTCAAGAAAGGGAAACTGACATTTGTTATATAGTTATAATTTACCACAGGTTTTCAAATGTGTTTTACCATTTACTCTTCAATGACAATATAGAGTACAATTTAAAGAACAGAATACATTTTATTAATCTTTGATTCATTTGGCCTGTAGGGCAAAACATGATCATAATCAAGAATCTTGCTCGTTTTATTCCACTGATGTTTCAATGTCAGGTAATACTTTCCTATTGCATTAGGAAATTATTAGCATTTTAAGCCATGATGATATGTGTCTGTGTTAAATATATTAAGGTGAAATCAATATCTTCTCAGGGAACATTGGTGGTTTTTCAGAGGCCTTCATTTCTATAAGAAAAGACTCTTCTTTCCTAAGTTATCTACTTTGGTTTTCCATTCAGTATTTGAAAGAAAATATGAAAACTTATTTAAGTAAGAATGCTGTGACAAATCATTAGTACAAGTAAAAACAATCAAGGAAGAAAGAGTATAATGGAATATCCAATCATGATATTAGATTCACTGCAGAATTCTTATAAACTGAGCATTTAGGGCTTAATTACACTTATTAAAAACTGGTCATAGAGTCTGAAGAGCTGAGAACCACTTCAGTGGGAGCCATTACCAAACATGGGTAGCCAAAATAGAAAAACTTCTCTGATATAGTAACTTAAAAATAAAGCATTAATATATTTGCCAATCAGCCACAAAATGTTAATAATTCATATTGGAGCTCATTTTTATATCATCGTGAAGTTTGCTAAGCAAATAATGGGAAGATTCTTTAGTGTCTAAGAAACACCAATTTTAATCAAATTTTTTAGGTGTGTCAGTTTACTCACACACTCAATGTACTACATAAAAATAGTTATTCAAATAACTTTCCTCAATAGTTCTCTAAGCAAAATAAAGTAAAAATTAACCAGAAAAAATATCTTTTGCCATGAGTTAATTATATAAGTCAAAAAAAGCTCTGTTTAGCACTGTTTAGGTAGAGAAGTAGAGTAGAAAGAGCACAGCAAAGATAATCTGTGAACAGGAATTGCAATCCTAATTGTTCACCTTCACAAGCTGTTTGAACTTGTGCAAATTACTTTACCTCCCTGGACCCCTGTTTTCCTATTTGTAAATTAAGGGACTTAGGACCTAACCTTTGATTTGGAGGGGAAGAAAGCACATGGACTCCATTCCTTGCCCAGAAAAATGCGTTTATGCAAACACACACGATTTAGTACATAATTCAGAGGGCTCCTGTGAGAATTCAAGAAATAATGAGCACAAAGTGTATTTAGGAGGGATTTAAAAATGTTATCTACCCTTCACTTCCCTTTATTAGGAGGGTTCTTTGAGCTTTTAAATTTTGATAGAAGCTACAGAAAACTTTTTAGAGTTTTTTTTTCCTTGTGGTAAAGAAAGATTTCAAAGTGTATAACTATCAAGTTGCATGAGATATTCCACTTTTTATAAGAAGCTGTTTCTTTCAACAGTTACTAGGGTTTGTTTTTTAGAGGAGGGGGTGGCAATCTGTCATCAAAGTGTTGACAAGTGAAATCTGACAAGGTTGAGGTGGTATAGCTGCAGGGCACTTCACTATTTTTCACTGTCTGTCCTGCTTGTAGAGAAAGGATTTCTATCTTTTTTTCATTATTGCTCACTCCACAACAGTCTTTGATTTATATACTTTTTAAAATAGTAACTCTAAATTGACAAATTATTTCAATATTTAAGCATTGGTTTAGATAAGAGCATTTCAGCGTTCTCTTGTCTTTAACTGAGCTACTTACGAATTACTACTGAAATTCAATTTATTTTCTCTTCAAAGTCACTTTTTTTTCCTATTCGGATGTAGCATAAAATTACCTTTATAGAGTTATAATCTAGAATTAATTATCATTATCATATTGCCAACATTTCTATTTTCCTTGTGTTTTTATTTTTGTGATTGAGGTACTTCCTTAAAGGAAGAATTTGTCCATATTTTTGAAGTTCAGAAAGGTGGGTACCTGTGGGGATGTGAGGAGTGGTGAGAGAAGATTATTGTTATTACTGTTATTATTCAATATTCAGGTATGCCTTTTCCCCCCTTAAAATTCCTAACATAAACTCTAGTAATAATTTTGCAAGGTCATTAAAAAATGCACTTCAGCTAGATATAATTCTCTTTGGAATGATGGAAAAATCTGTGTGTAGCAAAATATTTAAAATCAACATCAGCAAACAAGATGTTTGTATTAATAGGAACCCAGGAAATGGCTATGCAAAGGTCAGCACTGATCTTTAAATATTAGTGAAATTTAATTTGTCCCATATAATGAGTAGGAAGAAGAGGAAACAGCAGCTACAGTGAAGAAGCCATTGATAAATTGTATAAATGTCAAAACTGCTTACAATATGGAAAATTTTATATTGACAGACAGTATCTATTTAACTAAGTGAATTAAACAGTTTAAACAGTACCCTAGAGAAATATTTTCCAAATTTAAGAGTAACAGGAGATTTATGAAGATTTTTTTTTTTTTTTTTTAACCACAGTTTATTTCACAGAAGTGAAGAGATTTCTACTTTTTTTCTTCTAGGCATGGAATTTCTTCTAATCTCTTTTAGTAAGAATGATGCACAGGTTCTCTTGGTACATCGAAATCTGTCATCTTTTGCTTTATCCAGAAATAGCTGTTGACGATTTTTAGCAGCTTTGAAGAACCATCCTTTGGCCATGGGGTCTGGATCTCTTTGGCACTTTGTACAGCACTAGTTGAATTGAGTTCAAAGAGTTTTCTGCTGGTTATTTTTTTTTTTTTCCTGTGCTCAGTTATTTTTTCTTTTTTAAATGTCCATTCTACATTCTCTTATTTTCTTCATATATATAAGGTTGATGAGAAAATTTTAAATGACTATATCCAATGTGTATAATAAAGGATAAAGAACTTAATAGAAAGATGGGTACAAAAGATGTTTGATATCATTAATGAATGCAAAAATAAAACTTAAAATGATAAGAATCAATTTTTCATTTACCAGATTGGCAACAACTTAATGGGGTGCTGGGTGGGCTGTGACTTGAGGATAAAGGGAAACGGGCTGTCCAGGATGGTTGGCAGTGTAGATTGGCACAGTCATTTCAGAGGCCATCGAAACATAAATTGTATGTATGTATTTTCATGGTAATTTATTTATAAGACAAAAATTAGAAAGGTTGTTGTTGATTGAAAGAATGGTTAAATCAATTACGATCATTATTTAATGGAATATCTTTTGAGTCAAACTCTTACATAGATTTGTATATGCTGACAGAGTATTCATGCTGTGTTGTTCAGTGAAAAAAGTCAAGGTGTCAAGGTGCATGTATAGTCAAATCCCATCTTTTCAAAGATACAAACAAATCAGCATGAGTGTGGGAATATATTATATCACATTAAGGAAGTCTGAAAGGCCATGGGGAAAATTATGTAGTGATTCCCAACAGAGTGGGGAGGGCAAGTGGAAGTGAGCTCTTCATTTCTACACCAAATACTCCCATATTGTTTGCATTTAAAGAGATATATTACTGTTATAATTTTTAAACCCAAGAAGAAACAAAAGACCTGATAGAAATCTAATGGATTTAAACATTTCTCACTTCATTTTTGTCATCTTTTAGGTTCCAAAGCTTGTTTAAAAATAAGAGCATGCCAGTGTTTTTATACAATTTTTGTGTAATTGCATTTACACTTAGTGTTATGTGTTAAATCTAAAATTTAGTATTTTAAAATATTACCTTTTGGCATTTATTAATACAGTGGGTCCTTATTATCAAATAAATATGTTCTGTACATTTACACTTAACATGTTGGTTAAAAAGGTGTTCTGGACTTCCCAATCAATCTAGAACTTTTTATGCTGTGAAATAACAATTGTAAGATAGAAAAAATCTAGATATATTTTAAATAATAATTTGATAACATTAGAAGATAAATGTCACTTACGGAGTTAGACCATTTATTTTACAACTACTGTTGGGATAAAAATCAAGGATAAAATTTTCATGTTATAGGCAGTTAGTTTTGCAATACACGCTAATAATGTTCAGCCCTTTTCATCTTCAAAGCATTATACAACATTAATTAATCCTTACAACACCCTTACAAATGTAGGTCAAATATCATTATCGCTATTTTTGCAGGTGGGGAAGTCGAGGCAGAGAGGTTAAATGATTTGGAGTAAATTTGTCACAGCAGGATTAGAAGGAAGTCATTTTTGGCTCAGAGCCCAGCATTCAGAACAGTAGAATTATACTTCTTTAGTAGATTTAATTTCTATGTCCTTGTTAAAACATTGAGATCGTCTGTATGTTAAAATGGAAAACCAACAAGTTTGATCACTATATAACCACTAAACACACACACACACACACACGTACACATCCTATTTTCTCTTCGATGGATTTCCTGGCACTATTAACTTTGTCTTTATCATCATCTCCTTGTTGGAGAATTACCACGATATCTATCCTTGAATTTGTTTTTCTCTTGGAATCCCATTTAGTGGCTTTAACTGTCCTCTCCACTTAGAAATTTCAAAATAGTCTTTATATAGTCCCAGCCCCTGTTCTATATTTCTAGCTAGCTGCCAACCATATATGCTCACATGATTCCCTTGCACCTTAAATTCCTTCTATTCCTAACAGTCCACTTATTACCAGTAGTAAAACTCACTTCTTTTCTAGACTGACCTGTTTCTTTGTATATTTTAAGTCCTGCCCTTGAAATTCGGGTAAACCTGGTGGGAACAAGTCTGGATAAGGGGTTAAAGAATTGGTATTTGTGGTTCTTTGCCAGAGTGAAGAAGCTGAATTACAGCCTAAAAAGAGGAAGAGCCAGAATCAAAAACTGAGGGGCAAAGCAAAAGGGTAATAGGAGCTCAGGTAGGAGGTCAGTGGCTCAGAAAATTGAGGTGCAGGGGTTAAGTTGTTGAGCCAGTCATTGTAAACAAATGTGATCTACTGGTACCTTTTTGCCCATCACAGGCTGATGGAGGCAGGCCTGCTCACTGGAGACGTGTTCAAGGCAAGTGCTGTGATCTAACCATCCCCTCCCTTGGAGATCATTCCAGATTGTTCCTTTTCCTCACTTCCAATTCATCAGTGCCCATATATTATTAAATTTTTTTCTTCAAAAGTTTACTTTAGTCTGGGTGTAGTGGCACCTGCCTGTAATCCCAGTGATTTATGAGGCTGAGGCAAGAGGGTCACAAGTTCTAGGCCAACCTGAGGCAAATTAGCAAGGCCCTAATCAACTAAGTGAGCCCTGTCTCAAAATAAAAAGTAAAAAGCGTTGGGGACGTGGTTCAGTGCTAAAGTGTGCCTGGGTTCAATCCCCAATACAAAAAATAAAAACCAAAACAAAACCCACTTGAATTTTTTTTTTCTTTACATTCCAACTGCCTCCATCCCAATACAAGTCTTTGTCACAGAATATTAGTGTTAATGTTGACTGTTTGCCTAACAGGTCACTTATGTGAAATCTTTCTCCATTCCTTCAATATGCCACCCACCCAGTTAACCTTCTAGCAATTCTTTTTTTTTTTTTTGGCAGTGCTGGGGATCAAACCCAGGGCCTTGTGCTTGCAAGGCAAGCACTCTACCAACTGAGCTATCTCCCCAGCCCACCTTCTAGCAATTCTGATCTGTTGATTAGTCTTTCTTTAAAAAAAAAAAAAAAAAAACTAATCAGAACCGTTGCATTGTTCCTCATTAGTTACCTAATAAAGGCCTAATTCCTAAATTTGGCATTAAAGACATCCTTGGTGTGACCCTGATTTTTCTCTTCCACCTATGCACTAAATCAGATTGCTTATTATTCTTCAAATAAGCTTTGTATATTTCTGTCTAATTTAGGCTTTTTGTATTATTTCCTCCTTTTTATCTGTCTCACAAAATCTAACAATCCTCAAATGATTGTATTTTATGAAACTAGAACATCTACTTAACACTAATAACCCTTTGCTAATGTTAAATTAGCACTTCTCACAGATTTCATATTGTTGTTTTTATTTTTTTAATGTGCTGTACTGGACTGTAAGCTATTTGATAGTAGAGGTCCTGTTTTTATCAATCTTTGTATCCTAGACTCATAGTGAAATGTCATATGTATAAGATGCTCAAAATGTTTGTGATATTTAATTATATTTAATATCATAAGGCTCTGTTATCACAAATGAGCCAGTGTTCTTATTCTAGTCTTTTGGTAAAAAACTGTCCAAGCTTGAGGTTTGTTTGTTTTGTTCGTTTATTGTGGTACTGGCGTTTGAAACCAGAGTCTTAAGTATACTAGGCAAGTGCTTTACCACTAAACCACAGCCTTAGCCTCCTGCTGTTGAATACTTTAAAAGAACAAACAAAACTTTATTTCTGGAAACTTGGCTTTGATTAAGTATGTTAATGAATATACTTAATGAGTATTAATATAATACTATGTTGATGACATTGGAGAATTGATTCTGGGACAATACACTGAATTTTAGGTAATTTGAAAATTATCTAGAGATGACTATACTACGTAATGTAACTAATCTGGTTTTTCTAAATTCATGCTGTTTAGTTGTCATTTTTGTACATTTTCAATTAGTGAATAGATAGTCCTCATGAAATTATTGATCATAAATTATAAGTATACATACTAAACTTATGCCCAAGAAAGCGTCCCTTAGGCTCTTTGCAGTATTTTGCTAATGGACATGCATTTTAAAAGTTTTGTTGGCGCCATGGTATCATTTATCTTTGTTATAACCACAGCAGTGTCTTCCTTTGCATAATTCTCCTTTCGCTATCATGTTTTACATTAGGGTTTTATTTGCCCTCAAGCTTCCTGTCCTCCCCATAGCAGTCAAAAAAGCTGGCTTCAGAAACCAGCATACCTAACTACCCTGGCAGAAGACAAGTATTTTGCAATGTATTAAGTGCCAAGTAATCTCTACTTTTAAAGCATAGTTTTTACTTTTTAAAAGAAGGGTATCAGCAGATATTAGTGAAACCATTTCTATTCTGCATGTTACTTTATCCAAGTGTATATGATAACTATTATTCTTAAGGAAAAGAAATATTATTTAAATTCTAATGTAGCTCAAATTGAAGGATAGTCTTTAAATGTTGAAACTTTTTGAGGATGGAAGTAGAAAGTAAAGGAGGGCTTTCTAGGATCCTCTCATCTCCTTGTCCTCAAAATTTGAGCTATCATAGGTTCTCCTCCATACAAGAGAATAATCATCCTAAATTAGGTCAAGTTCAGTCATGCTGTTTGTTCTCTCATGGAGACTTGAAGTTTGGATTCAGAATGGTCTTCTGAGATTATGTGAAACTGACCTTTATATAATTATCTTATGTAATTACCTTATATAATTAAACAGAAAATTCTAAAAGTTAAAAATATTTTAAAATAAATGCAAAATTATGGGTAAATTTTTTTTCAGATTTTTCAGTCTGCTATTTTTCAGTCTGATAATTCTTTTTCCTGTTCAATAGTGAGACAATTTACTATATTTTTAAATTAATACATTTTTTCATTCCTTTTCCTGCTGCACAACTGATTGTTTTAGCTCTGTCACCATACATTGGTTATACCCCCCAGAGAAATGCTCAAGGGCACTGAGTAGGGCAGCATTTCTTATCTTCTTTTGTAGCTACCTGCTGTTTCATTATTTTTTCAAACCTTGCCCACACCTCTTTCCCAAAATACAGAATCCAACATTCTTCTGAAATTCTTTTCTTCCCTACTTCAAAACAACTATTTATGCACTAATACAATATTTGAATAATACAAGCTCAGTCCTGACTACTTCCTCCAGGCAGATTTTCAAACCAGGAAATTATCAACATTCTTTTTAACTAGTAGCATTCTTGAGTAAGATACAAGACCTTTAAAGGTGTTTTAAAAAGCTGCACAGTGTATGAAGATAGCAAGACATTTTGAAGACTAAAAAGGGTATTTACTTGGCCCTCTCCTCCCCTGCTCATTTAGTTATTATTATAGATTTTCACGAATTTGTTTTATTTATTCCATCAATTCTCTTTAGTTTCACTTGGTCTTCCTGGCAGATATTTGGAGTTCAGGAAAAAAGAAGGATGAAAAACCCATGTTTTATTATCTTTTGCCCCCTGTTAATATCTAACCCCCTTGCAAAGCCCTCTTAATCACACACTTAATTTGGGAAGTCCACAGGGGTTGTGACATGTGTTCATAAACAAGTCCAGTTGTTTACTAGTGTACATGGGCCATTTTCTTTTCATCTGCCATACTCACTAGGTGCTAGACCTGTTCCCTCAACTGATTATTGCTGCCATTTCTCCAGGTGGCATAGATCATTCCTTGGCTGTCATATCTACTTTTCCTGGGCACAGATTTTGTTTTGTCTGGATACCACCACTCTCAATGAACACACAGATACAATCAGGCTACTGACGTGATTATTTTCTGCTGGGCAACAACTCCTGCAGCCACTTCTCTACCCTTATGCCATATATTTTTGTGGAGTCACAAAGAGGTCCTTCAAAAAACAGAAGAATGCCTCTCCCCTCCTTTTGTCCTGTTCTTTTTTTTTTTTTTTTTTTAAGTTGTCAATGGATCTCTTTTATTTATTTATTTACATGTGGTGCTGAGGATTGAACCCAGGGCCTCTCACATGCAAAGCATGTGCTCTACCAGTGAGCACAACTCCAGCCCCTATACCAGAGCATTTGGAGAAATAGATTATTCGGTTTTTGTTTATTTTTTAAATCTTCCTATCCCCATTGGAACTGAGTATGAATGAATTCTTGGGTGTTGAACTGGAAGATGAGTATAGGTTATGAACTCTACACTGTACTGTTTTCCAAATTTCCCATGTCCAAATGGAAAGGATGAATGGTGTTGCTCTTAGCATTTGAAACTCTCCCCAGAGCTCAGTTTTGCCTGTTGTCCTCCAAAACATAATTTATGAATAGATTAGGGCTTTCAAACTTACTAAAGATATGGCCAATAGATGTATTGGTTTTTCAAACTAAAGACACTTCTGTCTCTTAGAAATAACCAGTGTAGATTATAAAGAAAACTGCACTTCCTTCTCCATTTCTTTTATCAGGATAAAGTTTTGACAAATTCTTTATTTTTGAATTAACTTATATTAAGAATAGAATATCAAGTGTTGTCCTCTTTTGATGTATAAAAAGGTGCAGCCCTTGTAGTTCTGTCTTTAAAATTTTACCTGTATTTTATTTACCTGATAAAAATCTTTTTATGTAACAACAACTGAACTTCAGCCTTTGCCCAAATTGCCACCAATTATATGTATCTGAATAAATTCTAAATTGAGGAAGTGATTTTTTGTTTTCCAGTATAGTCTGAGAATTGGTGACCTTTGATGCTCAGTATCAGAGGAAATATGTACCCATTTCAGCATATCCTTTCTTCTTTATTCACAATGAAATGCTAACTCATTTGCATAATGTAATTTAAATATCTTCTCTTGTATAGAAACTTCTGCACATATGGATGTTTTTCCTTC
This sequence comes from Sciurus vulgaris, assembly GCF_902686455.1. NCBI lineage: Eukaryota > Metazoa > Chordata > Mammalia > Rodentia > Sciuridae > Sciurus > Sciurus vulgaris. The sequence goes on from NC_136475.1 coordinate 44,394,767, forward strand.
ATAAACCACCTGTTGTACTTAGTACTTATTCATTAACCTGTATATTGTGACAGCTAGCATTTTGTTACAACAGGGTAGATAGAGTAGTTTCAGAGATCTGTTATTTTTTTAAGGCATTTTAATGTAATAAAATAAATTTAGATCAACCCCAAATTTACTGTTATTATTATAACCTGTTTTCTTCTTACCCTTTTCAGCTTCATCTTTTGCCACACTTTTCACCATGCACCTGGATCTACCATTGTCCTTGGGACATTCCGTTCTTTCATTCACACTGTTGTGTGTGCTCCCTCCTGCTCCTCTACATGCCAATACAGCAGAACACTAAGGTTGCAACACTACCGCTGGTGCTAGTCTGCATAGATTCAACACCTGCCTTCACCTCCTGTTGGCTATGTGATCTTTCTGTGTCGGTTTCCTCATTATAGAAGTAATGATGATATTACTTCAAAGAGTAGCTATGAGGATTAAATGAGTCAATAGGCATAAAATGTTTAGAACAAGTTTTTATTGTCATCTGTTTTTGTTAACTTCATTATTGTCATCATCAACTGATGAATTCCTGTTCTTCTTTAAGGACCACTAACATTTCAGAACTTCTCTGTAGCTTCTCATGCTGTTCAGGCATGATTGGGCCCCTCTTTTATGCTACTCCATTTTTCACTTTGCCTTTTCAGTTCTTGGGCATGCTGTTTCTCCTTAGTTGAATGCATCTGTTTCTTGATGACTTTTAAGTTCAGTGAGGTCCTATAAAGGTGAAGGAAGAGCCAAGGAAATTTGTACTATGTCTAAAATTGTTTTGGATTAGCACCTATATGAATAGTATGGGAAATTTTTTTAGTTACTCCTAATGTTAAAGAAACTGAAGGTGTTTTCTTCCATTAACAGATATCTTAAAATATTTTTTCAAATGTCTTTTGTTATCTAGCAATTTGATGGAAGAACATTTATTTTATGATTTCTGTACAAAATATTCATAGCTTAAATTACTGTCTGTATTTCAATATATAGCATAGGATGCTTATAGTACCATACAAATTTCCAAGCAAATATTTGCAAGTTATATATATTTTTAAAAAATTGTAAAATATTTTTTCCCAAACTGACCTTCTCCCAGTTAGTCCAAATTGATATGGTTCTACTTGATTAAAAAACAAAAAAAGTATTTATAGTGTCTGTCACTAATTCCTGCTATTAAAATGGTAGGAAATATAGGATGTACATTTTCATGATCTGTTTTTTGTTTGTTTGTTTGAAATGCAGTTAGAATAGAGTGGCTGTATCATGCCATGCAGATTAACAAACTAATCCAAATGCTAATTTAGTTTCACACAGTTTACTTTTAAGTAATTGTGTTTCATTTAATGGTGACTATATACCATTTACCTTGCAAATCTCACTTTAATTAGCCTGTTTGTATGTGGGAGATCTTAAATATTTGCTTTATTATTAAAGTTATTAATATTAAAATTATTATTAAATTATTTTTCTTAAATTTGCTTTATTAAAAATGTACCACAAAATATGCTCGTACTTAATAACTACGTAACAGATTTTTCTTTTCCTTAAAATTGTAACTTAAAAACATGTCCAAATATTAAATAATTCTAAATATACTCAGTCTTAACCAAACATATGCTATTGAAAACCTAAATACATATGTATTTTTCTTACCACATTTCCCAGTGTGATAACTTATTAAATCCAGGAAAAGAAGTATATTTTTCTTTTTCCTACAGTTTATGTCTGGATGGTTAACCAAATGCACTAAAGTGTATTTATTCTAGTGGACCATATCTCAAATTTCATTAGTTGCAATGTGCTTTTTTTTTTTTTTTTTTTTTTTTTTTTTACCTATTTCTCAGGGATTTTGGTTTTATTGGCAATAAAAGATAATTAATTGGTACCTCTTCTTAATTATTTTAAAAACAGGACAAAGATTCCTTCTGCCATCCGATGTCTTTCTGCTTGACTGAACTGCACCTGTGGTCTTTGAAGAATACCTTACACATTGGGGGTAAATGATCTCTGAATCAATTTCAGTATTTTTCACTCATGTTGCACCATTATAAATAAGCATTAGCAAAGGTTAGAGCCTGGGTTCTCCATCTGGAGTTACATTCTTCTCTGTCCTTAATGAAAAATGGAGTAATAAAAACTAATTCCTTTTAATTACCTTTATTAACTTATTTTTTCAGTTGAATTGTTTTTCATTTTGAAAGTAATTTATTGTCTTAATATTTGTTTACTCTTAAGACACACACATGCTCACTTTTTTCCTGGGTTTGTTGCTAATAACTGGTTTATAATCATGAATGTTTGCAGACTAGCTAATGGTAAAGACATTTCTATTTGATATTAAAGTAACATTTAAAACATCTACCTAAGATGTGCAATTATTATTTTCTTTGCATTTTATATTTCTTGAGGGGGAGCAATATTAATGTGTTTTAATAATGCTTCTTAGCATTCTAGGATAAAATATATTTCTAGAAAACATCTTTTTTAAAAATCCCTTCTTAATTTATTACCCAATGCAACTTTTGTATTTAGGACATTTTTACTTATACACCTTTTATATCATTACTAAGAAAATGGTTGACCTTGCAAAGTACTGTTTCTTAACATTTTCAGTAAGTTTATCCTGCTTAAAATATATGAGGTTAGAACTTCCAGTTAAACAAAAATTTAACACACATTTTTTTTTTCCTCTAAAATGAGAGTAAATGAATTAAAGAAGGTCTACACCCATTAGGATTAGGTGAATAGGAAAGGGGCCAACTGCAAATGGACAGTTTTTGGAAGATGGATGGAATGGGGAGTTAGCAGAGCTGAAAAATCTGAAATTGCCTACAAGAGGAAAATTCCACTGACAACTTATTTGTGTCTAAGAACTCTTGAAAGGTATAGACATTTGAGTAGCCAGATACTGCAGAAGATGGGGATGTGTCATGAGGGTGACAACAAAGGGACATGAGAGTCTGCATAAGAAGCACGTAGACACCTCTCACGCTGTGGAAGTATTTAATTAAGGAGGCTCTAAACTCAGGCACGCCAGAGTCAGTGGAAGCAGATCTACTGAACTAAAAACAGGGATGAAATGGAAACCTACATGCTAATGGGTGAGTTCCTATTAATCCTCCTTGGTTCTCAGAATGTCATATCCAGTTATACACTTTCCAAGAAAGAAGGAGCTTGAGAAATTTCTCTTCAGCTTGACTTCACAGCCCTGGAGAAAAGATCTATCTACTCTGATATTTGAGGGGGTCTTTCATTGAAATACCCTGCCCCCTGGCTGATCAGTTAAGCTCCCACCATACCCCTTTGGCAAGCCCTGCTTATGTAAGCAAAACTGCTAGTCAGTTTTCTAGTGCCTCACTTGGAAATATGAAGACAGAGTAAGAATCACCAGATATTTGAGGAATGATTTAACAGAAAACAAAACAAAACACAAAAGTGAAAGAATATTTGAAGAAACAAAGATAATATAGAAAGGGAAAAGAAAGTACAACAGAGACCTAAGATGTTGAATCCATGAAGCAAGAAACAGAATATAAAAGCTTCAGAAAACATTGAAAGTTAAACTAATTTCTTGGAGATTAAAAATGAACAGGAGAATGAAATTAACCAAACTGTCCTGTGCATATATGAATGTATCACAGTGTTTACCACTTTTATGTATAACTATAATGCACCAATTTTAAAAGAAAGGAAAAAGGTATATATAACAAAAAAAAGTGTAGCAGAAAAAAATTTAAAGCTCAAAAACATAAATTATTTCAAAAAGTAGAATACAAACACACACATAATAACAATAAAAACACCACAAAGAGAGCTTACTTCAATGCTGGTCAGAATCTTTAATTAAATAATTTTATTCTCTGATCATATTGCTTATTTTTTCATCTTTCTCATCTCCTTACCTGTATATATCTAGGTTTTGTGCTTCTTTGAGACTGTTAATCTTTTAATCTCTTGAATTCTCCTAGTCAGTCAGGCCTACTTTTGCTTATCCTACCCAGCTTGGATCCCATATTTGGAAATCTGATCTATTCTATCTTGATTCCCTTGAGTCTTCTCTTTCTTCACAGTTCCCCACAGACTCCTTCCCTGCCTCTCCACATATCCTAAAGTCTTTGTCCCTACTATTTCTATTCTTGGGCAGTGTGTATTTTTTAGAGAATTCCACAGTGATGCATAGAGGCCTCATGGGGAAATAATGGTCTTTAGCCCCACCTGAATCTTTGTTTGTTTGTTTGTAGGGCCACTTTACCACTGAGCTACATCCCCAGCCTTTTTATTTTTATTTTGAGACAGGGTCTTGCCAAGATGCTGAGGCTGACCTTAAACTTGCCAAGGCAGGCCTTGATCTTGTGATATTCCTGTCTCAGCCTCCTGAGTCACTAGGATTACAGGCATGAAGCACTATGTGCAGCTCCACCTGGTTCCTTAGCGTGGCCTATCCATTCTCTCTATGGGGACATTCTTCTCTTTAAACCCATGAAAAATACTATTGCTTCTTAAAGGCTAAGCTTTCATATGTTACTTAGAAGCATTTTCTGCCATCTAGAATAAGTAAGAAACCCTATTAACATGCTCTCATTATGCTTGACATTTGAAGTATTTAAAATTTTTTTGAGCTGAGCATAGTTATGCATGCCTGTAATCCAAATGCTTTGGTAGGCTAAGGCAGGGGAATTGGATGTTCAAGGCCAGCCTCGTAACTTACTGAGATCTTGTCTCAAAAGTAAAATAAAAAGAACTGGAGATGTAGCTCAGAGGTAGAGCACCCTTGGGTTCAATCTCCAGTTTAAAAAAAAAAAAATTTTTTTTAAACAATTGCAAACTTAAAAATTGCCAGTACAGAGAATCTTTTTCTTTGAACCATTTAAGATAAAGTTGTAGACCTGATGCTATACTTTCTGCCAGGCTTCTGCGCTGCAAAGTTATTTTCTCCTTTGTAATTAATAAGTATTTCTTAAGGAGGTACCTTGAAATTATTTAAGTACCATTTCCTCATCAAACTTTAAATATACTTATTTTCTATTTATCTCTATGGACTCAAATTTCCTGTTTTATTCAATAGTTACAATCCATCACTGTTGTTATTTATTTTGTTGTTTAAATTGTCTCTGGTATGCTTAGAGGTACCATTTTCTATATGGCTTCTGTGTCTTTTTGACACATCCCTGTCAGTATGTGAACACTTTCATTTCAGGCTTATATTGTACTTTCCGTTTCCTAGCTTTGGAATCAGTCACTTCTCTAAGACGCTTACTTCCTTTTAAAGAAGAAGGGTGTTAGCAGCCAAAGTATACTCTAGGTACCCTCATTGCTTTTGGACTGCTGCTCCCATATCCTTCAGTGGGCAGGGCTTAGGAAACAGTGTATGTATGCACAAATGTTTATATCTACATACATTTCTCTATCTATATGTATTGAAAGTCATGAGTTTACATTGATACCTCAAATTATTACTATAAGGTTCATTTTAATTTTCTAATTTTTCATGTTTATTCTTTTCAGACAGGAACCACCATATCTTCGATTTATTTGTTTAAACAATCACCCTGTCTACAGTCAATCTCCTATTTCTGTGGCCACTTCCTACCCTGCATAGTTATCCTTTTCATCTCATGTGGGTTTTGACCCATCTTACTGGTCTGCCCTATATATGAATGTTGTATTTACCTTGTTCAGCTTCTGATACAGCACACCATATCATTGCCCCACTTGAATGTCCTTCATACTCTATGAGGGTTCTAATGTACTCATCAGGCTGTCTGTATGGACATCTTCCTTATCCAGCACTCACATCCCTGGTGGTAAAGTTCTCCACTCTTGCCAGATGCAGTAGGTCAGACTTATGCACAGAATTCAGGGTTTCTTATTTTCTTCATAGTTCTAGTCTAGAGTTGTAATAAATATTTGAATGTATAGAATGATGGTATGATTATGGACTGGTATATTTTAATAGAAGATATTAACTACATACATAGTATCTATGGTTATTACCTTTAAAGGACAACAAGAGACTTTTAAGCACAACATATGCACTGAAAAGTGTACATATCATTAGATTGTGTTGTGAACTGTCAGAAAGCAAGTACACCAATAAAATCACCATTACCAGGTCAAGGTATAAAAATTTTATCAGTATTCAAAAAGCCCTGCTCATGACTTCTTCCAGTCAATCCTCAGTACATATTTTCAACCTAACTGTATTCTTTAAAATTGTATTCTTAATTAATGGAATGAGTAAAGTAGAGCTTCAATAAATATACATGACTGACTATTTTGAAAAAGCTGTATTTGAAGAGTTAATTATAGCCGTAATACTTTTATCATTCAGTTTGCAAAAGTTAGGAGCAGTCAGTCACTAGGGGGCAGCCTGTACTGCTTCCAGTTCTTTAGAGACAGTTGTCTCTTCCTTATGGTAGTAACTGAGAATTATTTTGCATGGAACAAAACAAATGTTACTTCAATGAGAGAAATATTTCATTATTCATAGATATGGTGAAAATGGACAAAATTATTCTGTTCTTCTGTATTTAAATTGCAAGAATAGATTACTTGGTTAAATCAGTGTCAACATCTGGGAAACCTAGCTTTGCTTCTTACCTAGCCACAGCAAAGCATCTGAATTTGAATGAGTTTGGAAGCTTTCTGAATCTAAACAAGTTTCAGATAATAATTTATCCATACCTCCCTGTAATCCTCCCTTTCTTTCCTGCAGATTTCTCCCCAAATGCTGTAGGATGGAAACTAGACTCTTGAGCTAAATTGGAGAAAAGCAAGCCACAGCTCGGAATCCAACAGCTAGGGCATTTTCTTCCATCCACTGATTTCATTTGGCATTGCTTAGTGGCAGTTCCTTTTGGTAGCGCCCTGTGAAAAATATCAGAGGAAGTGTGAAAGAGAAAACTTGGTCTTCCTTGATTTCAGTTCTTTACTAATCTTTTCCTCATGCCATTCTAGTTTTGTGTAAATTTTTTCTTATTAGATTGATAAACTTTCCAGATTCTGCATATCCCTAGAATAGATGAACCCATGTCCAGATGCTTTTGAGCTATTTTATTTCTAGTAACATAAGGAGACTGTTTCTGCTCCCCCCCACACCCTTCCCTCCAGTATAGTATGGTTTGGCTTCTTACTTTCCAGAACTTTTTACCATAATTTAGTGTTATTTCTTCCTTTCTATAGATAGAGATATTGGAGTCTACCAGTATTATGACAAGAAAGATCTGCCAGGTAAAGTACCTATTCTACTCAGCTAATTTTTATAAAGTAAAAATTCAAAGCAATGAAATACCATTAAAAACTTTTTATGAGCTTTAGATAATTCTAGAATTCTAAGAAAAGTTACTTCAATTCTTTGGGAAAATTCTAAGGTTGATATCTCTCTGGTTTATATACAATAAAGCCATATTGAGAAAATGTTATAGAAGAACCTGAAAATTTTCATTTTACTGCTGATCAGGCTGATAACAGGACAGTCTATTCACATTTAGTTATTGGTGTCCCAGTAGAGGGCATTGTTAAAGCATGGGTCCCACTGATGCTGGCTTCCCCGATCCTCACCTGATATCTGAAATAGGCATTTCTGAGTGAATGATCAATTTTCTTTATCTGATTAATCCTGTTAATCCCAGAAGTTTTATGTTGAGCCGAAAGGTCTCCCTAGCTAGAGTTTCTTCCTGTTCTGTTCTCTGTTGAAGTGGGGCTTGTGTGAGCATCCTGTGTGTTTAGCATGGTGGTTAATAGGCTGACTTCATGGTTCTGATGACAGACTGCTGCAACTTCCTTTCTGGGCTCTATTGCAGTTCCTTTCCCTATCTGATGAGATTGGAAACTCAGGATATTGGCCCACCTGTTGTGCTACGTAAGCCTTTTCATTGCAAATTTAGGAAATACCTCTCAATGAAAACATTCAAATTGTGGCATTTTCCTCAATTATTAAAGTTTAGTACAATTAAACTTTTTCAAGTTTAGCACAATTACTAATCTTATAATATGTGATAATCTATTATATAGGTACATATTAAAATGCAGTATATTATAATATTATAAATTTCATGTCTTCTTTTTCTTTTTATTTCTTCTCCGCCTTGAATATCAGCAACAGAGCATGGTAACTTAGAAGAAAAGCAGAAACTGGCAGAATGTAAGCTTACTTTATATATTTTTGGAATTATAAAACTGGAAAATTCAGTATTACAAAGTATTCTGCTTTCTGCACAAATCGGAAATGTTCTTCTGTCCAAATTTCTTATAATTATAAGTTCTCATTGCTTAGATACATAAAATTATGAGTAAGAATTATGTTTGTTACACTTTTCTAATTTAGATCATTCAACTCTATACTCTGTCCAATTTTGATAAGATATATGCTTATGTAAACAAACTTTACTAATGAATTATATGTAAATTAATATATTTAAAATATGTGTACCATGCTTAAATTCTGATGGTAACATTTAATCATTCATAGTGTGCCTAAATTATTAACATGCTTTAGCCATTTTAAGAATATAAGATTTGTAATACCAGTATTAGCATTTCATTTAGTCTTTGCTGGTTTCATATGTAAATATGTTATATGTATGTGTATATACACATACATAATATGGCTACAGTGTGATATGGTTTTAATTAGCTAAATTAAATATAATTTAAGATCTTATTTGGAATTTAGCAAGAGCAGAAAATTCCACTTATTTTCTTGTTGAAAGTGATTGAACTGCCATTTAATTTTTATTTTATTTTTTACATTCAATTTTTAAATACTATATTAGTAGCCGTAACACAGATTTTAAAATTTGTACGTTTTACACATCAAAATTGTGTTTATAGAGCCAAAATAACTTGCTGAAATAAAATATATAGCAATTCTACTCTCTGCTTCAAGTATCTATATGCTATATGTATATAGCATATACATACATATATACAGTCATGTATACAATTCTTATTTAGAATTATTAATTAGGAGAATCCAAAGATTAATTCATTTTTCTGGTAAAATATATATGATTAGTTTAAATTTTATTTTATTTGTGATTCTGGGGATCGAACTCAGGGCCTGGCACATGCTAGGCAAGCACTTTACCACTGAGCTGCACCCCCATTCCAATCTTACATTTTTTAACAGAACTAGTTTGTCTTAGGTTAATATTGTGACTCTACAAAATAATTTAATCTTTCAGTTACATTTATTCGAAATAAAATAGGGACATATCATTGTTGAATTTTTGTGTAGATTTTCAAGAGGATTATTTTAAAAAGTATTGTTGGTATCTAATTTGTTTAAATTTGAATTCCCCTCATTTAAATTCATTCATATGTCATTTTGAAATTTTATTTATTTTCTTCCTATATTTTTTTACTCATAATAATTTTCAGGTCTGAGTAGGTCACCTGAAGAATTTGAAATTTCTTTCAGATTTAACGTTTACATATTTACATGAAAAGGTTACTTCATTGGTAAAGAGTGGGTCATTTACTATTAAGTACTACCAAATTCACATACCCAGCAACCGTTCCCAGGGATTCTCTAAATCTTGTTGGTTATCATCATAAAAATTATCATCAGGGAGATTGCTTTGTGGTAAAAATCCTGTTCCTATGAAAAAGCCCTTTAAAACGCAGTCATTTGATGACAGAAAAGAAGCCCACTTCCTCTCAATTATGGAGGTGTTTTATTTTAATCTTCCTAAGGCACACTGATAAGCAGAGCTTTCTTTTTAAAGTCATGTTTAACTAACTGTAGTACGTTTTATTTGCCAGCACGAGATTATCCTTGGACACTCAAAAATAGACGCCCAGAAAAACTTCGAGATTCACTCAGAGAATTAGAGGTATCTTTCAGAAAGTTTCAAAAAATGGCAATAAACAAATCTGTTTTAAGACCTCTTTCAACAGCTTTAATTTTCATAAAGGATCAACTCTCACAGTGATGATAGCTTTGCTTTTGTCCGGTGAGAAGTTCCAAAACAGTTGCCTCTTTGTGTGGCATGTTGATTTTTTTTTTTTTTTAACCTGCAAATCAGAAGCACTTTAACTGATAATGACAATGTGTATGGTCAACTGCACTCTCTTTTTCTGTTGGTCTTCAGGAACTGATGCAAAACAGTCAGTGTGTGCTGAGCAAATGGAAGAGCAAATCTGTCTGTCAGGTAAGATAGTTTGACAAGCTTTTGTAATGTGTCACCAGTGGAGCTGAAAACTATGTAGTAATTGGTATTCTTATGTTATGATAGGTATTGGACAAAAACTTTTTAGGAGTCAATGTTTCATAGTTTGAATTCTAGTCATTCTAGAACTAACATTAGATAGGTTGACACAGGCCACCAACTGCCTCATTAATCAGTGTAGTTTTACTGACATACGTTACACACTAATAAAAATCTTTTCAGATAGCATTTTTGTTTGAGTTTGTCTGAATACTGTATTAGATATTTTCTGGCATTTAATTATATTTTTTAATGAAGAGGATACCCTGGGACAAAATATATTTTTTTCAGTATTACACCTTTTAAGCATTTGTGAATAACATACTTAAGAAAATTAGTAAGCAAACTAGAGTGAGACATAATATAATAACATATTTGAGTCTTCTAAGTTGTACTGTTTAATATGGTAAGCCACTAGTCTCATTCTATTTGAATAATGAAACAAAATTTAAATTTAGTTCCTCAGTTGCACTACCCATATTTAAAGTGCTTAGTAGCCACATGTTATATTAGATAATATAGATACAGAACATTTCACCACAGAAAGTTCTATTGGACAGCCCTACTGGGTCATACAGAAGATGTGTCAGTGGGCTTAGATTTAGAGTATAATCAGGATATAATTAGTGTACAGTGATCAAAATAATGGACAGATACCTTAGCTATACTAATAGACTTAAAAATACCATTTGAATAAAAAATTCTACTTGCTTGTGATAAAAAAGAATAATCATTAGTCATCCATAAATTGAAATTGCATCATTACTACTAATAATTTAAATTTTATTTATGGAATCAAATATCCTGTATTAATTTAAATTTTTATTTACTGTATAATTTATTTCATATGTAAACATTCTTGTTTGCAGTTTAGGTCCATGTTTCTGTCCACAAATCTATAAAACATCAGATTTATAGTAATTGTAAACATATCTTGATCTAACTTTTGAATAGACCATTGTTTTAGTGGATTCTATTTTTTTCTCACTTTTTTGTTTAAACCAATCTACCTTTAGTCATGGAGGTAAGTAACTACTTAGTTAGCTCTTCAATTGACATATATTTTTACTTTCCAGAATGTTTACAAGGCTGAATTAATTTTTTTAGAAACATAATACTTCTTTAATTCTTTTCAGGATAATATTCAAAAGGATGATTGTCTTAAAAAATCACAAGTTTTTGCATAAAAATGTTTTAATCAGACTTTAAATCTTGAATACAAAATGTACTCCAGAAAGTTTCAGACTTAGTACAATTCAAAAATATAGTTCTTTATGCCATTACTCACCCTAAAAACAGGCTCAAAATTATTTGACTGGAGGGCAAGCTTGCCACCTATAGTAAGGGGTGTGTCTTATGGCCTCCACCCTTACCACTACACAGGTAAGTTGGAACATGTCAGGCATCTTAAAATATGCGGTAGAATATCCCGATAGACAATCCTTTGAGATAGACATCATTGCCTTTCAACTTAATAGCAAGTTTATTTGTGTGGAGAAGGATGTACCTCACTATTGAATAAATTCAACTGAGAAAGGAATCTTTATGATAGAGTATATACACAATTACTTTTGTCATTTACAGCAATTTGAAATATTGATTACGCTTTTAACATTTCCAGTAGGACTTATTTTATGTTCTTATTTTGTGCTTTATTTCTATAAAGTATAAGATATTCTTAAAATAGGCCTTTTATTCCTCCCACACTGTTGGTATTATATATGGTAACAAGGTAAGTTCACCTCTGCCCACAGGTCAGGTCAGTTCTTACATTTTTAGGGCTTTTGAGAGGCTTCCTAACATTATCCTTCTACTTCCTCAGTTTCTAGATAGCACCTTACTAGGCCTTCTAAAAGTGTATATGAGTTCTATTCCTAAGGATCTTTAGTATCAGAGAAAGTTAAAATTTTGATAGTCAAATTAGATTTTTTAGCTTAAGGAAATAATTTTTTAGCTCTTTCCATTAAATTTTTAGTAAATTTAAAAATTTTTTACTTCTAAAATAAGTAAACCATCTCATCAGGCTCTTTGAAGTTTCTCCTTTTGTGCACCCATTCATTGTGTAGTTTCAAGAAAAAACATGCATCAAATTCTATTAATGATTTCCTCATTTATTTAACCCTAAACTGGCAGCAATTGACCAGATGTAATGTTTTGTGACTCTTAGAAAAGAAGTGAAATACAGTTCTTGGGCATTTTGGTGCTAACACATTTGGACTGTCAACCTTTAAATTAGGCTACTCATGTATGAATATAAATGTTTTACCCCAAATAAATGATAAATTTAAGATTTAGGGTATTTATCTTGCTTGTCATCTTTTTAAGGGATTCTTAAACAGTCCAATTGTTTAGACATCAGTGAGACAACTACTGCAATAGAAAGGATTTTAGAGGAGGCAGTCTAAGCCTGGATCTTTCCCTGTGTCAAATAATGAGGATTTATAGGTTGTCATTATTATGAGAGCTTAATGTTGCTGATATAATAAACTATAAATTGTATAATTTTAAAAAGTAGTTCCTTTCACTTGTAAATTCAGAACAGTTTACAAATAAGATTTACCTGTGCATAAGTTTGGGATAAAAATTGTCTTTTGAGGTTGGTTTTTCAGACTATGCCTATTCTTAGTTTGAGATGCATTAAAAGATGTGACATATAATTTAGAGTTTTTGTTTTACCATGTATTAAATAAATTTCTCCCTGGTGTTTTGATCTCCTATATTTAATTAACAGAAAGTATTTAATAATTACCACTTTGAATTTCTTAAATCATTTTGTAAACTTTTCTTAGGGAAAGGTAGTTCCAGCATTAAAATACTTAAATTGTTCAGCATTCTGGTGGAATTTTTTAATTCCAGAAAGAATTATGCTTTAAGTCACATTCACATTGTTAGATTATTATACATAATTAAAGTAATATTTTCAATAAGCAGAGATCTAACTTCACATATATTGATTTTTAGATTAAATTATTTGACTCCTGTGTATACATTTAGCCATAAATATGTGTAATATATTCAATACTACTCTTGTTTGTGACCATAACAATTTTACATTTCCAGGTACAATATTCAAATGATAAATTATTAAAGATAGTTTCTATTTTAATTCTGTCATGACTTATTTGAAAAACTGTGTAAAAATGCAGATTTGTTTTCCAAGTGTAACACAAATTGTGACCTTATGGAATTCATTTGATCACAACTTATTTAATTGTAGAACCTGATCTTTTTTTAATCAAATTGTATGAAAATCTGTTTCATTTTCTCAGAAAATAATAATAGACAAATCATGGTATTAAGTTACAGCTACTAGTAATAGCATATTACTTATACAAAATCCATCATATAGTATTTACTCCCTTGGTGGGAGACGCTGTGGGAATCACTGAGGAAACGTAAGGTGTGGGCTGAGTTCTAACCTAGTCAAGGAAAATAAACATGGAATCACCAAGACACTAATGACTATTGAGTTGTATGATACCAAATAAAAAGACAGTAGAAGCATCAATGTAATATGAGATAGTTAAGAAAACTTTTGCAGAGAAGTTATAATTTTACTCAGGCCTAAAAGGATGTGTAAAATTTGGTTAAACTGAAGACAAAGGCATTTCACAAGGGGATTAGATTACCTGAGAATTTAGTGGGATGTCTACATGGTAGTGAGGAGGTGGATTTGTTTGGGAACAAATGGTTCATGGCATTGCTAATTGTTTGTCCATAATATGTTTGAAAGCCAAAGTGGAGCTTTTTAAATAGAGACTTTAGTGTTACATTAAGATATTGATACATTATCTTATATAACACTATAAATACTTTTATATCACGGAAATACTCTATTAAAATTAGACTTACGGAAGGATTAGTCTGGAAGTGGAATGTAAGGTAAAACATGAGAACCTGAGGGAGTAAAATCATTTCAAAGGATAAGTACAAGGAGACTAAGGTGCAGAAAGTTTTGAAAGACAACCAAGAAATTTAGAATGAAAAAAATTTGGTTTTCCCCTGTTAAACATGTGAAGGTAATCAAATGATGTTATTGGAAATATGGAACTGAAGTGACAAGTTGGAGTTGAAAATGTGATGAGATAGCCAAAGAGATAATATTAAAATCATCCAGTTGGGTGCCTTCATGGAGGGAGAGGTGATGTCTTGGGAGTAGAACTGAGAGCCAGAAATCCTTCTCTTCAGGGAACAAGAGAGAAAAATTGAGTCAACAAAAGAAGCAGAACAATCAGAATAATGAGGAACTGTGAAGTTTGCTTTTCTAAAAATCAGAGTTTAGAAGTCAGAGTTCCTGAAAAAATATGATTGTTTCTTGTTTAATATTTAACCTCTTCTAAGTCTCAATATTGTCATCATTAAGTTGTCAGTCGGATTTATTGAAGTTTAACAATAAACCCTGTGGTCTTAGCCACGTCTCACGTGGTTGAGAAAAGGGTTAACTGCCAGAGGATGATGTTGGCTATAAGTCAGTCAGTTACCCATAAACTTATCTAATCAATAAAAACACAAGAGCCAATATTTTTTAAATGAAAGAGGTGTGGTGTGATGGGTCTGGCCATACCAGATCTGGACTCTAACAACATGGAGTAGCCCAACTCTCTTTTATTTATAACACACAGGTAAAGGGGGTAAAGACCTGGAGGAGCTTCTTCTGTGATGAACAGGATAGGATGGAGTTAGGGGAGCCTTTTTCTTATGGGCATTGTGGGAGAAACAGACAGGGAACCACTCCCACAGTGCCACATTCCCCCCCGGACAGACCTCTGTATCTGCCAGTTCTGGGAAATCAGATCTCTGCGTCATGAGGCTTGTGATTCTGCTAGATGAGATGGCTTCCTACAGAACCCATCTTTATATTAGGTGATATTGACAATATTAGATGGAATTCTTACCTTTAAAGAATTTCATATTTATTTGGGAAAGAAAACTAATACACAAAGTGAAAGAATAATTTGAGATTAAATTATATTTCTTGATACAGTATTTAAACACATCTAAAGTTCAGGGATTCTTGCTGATTGTTGCTGATTAAAGCTCTTATAGAGGAGTCTGGGCTTAAACTGAACTTTGAAGGGAGGATATAATTTAGACAAGTAAAAAAGAAAAGGAGGACATTCTTGATCATGGGAGAAAGTATAACCAAAGATAAATTGTCTTTAGATAATTAAAAAGCAAAGCCTAGAAAGGTAGCATGACATCCCTAGTTATTTGATAACCTCTTTTAAGCTATACATAGACTATTGTTTGTTGTGGGGTTGAACTGGTTTCACTGTTTATGATAAACAAATGAGTAAAGGAAGGCTTTGGGGCCAGTGAAACTTAGCCAGTATATAGCTACTTAGTACTCTAAATTTTCTCACTTTACAGTGAAGCCTGAGTTAATGTCCGCCTGTGCAAACCAGTCTTCTAATTGCTTTTAAATACAACCAAAGAGCCAGAGATCACCATACTTTGCAGAAATTCCCCATCTGTAAACACAAAAAGTATAAGTCTGAGGCTAAAACAGACAATAGAATGAATCAGGGACAATGTAGTAAATAGAACTAAATTAAGATAATTAAAATTAATATCCACAGAAATTAGAGGAACTGTTGCATCCTTTTTTTAAAATTATAGATGAACACAATATCTTTATTTTATTTATTCTTTTTTATGTGGTGCTGTGGATCAAACCCAGTGCTTCACATGTGCTAGGTGAGCACTCTACCACTGAGCCACAACCCAGCCCAACTGTTACATCTTTGAAAAAAGAATAACATGCTGATTTTGAAAAGGAATAACCACAAAAAAAGAAAAGGAACTATTGCAAATTAAAATATGACAGCACACATATAAAAATTAGTAGAAACACTGAAAGGTAGTTGAAATATCCCTATAACATGAAACCACAATGACAAAAGAACCTAGTAGTGAACCCATAGGTTATAGAAGATAAGAAAATTTGGGACTGGGGCTGTGGCTCAGAGGTAGAGCATTTACCTGGCACATATGAGGCACTAGGTTCAATCCTCAGCACCACATTAAATAAATAAATAAATAGACTGATTAAAAAAAAAAGAAGATAAGAAAATTTGAGCACCAGGCCAGAGGTCCAATATCTAACTAATAATAGAAAACAGAAGAAAAGGAACCCA
This sequence comes from Sciurus vulgaris, assembly GCF_902686455.1. NCBI lineage: Eukaryota > Metazoa > Chordata > Mammalia > Rodentia > Sciuridae > Sciurus > Sciurus vulgaris. Next base: position 44,411,136 of record NC_136475.1, read on the forward strand.
GATATAATAGAAGAAAAATTCCCAGTACTGAAAGTTTGAAAGGATTCAATGATTGAAAAGAAACCAAGAGGCATGTTTTGAAAATTTAGAAAAAGTTATATCTTGTAAGTATTTAGAAAATTGAAAAGAAGATCCATAAAATTTTCAGAGCTAAAAAATTTTTTTAAATATATACAAAAGACTGAGAGTAAGAATTACATCAGAGTTCTCAACAGCAACAGAGAGTTTGAAGATAATGAGCTCTTCAAAACTCTGAAAAAAGTGATTTTTACCCTTTTAAAAACTGTCCTTGCTTAAATGATAATTTAGGAATCTATTTTCAGTCTAGTCACCTTACTTCTATTCTTTATTGTGCTTGGTGTCTTCAAATTCAGAAACCTTGTTCCAGTTCACAACAGAATTTAGAATTCTAAATTTTCATAAGGACATTTAATAAGCCTATTAACTCTTAAAAATTTTAGTTATTGGAAGATGGGCTGTCCTAAAGAAAGCAATAACATAAATAAGATTATTGGAATCCAAGAAATAGGGAATCTCACATAGAAAAGAGGTAAAACAAAATCTTAGAATGAGCACTGTGCCTTAAGCCTAGGGAACAAGTAGTTCAAGTTGAGGAAAAGGATCAAAGATTTCAGGAAGAATACTGAGAAGGAAAGGAAGCCACAGCTCATCTGATAAAAAGAGAATTAATAAGTGATAATAAGGAGATACAAGATAGTTATGTCCTCATTCATAACAGAAAGTCAATAAATAATGACTAAAGAAGAAATAACATATATTGAAGCCATTGCTAGTTGTTTGTCCAGTATTCATTTTTCTGAACAATGTTCAGAGTGGCAATATAGCCAGTTAAAGGTATTCTGCTTCCCTAGTCTCCCACCAGCTAGAACTGGCCATATAAGGCACTTCTGACTTTGTTAAGTAGAGGTCACTGGTGGGAATGCCAAGAAAACTTATCAAAGGGGCTTTTGTTCTTTGCCTTCTTCCAGTCTGAATCTGAGATAAAATGCCAGAAGGGGTAAGGGCCAGCCTGTGAGCACTCATTCATTCAGTGAGTATTTATTTAGTTTCTGCTCTATATCAGAGAGTATTCTAGGTTCTAGGGATAGCAATAAACAAAAGGTACAAAGTGACCAGTTTCCCTGTTCTCATATAGCTTAAATTCTGTTGGGGGAGAAAGTAAAGATGAAGAAGTAAAATATATAGTAAGTAAAATAGGGAAAATATTGGAGAAAAATAAAGCAAAAAAGATAGGAAGTATAGTTGGTAAGTGGTGGCGCAGGATGTTCCTTATATTCTGTGGCCAGAAAATGACTTAAGGTGTCCTGACATATAAATGTAAAGGAAGTAAAGGAGTAAGCCATGGAAGAGAAAGAAGGTTCTAGGTAAAGGGAACAGTGAGATGAGAATATACTTGGCATGTTTGAAAGACAACAAGGAGTCTATGTGACTTGGGTGGACTGAGCAATTAGAATAGTAACAGGAATTGAGGTCACAGAGGAAACAAACAACAAAAAAAAACAGTTTATTTTGGATCTTCTGGCACATTGAAAGGGCTTGACTTGTACTCTAAATGAGAAAGGAAGCTCTTGAGCAGAGGAGGAACATTTTTTTAATTGGGTCACTCCAGCTATTGTGATGGGAATAGATAGAAGGGAGTGAGAATAAAAGCAGGAAGATCAGTTTCCAACATTTAGGTTCTTGCCTTAGTCCATGGTAAGGCATAGTGGTGACTTTGACTGATTAGTAGTGACAGAATGGTAAGAAATGGCCATGTCTTGGGGTACATTTTGAGTGTTAAGTCATCAGAATTTGCTAATGAGGTCAAATGTGGGGTATAGTAGAAATTCCCAAGCAGTTGAGTGAATGAAGTTGCCTTCTACTAAGATGGGAGAGACTGAGAAATGACATTTTTGAGGGAAATGTCAGGAGCCCAGTTTTAGAAATGCTGTGTTTGAATTGCCCATTAATAACCAAGTGAGAAAGTAAAAAAGGACAGGTTGATTATAAGAGTTTGCAGTTGAGGGAAAGTTTTGAGCTACAGCTGTAAAATTGAGGGGCAGCTATGAAGGTGGTATCAATGCCAAGATATTGTTTAAGATCACCAAGGCAGTGAGTGTAGATGGAAATAGAGGAGATCGAAGGGCTGGTATCTGGGGTCCCCCAACATATGGAGACTGGGGAGATGGAAAAAGGACCAAAGAGGTAGATGACAACAAAGGGAGCATGGTGCCCTGAAACCAGTTTTTAAGAATAAAGTCAAGTGTTACTGGTATGTAAGACAGCAGTAACCAGATGCCTGATACTGTCCACAGGGTGGGTAGCATGTACATCACTTGTGACCTAGATAAAAGTGATTTCAGGGAATGGTGCAGGTAGAAGCCTGATTTGAAAGTACGTAAGAGAAAATGGGAAGAGAGAAATTAGGGGTGCACAACATAACAATGGATTAAGTTTATAAAGGAAGATGGAGAAATAGGAAGAGGTGAAATTAAAAGAAGTTTGAAGTTTTTCTTTTTTAAATGGGAAAAATAACATGTTGGTAGGCTAATGAGTGTGGTTCAATAGAAAGGGGGAAATCAGTGCAAGGAAAGGGAAAATTCATTGCTGGAGCTATTGACAAGAAAAAGAAGAGAGAAGAAAAGAAAAATATGCCTACTAAGGTGATAGGGACAGAAAGTAGATACCTTATGTGATGATATCATTGGGTTCTCCATCAGTGGGGACTGTTTAACTCCATACTTCATGTTATGCAAGAAATCCCAACCTACCTTTGGTTATGTATTGATTTTTTGAATGTCTACACACATGAAAGCATATATAACTAACAGTATATTATTTAGAAATATTGGGATAAAATAGAAGAACCTGCATTTCTTTTTTTTAAGTTAAAAATTTTTTTTAGTTGTTGATGGACACAATAATTTTATTTATTTACGTTTATGTGGTGCTGAGGATTGAACCCAGTATCTCACATGTGCCAGGCAAATGCTCTACCACTGAGCCACAACCCAAGCCCTATACATGCATTTCTTTATGTTGTTTAAAAAAGTACTCAGTGTCAGTTTGGGTCTTGTAAGAAGCACACACCAAAATGGTACTGGTGGTGCAAGAGATTTATAGAGGAGATGAGTAAGATAATGGGGAAGCATGTTCTTGGATAGGCAGAATTAATATTGTCAAAATGGCCATACTACCAAAAGTGCTATGCAGATTCAATGCAATTCCAATTAAAATCCCAATGACGTACCTTACAGAAATAGAGCAAGCAGGCATGAAATTCATCTGGAAGAATAAGAAACCCAGAATAGCTAAAGCAATCCTTAGCAGGAAGAATGAAACAGGGGGTATTGCAATACCAGAACTTCAACTATACTACAAAGCAATAGTAACAAAAACAGCATGGTATTGGCACCAAAATAGACAGGTAGATCAATGGTACAGAATAGAGGACACGGACATAAACCCAAATAAATACAATTTTCTAATACTAGACAAAGGTGCCAAAAATATGCAATGGAGAAAAGATAGCCTCTTCAACAAATGGTGTTGGGAAAACTGGAAATCCATATGCAACAGAATGAAACTAAACCCCTATCTCTCACCCTGCACAAAACTCAACTCACAGTGGTTCAAGGACCTTGAAATCAGACCAGAGACACTGCATCTTATAGAAGGAAAAAGTAGGTCCAAACCTTCACCTTGTTGGTTTAGGATCAGACTTCCTTAACAGGACTCCCATAGCACAAGAAATAAAAGCAAGAATCAATAACTGGGATAGATTCAAACTAAAAAGCTTTCTCTCAGCAAAGGAAACTATCAGCAATGCGAAGAGAGAGCATACAGAGTGGGAGAATATCTTTGCCACTCATACTTCAGATAGAGCACTAATTTCCAAATCCATAAAGAACTCAAAAAACTCTACACCAAGAATACAAATAACCCAATCAACAAATGGGCTAAGGAAATGAACAGACACTTCACCGAAGAAGATCTACAAGCAATCAACAAACATGAAAAAATGTTCACCATCTTTAGTAATAAGAGAAATGCAAATCAAAACTACACTAAGATTCCATCTCACACCAATTAGAATGGCGAATATCAAGAATACAAGCAACAATAGGTGTTGGAGAGGATGTGGGGAAAAAGGTACACTCATACATTGCTGGTGGGGCTGCAAATTAGTGCAGCCACTCTGGAAAGCAGTGTGGAGATTCCTTAGAAAACTTGGAATGGACCTACCATTTGACCCAGCTATCTCACTCCTTGGCCTATACCCAAAGGACTTAAAATCAGCATACTGCAGAGATACGGCCACATCAATGTTCATAGCTGCTTAATTCACTATAGCCAGATTTTGGAATCAACCTAGATGCCCTTCAATTGATGAATGGATAAAGAAACTGTGATATATATATATATATATATATATATACACACACACACACACACACACACACCATGGAATATATTACTGAGCCATAAAGAATAATAAAATTATGGCATTTGTAGGCAAATGGATGAAATTGGAGGATATCATGCTAAGTGAGATAAGCCAATCTAAAAAATCCAAAAGATGAATGATCTCACTGATAAGCGGATGATGACACGTAATGGGGGGTGGGAGGCAGGCAAGAATGGAGGAAGGAGGGACTGTATAGAGGGAACAGAGAGGTAGGAGGGGTCGGGGAGAAGGAAAAAAATAATGGAATGAATCAAACATCATTACTCTATGTAAATGTATGAATATGCAAATGGTATGCTGTTACTCCATTTACAAACAGAAACAACATGTATCCCATTTGTTTACAATAAAAAATTTAAGAAAAATACAAAAAAGAAAGATAATGGGGAAGGAAGCAGAAGTAGGTGGGGAAAACTGTTCAACTTTGATGCTGATCTGAAACTTGTGAAAGAAGAGGGAAGGAAAAAGGATTGAGTAGAAAGAGCCACAAGCCTTCGCGTGGTGCTGAGAAAATTTCAGCTGAGCCAAATGTTGCTCCTTACAGGAGTTTGCTGTTGAACAAAATTGGACTTGTCCCATGACCCCACTATTCTCAGTCATTGGCTAATATCGATCAGGGAAAGTGTGGCCTCCCATCAGTCAGCTGGGCTCCTAGCCTTAGTTTCTCTTGAGGGATCTCTGATTGGTTCATTATCAAAGCCATCACACTCACTGAGGTTTACTTTAAACTTTTTGTAAAGAATATGTATGTGTGCTTTTGCATCACACACAACACTGTAGGAATTTTAATGTTCAGTTGCTATAATAATTACTCTGTTTTAGGCAAAAAAATTCACACCTTACTAGGAAAGATAGAAAAAAATAATTTATGTTTTAACTTGACAACCTGAATCCAAAGTGATGACCTGTGATAATTTACAGATACATCAGTTGTTTACATTTAACAACCCAGTTTTGAAACATGCTTATGATAGAAAATTTTCATTTTTATAATGATGTCTCTTTGTATCATCAATCACCATTTTCTTTTTATTCTCTTCATAAATTATTCTTTCTTCTATTTTATTAATTGTTTTCAGTTTGAAACATTTCTCTTAAGAAACTCATAATTTCTTGGTTCCACCGTTGGCATTCATATTTAACAATGCTCTGGAAGCTTCCAGGTATTTTGCTACAAAGGAAGTCAGTTCAAGACCGTAAGTTTCCCTTACATACTCTATTTAATTGCAAATGTGTTTAAAGCTAAATGAGTTCAAAATCTGAATAATTTAATTCTTCCCTTGTTGATTTCCACATTTTACAAAGTAGAAATAAATACAAGATGTTTATCTAATTTTTAAATAGAGAGTAAAGTTGAACTTCCAGAGCTAGATAATGGGAAGACTCCATTCATTATATCTGAATATTTTTACTTATTTTTTATATAAAAACAAGTGGCTTATTTAAAATTTAGCATGTTGCATTAGATACACAGGTTGAAATGTGCCAGATAGAAATGTGTGTACAAACTGAGCATTTGAAGTTGAGCATGATATTTGAGAATACTGTGTTATAAATATGCCAGTGTTAACTGATAGAAAGTTTCAAGCCCTTTTGTCAAATTGTAATTTATGCCTCTTAGTTTTTTTTAAATATTGTTTTAGTTGTATATGTACACAATACCTTTATTTATTTTTATGTGATGCTGAGGATCAAATCCAGTGCCTCTCACGTGCTAGGCAAGCACTCTACTATTGACCTATAAACCCAGCCCTGCTTCTTAGTTTTTAAAATAAAGTTTTCTTTAAAAAATAAAACTATTAAGTTGGTTTATAAACTATTGAAAAAGTGACTGAAAAGCAAGAGAATTATGACTATACTTCTCATAAGAAAGTATTATATATAAAATATTCCCAGGGGTTTTCCATGGTGAAGAAGTACCTCACATCTGGTAGTCTCATTGGTCTAAGGAGAATCCTAGGTTGAAGAGTGAAGCCCTAGTTTCCACTTGTGCCAGGTATATTAATTGCCCTATTTCCATATCCATTCTTCTGCCGTACTAGAATGGTCCCCCCTCCTGTTTGAGGACAAACCTCTACCTAGATCCAGAGTTCCCAAACTGTTCATCAAGACACCCTGGGACTGCCCTGAATTCCCAGCAGTACCAAAGGATATTTAAAAATTTCAAAGAAAACACTGAGACTTCTATCAGATACTACATAAACAACTAGCTCCAGGTAGTTCAGATAGTTCAGAGTTTCAACATTAGATCATATTACATTTCTTTTGGGTCACTGTGTGTGTGTGTGTGTGTGTATGAAGCTGTGATAAAAACAAAAATTAAACTACCATACCATTATTAACATAAAACAGGAACAAAAATGAGAGTGTCCAATCTAATTCCATAGTTTGAGAAGTTGTACAGTGCCCAACTTCCATTAGTGTACACATTCTATTAGTAAATAATTGTAGTTATTGAGGACTGAAATAAAAACCTTTTTTCTTTTAGTTTTTGTGTACTGTGTTTCCAAATGAGTATTAAGTTGTTAGGGCATGAATTCTTTTTAAGTTGCCAGAATTTATTTAATAATTGGAACTTTTGGTATTTCTTTTGGCCTAGGGGTGCTATAAAAAATAAGTAAGACAAAAAGGGCCTTGAACTGAGAAAGTTGAGGAAGAGCCACTGGCCTAACCTGTAGATCCTGTTCCATCAAGCCTCATGTGCTTGTCCCTTTCATGCTGCATGGTGTTGGAGAGCATAGACTGGTCTGTTCTTCTTGGTATCAAATTTTGGGTTTATTAGCTATGTGACTTCGAAGATGTTACTTCACTTATCTATGCCAGTGTTTATTTAGCTATAAAATGATGATAAAAATACCTAACTCATAGGTTTATCGTAAGAATTAAGTTTACACATGTTAAGTATTTAGAACAATGTCTGGCACAGATAATTGTTTTCTAACTTTTCTTTTGAAAGTTTTGTAGCTTGAGATCTTAATATTTTATATCTTTACTCCATTTTGAGTTAGTGTTTGTATATTGTATAAGGTAAGGGTTCAGCTTTATTCTTTTGTTTGTGGTATCCAGTTTTCTAGTACCATGTATACCATTTATCTTTCCCCACTGAGTGGTTTGGTACCCTTGTTGAAGGTCATTTGACCATGTATGTGAGGGTTTATTTCTGGAACGGAATATTCCATTGGTTTATGTGTCTGTCTTTATGCCACTACCACACCATTTTTGATTACCATAACTTTGAAATATATTTTGAATTCAAGAAATGTGAGTCCTCCAATTTTGTTCTTTTTCAAAATCATTTTTGTTATTCAGGTCACTTGACATTCCCAGTCAGCTTTCAGATAGGCTATGCTTTTTTCCATTTAAACAAATAAGCATACTTCTTATTCACTCCCATATTCCCTCTCCTTCAGGTACCGCCTTTTCCTTCTGGATCACATTTCTCAAAAAAAATTATCTGTATTTGGAGTCCATTCCTTATTGTTTACTCAGCATTCAATCAACTTCCTCCTTCTTCTGTATTCTATACATATCCTACCAATTTGTTTCTGCCTTGTCCACCATCAGATTTCCATTACTAAGAGGGTATTTATCAAATATTTGAAAGGAGACATAAACTCACTGCAAATATTTCATGATTTTTTTGCTTTCATTCAACATTTTTCTTTTATTTTTAATTGAAAAAAATAATCTTTATAGTAACTGTGCATGTTTTGATATATTCACACATTGTAGAGTGATTAAATCAAACTAGCAAATCTGTCACCTCATGTTTATCATTTTTTTTATGGTAAAAACATTTAAAAACTACTTGGAGCAATTTTGGGATTATGTAGCATTTGTCTACATCTGACTAAATGTCCTCTGAGTTCAATTGTGTTGTCATAAATGACAGAATTTCTTTTTTAAGGCTAAATAGTATTTTATCATGTATCAATGTCACATTTTCATTTTTTTAAATTTATTTTTATAGTACACAAATGGAATACATACTGTTTCTCTGTACATGAAGTAAAGGCATACCATTTGTGTAGTCATACATACATTTACATAGGATAATAATGTTTGATTCATTCTGTTATTTTTTCCCTCCCCCCAACCCTTCTTTCCCCTCTATACAGTACCTCCTTCCTCCATTCTTACTTCCCTCCCACCCCCAACTATGTGTCATCATCCGCTTATCAGTGAGATCATTCATCCTTTGGTTTTTAGAGATTGGCTTATCTCACTTAGCATGATATTCTCCAATTTCATCTATTTGCCTGCAAATGCCATAATTTTATTATTCCTTATGGCTGAGTAATATTCCATTGTGTATATATATATATACCACAGTTTCTTTATCCATTCATCAATTGAAGGGCATCTAGTTTGGTTCCACAATCTGGCTATAGTGAATTGAGCAGCTATGAACATTGATGTGGCTGCATCTCTGTGGTATGCTGATTTTAAGTCCTTGGGGTATAGGCCAAGGAGTGGGATAGCTGGGTCAAATGGTGGTCACATTATCTTTATGTGATCATTTCAGTTTTAGATTTTTTGTTGTTTTGTTTTTATGTTTCTAACTTAACAAAAAACAATAGTAACAACAGTACTCAACTCTTAAGTTTCTGTTGTGCTTAAACCCACCATAATCTTCTATGGGATGAATCAAGAAGATATCCCATTACATATTAAGGGTGAGTGGGTATGTATATATGTGTGTATGTGTTTAAATTAACTCAAGAAGTGCTGTTGTCAGTCTTGAAGACAGGCCAATTGTATGAAAAGTTTCTAAGGCTTCTGGAGTATCCTAAAAGATTATTATTTCATGGACTGTGCTATAGGAAATGCTCTTATATTTATGCTATAGAGAAGGAGAATTGCAAGGTATAAAGGTCAGTTGTGGAGTATGTTCCTAATACAAGAGAATGAACAAGGAAATATATTTAAAATGGCAGACCTGAGATAAATGGAAGAGATCCAGCAGAATTTACTGGTGAATTTGAATCTTTGTAGGTAAAGGTGAGCAATTAAAAATGGAAATCTCAAAACAAGCAATTTTAATGTGTTAAAATGTAAAATAATAAAGATAGTTTCCAGTAATTACAAAATGGAACACAGAACAAACCTATATAGTAAAAATCAAATATCCCCCCCTACCCTAAACTCATTTCCCTCTCCAGTGGTAATTGTGGTCAGTAGCTTGACTTATATCCTTCTTCAAACATTCATCTATGTATGTGTGCATATAAATGTATAGTTTTAAAATAAATGGAATCATCTTACACATATTATTCTGTAACTAGCTTCACAGAACGATATATAGCACATCTGTCAGTAATCTACACATACCTCCTTTTTCCCTCCAGTACTGGGGTTCAAACTCAGGGTGTCATGCATGCTAAACAGGTGCTCTACCATTGAGTTACAGCTATAGTCCCTATCTCCATGTTTTTAATAAGTACGTACTAATCCATAATTCAGATGTAGCATACTTTACAATTGTTGCTGGTATCTTTAGTAAATAAGAAAGTTGGACGTGGATGAATAATCAAGGCAAAATAATAAAAAGATTAGGTTAAAAATTTATAGTTAACTTGCAGAAGAGGGCTCATTTTGATATCCTATTTGATCCTTTTAGTAAGGAACCACTTATTGCATTTTCAATTTTCTGACTCTTCAGAAACACATTTGTACCCTCTCTTTAAAGCCATAAAATAGGAAATATATTTGTGACAAGATATTTTAAGAGCTTATTTAAAAGTTTTATTTAAAATTGCCAAACAATACCTAAACAGTAAAAAATCCCTAATATCAATTTTTTAAAAATCTGTAAACCAAGAAGGTAAATTTCATGCCTTCCACCTCCAAATTCTGTGATGTGCCAACTACCAGCAGTTTTGAGCTTATTATTTTTGACATTTTTTGTGTTTATACAACTTCATTATGCATATATGTACACATATCACATTCATTTTTTTCTTAGTAAAATGGGATTATGCTGCTTGTGTAGCTCTATAACTTTTAAAAATTTCAACCGTACTTCAACAATGTATCATGGACTTGAGCAGAAATTTTCTGATTAATTAAACTTATCTATCTCTTATGTTATCTTTATTTATTTTCTTGTACTAGCAACATTCACAGTAGCCAAACTCAGAAGCAACTGATTTATTAACTAGAATGGTAATTTATCAATTTACAATGTGAGATATTTATCTGGCATCATAGACATTGCTCATTTGCTTGGGGCATTCCCACCTGATGGATGAATTACTCAAGAGACTGAATTACAGATAAGAAGGCTGATTGGTGAGCAGAGAATTAGAACAAAAGCAAGGAGATGTTCTAACAGGATATTTCTGTCATGCTCAGGTAGCTCTATGACTTAACCCTGGAGCTCTTTCTGTCTTGACAACTGGCATTAGTCATGAGTCATAGCCTTGAACATGGCTAGAGACAGAGCAGGTTTGCTTCAGGCTCCTTATCTTTGCTGTGCACTGCCCACCACTCCATTTGACACATCTGTCCAGGTCCTCATTTATGACAAAGGACAGTCTAATCACATTACCCTTTCTTTATGTGAGAAAAGTATGATTAGAATTTTGAGGAGCTCCCAAATCTGCTTGATGGAGACATGGAAAACTTGTTAGCCTCCACAGTAATGCATTTACAAGCCCTCTTCAGGTGAGGTTCTGAAGAGATGACTAACATGGAGAGCTGTGATTATCACAATGTCTCCAAACATTGACAGCTGTCCCTGGTGACCAAAATAATTTCTAGTTGAGAACCATTGGTTTAGAGTGAAGAAAAGAGCTAGAGAAAGAGAAACAAGATGGAGTGTTGTGTGGAAGTCAACTGACAAGTGATAGTTAAGGGTATCAGTTCCTCACTGGCAGAAAGAGTATAGAAATGGCATTAGCAGACCTAACTAGAGACCTAAGGTCTCTGCTTTCCCATTAATTATGCAAACTTTGGTTGCTTTACTTTTCTGATTGGGAATTAGTATAAGGATTAACCTTACTTTTTTAGTTCTCATATTTATTGTGTACTAGATTTATATTGACATTTTTCATTTATTATAGTGTAAGTCTTTTGTAAATTATGCTGTGCAAATATAATGTATTATCTGGTTTGTCTTCCTGTTCATTTCTTGACACTGATTTTACCCCTTTAGATTTAAAAACTACTAACAAATATAAAGTTTACCTTTTGATCTTTTGTGATTTTGACCATGATTATAAATATTTTTCTAGGAATGATCACTTTTCATTTATGTGAACACAAGGAATTAAAATGTAGTATTATTTGTTTTATAATGAGAATAAGTAACAAAATGAAATTTCTTAAGTTGAAATAGACTTAGCAGGCAGTGCTTTTCTAGAAATGAATGTGTTCCACATATTGAATAACATTACACAGCTCTTTGAGAAACTCCACAGCTAACACTTACCTTTCCAGAAGAATACCTGTTTACTTTCTGTTCTTTTGTTTCTTATCTTAAAGTCAATTCTGAGTAGTGAGTCTGTTAAAATTTTTTCATCCTTGTCTTACCTACATTCACTTTTGTCTCTGTACTTTAATGGATTAGTCAGGCATGGTTTCCTTCTGTACTCAATAAATGTTTGCTGAATGAAGGAATAAATTACAGAGAACATGTTATCTCTTTTCTAGCAGTTATCTGCTAAAATAATCAGTAACCCTAGTCTTCATTATAGATTTCCCTGTGTAAAATTGTTTGACTATCTGTGATTTTCTGAGTTTCTCCACAATTCATCCAATGGTTTGGATCCTAAGAGAGGTGTAAGGGAGTATGAGGTGTCATTATGATGCAAATTCACTGGACTTCTAGGAAAGTGGCTCTATCATACTTTATTTTCTCAAGCCCTAGAATTCACTCCAAGCATCCTGATTACTTGTTGACTCTTTGGATTGAAATGTTTAGTATTCCTATCTCCCACATGGATCTTAATGACCTCGTGGGATCTGTCTTGGTTGCCTACCCATCATGGATTGAACGTTTCACCCATTGTTGATTATAGTACTGATCATGAATGCCTTCCCTTATCATTTCTCCTCATGTGATAATAATCACATGAATTTGGAGGGAGCTTTCTTAACTAGTGAAAATATTGAATTCAGTGGTCACTAGTGATCACTATTGTAAAAACTTACAATTACTTGTACCAGTTTGTCAATATTTGAGACCACATGTAGTATACTACTTTTCTTCATGGGTTCTGAGCTACCTCTTCTAAGAAGCAGTCCTCTATCCTAACTAAAACCTCCACTTCTCTTTAAGATCATATCTTCTTCTGTATTCTACCAATTTGTTTCTGCCTTGTCCGTCATCAGATTTCCATCTGTATATCTGGTATACAGAAGGCATTCACATAGTTTTTGACCTACTGAGTGGATGAAATTGAGATTTTTGTTATTATTTATATTTTGTTTTGATTAATGATGTAATCTGATGTAATTTTCTCTTTCTTCTCAAAGTATCAGTTTACTTCCAATTAAGTACTTTCTCTAAGTACAGTAGACTCTAACTTAAACAAGGGAAACCAATTTGAAGGGCCATCCAAAGATCCTTAGAATCATTTCCAAGTTTTTTAAAGAGAAAACACCCCTTTCTGGTATAAGCTCATTGAAGAAAATGAGAAGGAGCAAATGATACAGGCAACAGAAAGAGATATGGTCAGAACAGGAGTAATAAGAAAGGTACTTACTGCCTGGAGGGATGTCAGAGAAAAGGAGAAGTGTCTGTTCCTATTCTGCTTAGTTGTCTCCTGCATAAAGAACATCATTCAAATTGAGACAGTGTTGGGAAATCCTACTGGCCTTCTCATCCTTTCATCCTCAGGGCTCTTCTCAAACTCATATCTACTTTAGAGGTGTCTCCCTTTTCCACTTAGCCTGCTCTTTTTCATTTTTCTGAGCTTTCAGAATCCTGAAACCCCTTGCCATGGAATAGGATACTACCTTGGTTTCCATCATCCTCCTTGTCCTAAAAAATCTCACACAGGCCCTTTCCTTTTTGGAGGGCTGGGGAAAACAGGCAGAAATGAGACTAGCACTTTCCTGTCTGGGCTGGAAAATTCTTTCTGAGATTCAGACAACTTTTTTCCTATCTCTACTTATCTCCTTTACTACCTCCAGGAGTGTCCTTGGCATCAGAACTTGGAAACATCATGCTTCCCCACAGGCTGTTTTATAAAATGCATTAATTAGCTTATTTTGTTTATTTATTTTATTTTAATTAAAAATCATAAATTTACATAGGGCAATGTTGTTTGATTCATTCTGTTATTTTTTCCCTTCCCCCCTACCCTCCCACCCCTCTTTTCCCTCTATACAGTCCTTTCTTCCTCCATTTGTACTACCCTCCTTATCCCTAACCCTAAACCTAACCCTAAACCTAACACTAACCCCTCCTACCCCCCCTTATATGTCCTCATCCGCTTATCAGCAAGATCATTCGTCCTTTAGTTTTTTGAGATTGGCTTATCTCACTTAGCATGATATCCTCCAGTTTCATCCATTTGCCTGCAAATGCCATAATTTTGTCATTCGTCATGGCGGAGTAATATTCCATTGTATATGCCACATATATGCCACAGTTTCTTTATCCATTCATCAACTGAAGAGCATCTAGGTTGGTTCCACAATCTGGCTATAGTGAATTGAGCAGCTATGAACATTGATGTGGCTGTATCTCTGTAGTATGCTGATTTTAAGTCCTTTGGGTATAGACCAAGGAGTTGGATAGCTGGGTCAAATGGTGGTTCCATTCCAAGCTTTCTGAGGAATCTCCATACTGCTTTCCAGAGTGCACTAATTTGCAACCCCACCAGCAATGTATGAGTGTACCTTTTTCCCCACATCCTCGCCAACACCTATTGTTGCTTATGTTCTTGATAATCGCCATTCTAATTGGGGTGAGATGAAATCTTAGGGTAGTTTTGATTTGCATTTCTCTTATTACTAGAGATGTTGAACATTTTTTCATATATCTGTTGATTGCTTGTATATCTTCTTCTGTGAAGTGTCTGTTCATTTCCTTAGCCCATTTGTTGATTGGATTATTTGTATTCTTGGTGTAGAGTTTTTTGAGTTCTTTGTAGATTCTGGATATTAGCGCTCTATCTGAAGTATGAGTGGCAAAGATATTCTCCCACTCTGTAGGCTCTCTCTTTGCATTGCAGATAGTTTCCTTTGCTGAGAGAAAGCTTTTTAGTTTGAATCTATCCCAGTTGTTGATTCTTGCTTTTATTTCTTGTGCTATGGGAGTCCTGTTAAGGAAGTCTGATCCTAAGCCAACAAGTTGAAGGTTTGGACCTACTTTTTCTTCTATAAGATGCAGGGTTTCTGGTCTGATTCCAAGGTCCTTGATCCATTTTGAGTTGAGTTTTGTGCAGGGTGAGAGATAGGGGTTTAGTTTCATTCTGTTGCATATGGATTTCCAGTTTTCCCAGCACCATTTGTTGAAGAGGCTATCTTTTCTCCATTGCATATTTTTGGCACCTTTGTCTAGTATGAGAAAATTGTTTTTATTTGGGTTTGTGTCTGTGTCTTCTATTCTGTACCATTGATTTACCTGTCTATTTTGGTGCCAATACCATGCCGTTTTTGTTACTATTGCTTTGTAATAGAGTTGAAGATCTGGTATTGCAATACCCCCTGCTTCGCTCTTTCTACTGAGGATTGCTTTAGCTATTCTGGGTTTCTTATTCTTCCAGATGAATTTCATAATTGCTTGCTCTATTTCTGTAAGGTACATCATTGGGATTTTAATTGGAATTGCATTGAATCTATATAGCACTTTAGGTAGTATGGCCATTTTGACAATATTAATTCTTCCTATCCATGAACATGGGAGAACTTTCCATCTTCTAAGGTTTTCTTTAATTTCTTTCTTTAGTGTTCTGTAGTTCTCATTGTAGAGGTCTTTCACCTCTTTTGTGAGATTGATTCCCAAGTATTTCATTTTTATTTTTTGATGCTATTGTGAATGGGGTAGTTTTCCTAATTTCTCTTTCTGAAGATTCATCACTTACGTAAAAAAATGCATTGGATTTATGAGCATTGATCTTGTAACCTGCTACTTTACTGAATTCACTTATGAGTTCTAAGAGTTTTCTGGTGGAATTTCCAGGTTCCTCTAAATATATAATCATGCCAGCAAACAGGGATAGTTTGAGTTCCTCTTTTCCAATTCGTATCCCTTTAATTTCTTTGGTTTGTCTAATTGCTCTGGCTAGAGTCTCAAGAACAATGTTGAATAGAAGTGGTGAAAGAGGGCATCCCTGCCTTGTTCCAGTTTTTAGGGGGAATGCTTTCAGTTTTTCACCATTTAGAATGATATTGGCCATGGGCTTAGCGTAGATGGCCTTCACAATGTTAAGGAATGATCCCACTACCCCAATACCCCAATTTTTTCTAGTGTTTTGAGCATGAAGGGATGCTGTATTTTATCAAATGCTTTTTCTGCATCTATTGAAATAATCATGTGATTCTTAACTTTTAGTCTGTTAATATGGTGAATGACATTTATTGATTTCCGGATGTTGAACCAACTTTGCATCCCTGGGATAAAACCCACTTAATCGTGGTGCACTATCTTTTTAATCTATTTTTGTATGCGATTTGCTAAAATTTTGTTGAGAATTTTTGCGTCCATGTTCATTAAGGATATTGGTCTGAAATTTTCTTTCCTCGATGTGTCTCTGTCTGGTTTAGGTATCAGGGTGATATTGGCTTCATAGAATGAGTTTGGGAGGGTTCCCTCCTCTTCTATTTTATGGAATACTTTGAGAAGTATTGGAATGAGCTCTTCTTTAAAGGTTTTGTAGAACTCGGCTGAGAACCCATCGGGTCCCGGACTTTTCTTTGTTGGTAGGCTTTTGATGACCTCTTCTATTTCATGGCTTGAAATTGATTTATTTAAGTTGTGTATGTCCTCCTCGTTCAGTTTAGGTAATGCAAATGTCTAGAAAGTTGTTGATGTCTTCGAGGTTTTCTGTTTTGTTGGAGTATAGATTTTCAAAATAGCTTCTAATTATGTTTTGTATTTCACTTGTGTCTGTTGTGATATTTTCTTGTTCATTCTGAATTTTAGTAATTTGAGTTTTCTCCCTCTTTCTCTTTGTTAGTGTGGCTAAGGGTTTATCAATTTTGTTTATTTTTTCAAAGAACCAACTATTTATTTTGTTAATTTTTCCGATTGTTTGTTTTGTTTCAATTTCGTTGATTTCGGCTCTGATTTTAACTATTTCCTGTCTTCTACTTTTGGTGTTCGTCTGCTCTTCTTTTTCTAGGGCTTTGAGCTGTAATGTTAAGTCGTTTATTTGTTGATTTCTACTTCTTTTGTTGAATGCGCCCCATGAAATAAATCTTCCTCTAAGTACTGCTTTCAAAGTGTCCCAGAGAATTTTTTTATTTCCCTTCTGATGTCTTCTGTTATCCATTCATCGTATAATAGTGTATTATTTAATCTTCAAGTATTGGAAAAGCTTCTGTTTTTTATTCTGTCATTTATTTCTAATTTCAGTCCATTATAATCTGATAGAGTACAAGGTAATATCTCTATCTTCTTGTATTGGCTAACAGTAGCTTGTGGCATAAGACATGGTCTATTTTAGAGAAGGATCCATGCGCTGCTGAGAAGAAAGTGTATTCGTTCTTTGTTGGATGGTATATTCTTTATAAGTCGGTTAAGTCTAAATTGTTGATTGTGTTATTGAGATCTATGGTTTCTTTATTCTATTTTGGTTGGACGATCTATCCATCAGTGAGAGAGGTGTGTTAAAATCACCTAGTATTATTGTGTTGTGGTCTATTTGATTTCTGGAATTGAGAAGGATTTGTTTGACGTACATGGATGAGCCAATGTTCGGGGCATAGATGCTTATGATTGTTATATCTTGCTGATTTATGCTTCCCTTAAGCAGTATGTAATGTCCTTCTTTATCCCTTCTGACTAGTTTTGGCTTGAAGTCCACATTATCTGAAATGAGGATGGATACTCCAGCTTTTTTGCTGTGTCTGTGTGCATGGTATGTTTTTTCCCTTCCTTTCACCTTTAGTGTATGGGTATCTCTTTCTACGAGATGGGTCTCTTGCAGGGAGCATACTGTTGGATTTTTCTTTTTAATCCAATCTGCCAGTCTATGTCTTTTGATTGATGAGTTCAGGCCATTAACATTCAGGGTTATTATTGTGATATGATTTGTATTCGTAGTCATTGGACTCATTTTTGTTTTTTGACATGATTTGTTTTCCCCTTTATTTGGCTATTCCTTTAGGCTAGTTCCTCCCGTTGCTGATTTACATCGTTGTTTTTCATCTCTTCCTCATGGAATATTTTGCTGAGAATGTTCTGCAATGCTGGCTTTCTTTTTGTAAATTCCTTTAGCTTTTGTTTATCATGGATCTTATCTCATCGTCAAATCTGAAAGTAAGTTTTGCTGGGTATAAAATTCTTTTTTGGCATCCATTTTCTTTCAGGGCTGGCTTGGTAAATGTTGTTCCAGGCCCTTCTAGCTTTTAGGGTCTGGATTGAAAAATCTGCTGATATTCTTATTGGTTTCCCCCTGAATGTAATCTGATTCTTTTCTCTCCTGGCCTTTAAAATTCTGCCTTTATTTTGTATGTTAGGTATTTTCATAATAATGTGCCTTGGTGTAGGTCTGTTGTAATTTTGCATATTTGGAGTCCTATAAGCCTCTTGTACTTGGTTTTCCATTTCATTCTTCAGATTTGGGAAATTTTCTGATATTATTTCATTGAATAGATTGTTCATTTCTTTGGTTTGTTTCTCTAAGCCTTCCTCAAACCCAATAATTCTTAAATTTGGCCTCTTCATGATATCCCATAATTCTTGTAGATTCTGTTCATGATTTCTTACCATCTTTTCTGTTTGGTCAACCTTGTTTTCACGATTAAATATTTTGTCTTCAATATCTGAGGTTCTGTCTTCCAGGTGATCTATCCTATTGGTTATGCTTTATATGGAGTTTTTAACTTGGTTTATTGTTTCCTTCATTTCAAGGATTTCTGTTTAGATTTTTTTCAGTATCTCTCTATTGAAATGTTCTTTTGCTTCCCTTATTTGCTCTGTTGATTGGTGCGATCATTTAATGCCTGCATTTGTTCTTTCATCTCCTCATTTGCTTCCCTGATTGTTTTAATTATGTACATTCTGAACTCCCTTTCTGACATTTCTTTTGCTGTGCTGTCATTGGGTTTTATTGATATAGTATCTAGGTTTGTTTGGGACATTTTCTTCCCTTGTTTTCTCATATTGGTCAGATGTCGGTGGGACTCTGTGATATTGTAGATTTCCTGTATTGGCTTATAGTGTCCCTGTAGATTTCCAATGTATCACCTACCAGCCTTCAGTAGCCTGAAGTCTTGGATTAACTTGATAATGTAGTGCTTCCGAAGAACGTTGCCCCTAGACCGCTACTGGTTCCAGGGAGAGAGACCTGGAGAGGTCTCTTGTTGCCCAGCCCTGGTCCCAGAGGCTGGTTGCAGGTCGGAGGTCTCCACTGGCTTGGGGACTTGTGGCTGGCTCTGTGTAGACAGGCTCTCACTGGGCGGTTTGCCCCGAGAAGCTAGCCTAGAGAGGTGCTTCCCGCCGAAGGGGGCTGGGCTGCTTGGGGAAGTCCCTGGCGCCTTGTACTGGTCACTGAAGCAACTTGCTGGCGGGCCGGAGCTGGCAGCGGGGCTGGCCGAGGCGGGCCGGAGCTGGCCGCGTTGCTTCTGTGCAGAAAGGCTCTCACTGGGGGGCCTGCTCCGCGAGGCTGGAGATTTTGTCCCTGTGGGAGTAGCTCACCGCCAGAGTGCACAGAGCTGCCTGGGGGAGACTCTATTTGCCCTGTCCTACTCTAATAAGCTGCTCAAATCCGGGCCTGCCACCCAGGTGAGCTTCACAGGGTGGGGGAGACTCACCCATGGTTCTCTTTTAGTCCGAGTCTCTCAATGCCTCCCCTTCTTGAATCCTGGGTTCTGGAGCGACTGGAGATGCAGTCACCCTCTAGTCCGCCATCTTGGATCGCCCCATGGAAAAAGCCTGCAGCTGGAGGGGGACAAGACTGCCTGGAGAGGTCTCTGGCTGCCCAGCCCTGGTCCCAGAAGCTGCTCGCGTGTCGGAGGTCTTCGCTGGCTTGGGGACTTGTGGCTGGCTCTGCGTCGAGAGGCTCTCACTGGGCGGTCTGCTCCGAGAAGCTAGCCTAGAGAGGCGCTTCCTACCAGAGGGGGCTGGGCTGCTTGGGGAAGTCCCTGGCGCCCTGTGCTGGTCTCTGAAGCAACCTGCGGGTGGGCCGGAGCTGGCCGCGCTGTTTCTGTGCAGAAAGGCTCTCTGGGGGGCCTGCTCTGTGAGGCTGGAGAATCTGTCCCTGTGGGAGGAGCCCACTGCCAGACTGCACAGAGCTGCCTGGGGGAGACTCTGTCTGCCCTGTCCTACTCTAATAAGCCATTCGAATCCGGGCCTGCCGCCTAGCTGAGCTTTGCTGGGTGGGGGAGACTCACCCCGTGGTTCTGTTTTAGTCCGAGTCTCTCAATGCCTCCCCTTCTTGAATCCTGGGTTCTGGAGTGACTGGAGATGCAGTCACCCTCTAGTCCGCCATCTTGGATCACTTAATTAGCTTATTAATTTATTTTTTCATATTCCAAAATCTCGTATCAGGGATGCCTCTAACCACAGGACACTTAGAGACATCTGAAATAGTGGACATACCTTTATTGTAACAAGTGCCCAAATTCAGTTTCAGTAAGAGGGATAAACTGATCCTATAATACACCTAAATTTGGGATATCCCAGAGTGTTGAATCTCTCTCTCTCTCTTTCTCTCTCTGTCTCTCTCTCAACTCATTTTTTAAGAAAAGCTTGTCCATTTCCATGACTTTAAATACTACCTTTCTATTGTTGGTGACTCTCAAATACACATATCCAGTCCCCACCCCAAAAAAACCTCAGACCTATTTCTGATTTTCTACTGGATATCTCCACTTATTTCCATAGACACTTTAAACTATTAATATGTCCAAAAACAAACACTTAATTTCCCATAATCGGAATTTTTTTCCTCCTGTAGCATTCCTTATTTCACCTGGTTGCTGAGACCAAAAACCTTGAGTCTTTCTCTTATGTGCCTCATTCAACCCTTTAGCAAGTTCTAGTGGATGCTTTTAAATATATCTCAAATATGTCCACATATCCTTTCCTCCAGCATTACTCTTCTGGCTCAAGCCATCATCTTCTTTTGCCTAGACCATTGCAGTAACCTTTTCTTTTTTTAAGAAATATTTCCTCTTTTTTAAAATAATTTAACTTAATTTACTTATTTATGTGGTGCTGAGGATGGAACCCAGTGCTTCATATGGGCTAGGTAAGCACTCTATCACTGAACCACAAACCCCAGCCCTGCAGTAGCCTTTTAATGGTCTCTTTTCTTACACCTCTTTAAAACATAAATTAAATCATAATTCTCTGCTGTGTATACCCCACTAACTTCTCATCAACAAGGTTCAATCTAATCTGACCCTTGACTATGTTTCTGTTTTGGTCCTCTGTGAATATTTCTCTCCCTCACTCCCCTCCAGGGGCACTGGCCTAGTTTTCTTCAGACAGCTCAGATACACTCAAACCTAATTTTTTTTTTTTTTTTTGGTGTTGGGGATTGAACCCAGGACCTTGTGCTTGCGAGGCCAGCACTCTACCAACTGAGCTAGATCCCCAGTCCCAAACCTAAGTTTTTGCATTTGCTGTTTGCCTTGAACTCCCTTTCTCTAAATATTTATATGGTTTGTTCTTTCTCTTGTACTCAAATGTCATTTCCTCAAGGAGGCTGTTTTATTTCTTTAATTAGTCATTCTGTTTAAAATAGCATCCTAAAATTCTGAACTTGCTGTTTTTCCTTCATAGTTCTTATCATTATCTGACACTACATTATCTGCATCCACACTCCAATGCAAGCTCCATGGGACTGGGAAGGCAAGGGCATTGTCTGTTTTGTTCACTGCTCTATCCTTAGCATTCAGAACAGTGCCTGGCTCACACACTATGCTAAATATATATTTGTAGGTGAATAAATTAATGTATGGATAAATGACTGCACTTAGACTTCGAGGGATTCTGAAGGAGTGTTCAGGACCCACAGTGCTCAAGTAGTGCCTACATGTAGATGGCTTCTCTTTATGATGTATGCATGCTTCTTACTGCTCCATAACACCCTCCCTTTCGAATCTTTTCCAGAATTAGTTGATTCCCTTTTTCTCCTTCTCCCACAGGTTTCACTTTCCTTTTTCATCCACAAAAATGACATTTTGGAGTTAATTTTATAAAATATCACATGTTCTTGCTTAGTATGCATAAGACCTTGGGTTCAATCTCCAGTACTACAAAAAAAAAAAAAAAATAAAAGAATACTGCTATATCACATGCTCATAGATAGAGCCATTTCTATGAGGAAAGAAGGGTTCTTTTCTTGGTAGTGGTGGTAAGAGCAGAAAACAAGGAAGAAGAAACAAGAGATATGGACAAATTCTAAAGTTTTGAAGAAACTTTCAGGTAGCTTGAAGACAGTGTCCTTATGAATTTATAGCCAATAAGAAAAGCAACAAAAGGTTGTCCTTTTTATTAGTTAGAACTCACCTGGAATCTGATGTTCCATATCTAATATTGAATCCAGCCTATGTACAAAGTTTTTAAAGAGACAAAGAATATCTTTAGAGATGGCAAACAGTATAGTGAAAACACATTATACAAATAATGGTTGAATAGCAATAATAATTGCAAACTCTTGCTATGTACCAGGCATTATTGTAAATAATAATTTAGAATGCTATTTGTAAAAAGTTATTTAATCTTCATGCTATGTAGTAGATACTATTATGTCTATTTTCTAATGGTACAGAGAGGTTAAGTCATTCTCTGAATGTCACACAAATAGAGAACCGGTGTTGATTTCAGCGGATGTGTTCTTAACCATTTTTTATAGTTTGGTTCTGGAATGTCATCCAAAGAGTCATGCATTGAAGGCTTAGTCCCCAGTGCAGCAGTGTTTAGAGACGGAGATTTGGGCAAGTGACGATCATGAGGGCTCTGACTTAATGGATTAACTCATGGAGGTTCATCACTGGTGGCATTATTGAGAAATGGTCTAAACTGTAGGCAGCAGGACCTACTTGGAGGAAGTAGGTCACTTGGGGGAATACCCTGGAAGGGTATTTCTTGTATCTGTCCCCCTAGTCCCTGCCACCATTTCCCTGCTGGCATGAGGTGAACAGCTTTCCTCAGCCACACCCTTCTACCAAGATGGTCTACCTTACCTTGAGCCCCAAGCAATGGAGCTGTCTGATTATGGACTGAAACTTCTGAAACTGAGCCAAAATAAATCTTCCCTCCTTTTAAGTTGTTTATTTCAGGTGTTTTGTCACTGAGACAAAAAACTGACTAACACAACCATGCTTTGACTATTTGAAGAGAGTGTTACTGAAGAAAAATTTGGGCTAAGTTGGAAGGCAGCTTTAGTCTTAACCTCAAGCTCAAGAGTCACCACCTTCTCAATTCCCCCTTGCTACTCACCATGTGCTCCTATAATAGGACCAGAAGCAACTTTATTATACTTATTTGTGACTCTACATTTTTAACCTATTTTAAGGATTATATTTGATTGTCTTTGAGCCATTAAATTTAATGGTGGGCATATAATCAACATTCAGCTTTTGCTGAATAAAAAAACTAATTATCTTTAAATTGATTGGAATGGTCCCATGGTATGGTTTTCTACCATAGTTTTTCTGTGAGGTAGTGAGCTAGTGGTCACTGGCAGTACTCATTCCTGGGCTAGGTACTTGAAGAATGCTTGAAGAAAACTTGAAGTAATGTTCATGTCATGTGGAAGTGGAAGACTAAGTCAGATTTTCTTCTAACTATGAATTATCTAATTATGAGTTAGATATGATTCTTTCTCCAAATATTTATTGAGTACCTCCTGTGTACTTGCCATTCTTATAGTCATTAATGATACAAAGATAAACATAGACAAGCCATTGTCCATAAGAAACTAGTAGTCAATGAATAATTAGAAAAAAAAAAGTGCTTAAGAGTATAAGATACAAAGTTTTAGTGGATAAAAATTAACAGAAAAGGACAGGTGTAGCTCAATCATAGAGCAGTTGCCTAGCATGCATGAGACCCTGGATTTGATCCCCAGTACTGAAAAAAAAGGGGGGGGTGGGGAGAAGACTCTGTTGAGGGAGAGAGCTAGATATGAAAGATGATCCTAAAATTGCTTGTCTGAGAAAGAAAATTTTGGTAAGTGAAGATCACATGCTGTTTTGCTGTGAGGAATTCCCATAGGAATTCTGTCAACATTTGCCATCAAGACATGATGCAGGGCTGGATGTCATTCAGTGGAGATTAATTAATTTGTAAAATATTTTGAAATTCTTGTAACAAATGTGCCTTCTCTTATTAGTCTCCAAAACTCATAAAGATGACTAAGTCTCCTTCCCCTTTCCCCTCAGCCCCTGTAGAAGCATTAAGGTGAAATGGGATGGTGCATTAATTCAAGTAAGATTTCTGTTGACAAGGACAAGGATTCTAACACTGTATATAAAGGAATCCTTCAGTTTCTTTTCTGATTCATGCACTTGAAATCTGTTGGGCAGTGGTAGAATAGTGGACTTTCTAGGACCCTGGTCCCTGGTGCTGCTCATCTTTCACACATGTTAAATATGTCTTAACACAGAATTATCTTCTCCAGCTAGGACACGATGCCTAGGTGGGTAGGGGATTTCCCTGTTTTATTTAAATCATAGTTTTCATTTGGCTAGCATGTTCATGATTAGTTTACTGACAATTGGGTTTTTTTTTTTTTCTTCTTATACCATATGCTGTTCCATGATTCATCAGCTTTGAGTTTGTTGCCTTAAAGGTGAAACAATTTCTTCCAATGTTGATATTTCAAGATCTCGTAGATAACAAGCGCATATGCATAGTCCTTTCAGAAGTTTTAAACATTTGGAGATGAATGAATTATGCTGCCACAAATGGAAAGAAGCAGTGTAAACTTATAATTTTGATATCGAATTATCTTTTGTTGGGTGATTGCTTGAACACTGATATTGATAAAGTCTGGAAGCTTTATATTACTCTCTCCTTGTGAAATTGTTTATGGTAGGTGTTATTATTGTTTGAAGTTTAGCATTCTACTTAATTGCCTTGATTTACATGCATTTTAGTGTGTTAGACTGACAAGATCTTTATTTTTGGAAGTAAATAGGGTTTAAGTTCCAAAGAAGTCAACATTAACTGTTTATATTGTAATGGAGCCTTCTCTTATATATGTAATGTGTAGCAGTGACTGTTCAAACTTCAAGAAATATTCTTTTGGTATCTGATACAGTCACCTTTCAAATATTTTAATAGAATATACTACATTTTATGAATGCAAGACAAAGTAGTTATTTTTGCATGAACATTATGTATTTAGAAGATTAATCTAGTACATTAAGATTAATGCACTAAATTAGATTTCTGCATATAACTTTAATCAATGCACTTAGTGTTTTGCATCATTTAGCCACCTGTCTCTTTTTAACTAAGAATGTCTGTGACTGTTTTTCAGTGAAGAAAACTTCATGATTTCATGATGTAAATATCTGTATAAGTTGTACATTTGGAGAAAGATTTTTATGATTCTAATTCTCCGTATGTCTTCCTTCCTCTCTCCCCCTTGCTTGGTTTTAGCTCCTCTTTGGTTCAGGTGTGCTGGTGTCCCTAAGTCTTTCTGGGCAGCAGCTGGAGAAAGTGTTGATTGACAGAAGCCTGGTGGGGAAGCTCATCTCAGACACCATCAGTGATGGTAATTACCCCCATGTGCAAATCAATTGCCTACATTAACAGTGGGGCAGGAGAAATAGTGTGTCAACAGGTAGACTAATTATTACCACTGGGGACTTGCAAACACAACAAGTAATTGCTTGTAATAGCATACTTACAACCCCTGGGACCAATACAAGTTTCAACTAATATTAAATAACAATTTTTTTCTTGTTAAGTGTTAGACTTATATTCTGAGTATTTTCCACTCTTCCCTTAAAAAAAAAAGAACTTATTTTCAAAATAGTTTTTTTATTCTTTCAAAATTATTCCTCTATTACTGACATTTCAAATATTTTCATATCCAAATGAATTTTGAGTAAATAACACAAACATTTCTACACAGCTATCAGTTAAAAAAAGATAATAAGTGCTTTGGCTCTTATAGGAAGATTCTTTGTTACTAAAACCTATGAATACTGTATTTTGGGAGATGTGAGGCCATATATTCTAAGTATTAAAAATCAGTGCTGGGCTGGAAGTGTAGCTCAGTGATACAGTGTTTGTGTTGCATGCATGACGCCTTGGCTTCAATCCTTAGCATCACAAATAAAAAGAAAAATCAATACCAAAAATACTAGATAAACCTGGTTCTGTTAAATGGCACCACAAGTCCATCATTGGTGCAAAGCACATGAGAAAAAGATTTTAAGCCACTTATTGAATAGGAAGGTTAACTGACATTTATTAGGACCTAAAAGTTCAGTGTTGGGTGCCAATCCATCTATCTCATTTAATCCAAGAAAATAACCACCTAAGATATAGTTATTTCCATTTTTATAGATAAGGAACCAGAAGTTGAGCTACTCGGTAACATCCCCAGGCTCATATAGCTAGAGAATAACTGAGCTAAGATTTGAACACAGGTTCTGACTGCAATGTTCATTTTCTTTCCTGAATTTTTTATGATTGTATTATTTTATTCCAAGTAAAGAGGTCTAAAAACAGTTTGTATTATCATGAAAGAATAAAATAGTCAGTATCTTAAATTGAATAATCAAAGGAAAATGTAGTCCAGAGGAGAGAGCAGAGGTGAGAATAAAGAAACCTGTCCACTGTGTGCTCTGAACAAATTAGACACAATCACATCACCTTAACGAAAAGCACTCTGCAGGATTGCTATAATTAGCAACATTACTGATAATGAGCTGGGGTAGGATTGTAAGCATGCCATTTTCCCTTCCTTGTAGGAATATGGTGCTAAGGAAGCTTCCCTATGGAAGAGGTTCCATTTTCATTTTCTAATAAAACAATCCTTCCTTGACATTGTAGTTGAAATTGTGGCTGTGATGATTTTGTCATATTGATGCTCCTCTATAAGAATCAAAAGGAGACTTTCAATACTATTCATGTTTCTGAGTTATCTTTTTTCATTTGTTTCTTTTATTTGTACCCAAAATAATACACTCTCATGGGACCATGATAACAATGTGATTTCTTGGCAGTTCTCCAGAGTCTCCTGTAATTGTGTAGACACACTGTTGGTCACTGCTTGAATGGCCAGGGGTGTGGAATTGAAGAAAAATTTATAAAACATTCAGTATTTTTGTGCTAGGAATAAAACAAAACATTCCTCAGATTCCCATTATATGTTTTAATCATGGTAATATCATATACCATTAATGGTTATTATGTAACCCTGCTATTAATTATCTACCTATTCATGTGCTTAGAAATGAAGCTATAGATGTATTTTTGCTAATTTTCATTATTAAATATAAATTTAATGTACATACTGGATATTTGCATTCAAGTTGTTAACCCTTAAAAGAAGGATCACTAGTGAAAAATTTAAAAAAGAGATTGGTAGAAAACACTGATTGGTAGTATTCCCCAATCAGCCCACTTATTTTTAGATGGTTTGTGCATATAAACATAGAATTAGAGTCTAAGCACAAATGAAAGTAAATTTTTTTCCCCATCACATTCAGATATGAAATAGTCTTTCTTTTATGCTTTTCTAACCTTGGTTTAGGGTGATCTCCAAACATCAGTGTATATTGAAATAGTCATAAGAAAAAAGGGAGAATGTCAAATCCATATGAATAGATTGACAGTTATCATTCATTCCTAATATGTTCATTATTCTTGTAAAACATTAGAATGATATTTAGGAGACATTTGTGATTTCAATTATATTTATCTTCTGAAATAGATTTTGTTGTAGTATTTCAGTGAAAAACATCTGTTAATTCATTATAATTTTATTCTAACTGGTATTATCAAACTTTTTTTTAAGCTCTTCTCACAGACAGCTTCATCATCTTATCATTTTTGGTGCAAAACAAACTATGTTTTATTCAGTTTTCCAAGAGGATGGATTCTCCTGATATAAACAAAAGATTGGAAAAACTCTCAGCCTTGGATTACAAGGTAGAGATTTCAATGTGTCTAGTCATATTATTAGTTCTTAAGACATATTAGAGTATTACATGAATTGATATTGTATTTATTTTCTTTGAACCTTTCAAGTTTTCAGAAAAACCAGAATTACTGTAGGATTAATATTTATTCACTATGAACAGTGGACATCCTAACTTTTCTTTTTCACTCTTTGTGGGGAAAGAGGTCTAACATTGGCATATTTGGAGCAGATAAATAGTACTCATGAAAGTGAAAGGCAAGTTACAGTTTTGAAAATGATTTTCTTGCCAGCAGTAGTATACACCAACTTCATTTTCCCCTAAGAACTCATATACCTGCTCTGGTTTCTCCTTCAGAAGAAACAAAACATAAAATACCAGCACCATCAACAACAACAATATACAAGAAAACACATCAAAAGAGGACTTATCAAGGACTTTACATCTGTTAAGCCAATTTTTTTATTTTAAATCATGTGTTTAAATTTTTTCACATTACATTTTAACTGCTGGGAAGGCATACTGTCTGCTAGGATGGGTATCTAATACATTTTCCAGGCTGTTTCATTTCAAGGCCTCTTTTCAGCAAAGACTTGTGTTTGCAAGACTGATCCAGCCTCTGTGACGTGGATTTGAGACAGTTCACTGTTCACTGGGAACATAGCTGATATAAAGCTTCCTTAAGAAAGATGCACACTTATGCCATACCTAGGGTATTTATAGCAAGGACAGAGATTTTTAAAAGCCAGTTCTGTGTCTGAAATTTGTGTATTTTTAGAAAAGTTGTATTTTACTGAGCTTTTTGCCATTTGGGATTATTATTTATTATGGTTGACATGGTAATAGTATGGGGATTTTTTAGTAGAAGCATCTATTCTTATTTAATAATTTTTTTAACATGGACTAAAGTATATGAGGTAAAGTTTTCATTACAGTCTGGTTTTGTCAATTTTGTGGTTCTATTAAACTTTATATAATATTGATTTTCTTCAATTGGAAATCAGTGATACATATTATATTTGGTTCGTCAAAAACATAATTCCCTTTAGCATTCTTAAAAGGATGTTATTTTCCAAACAGCTACCTGTAGATATATTTGAAATATTTTGTACTTACTGATATTGGCTTTTAAAATGCACCAGTATGCATTAACTCAAAACATTTCAAGTGTTAATGATGTATGATTATTATATTGTAAATTTTGTATGATTATTCCTTCATCTTAGGTTTGATGAATAGCTTGGTGAAGTCTTCTCAACTGATAAATAGCTACCTGGTAATGAAAACAGAAAAAAACTATCAGGGTATCAATTTTCCTTATGAAAAGATGTGGAAAATAGACCTAGTTTTGGGGTTATTATACCTTAAATAAGGCAATTAATTTGCTTACTCTTTCTGCCTTTAGATTAGGAACACTAATACTCCACATCATTTCTATACATTAGAGAAGTAATCTCTTTCCCTTTGGAAAGCCCATGATTTTCATTTCACAGTTTAATATTTAAAATATAAATGTATGAATAATTAGTCAAAACAACCATTTATCCATTGGAATTTTAAGAAACTTGTTTATTAACCCCCTTAATGTGGTAGAATACTAATACCATTAATACTCAGGAAATGTGAGATTTCAAATAATTGACTTGCTTTATGTGTGAACTGAAAATGCCAGTTCCTCATTTTAACTCTATTCCCTTGTCTAGAAATTTGTAAAACACATGCTTACATGGCAAGTTGGACATCAAAATAGAATGTGTATTTGTAAGTACTTAGTAATTCCAGAGACATATTTCCCTTAAGTAAGAAATTAAAGTAATATATTGAGAACTTAAATATAGAAATTTGCACTTAAAAGCATCTGTATTTTGTCATTGCCCAGTTGGATTTTAAAGCAAGGAAGTGATAATAGAGAGTATTATAATTCTGCTTTTCTTTACGACTATACCAAAAGTAATTATTTCAGATTGAAATAATTTTGGCAAAGAAAATTTCAGGGTAAATATTCCTGAAACTATTGACCTTTAACAAGTTTTCCTGTTTATATTTTTCAAATTCAATTAATTCAATTTAACATGGAAGGGACGGTGCAGGGAGTTAAATGTTTACCATGAGAGAACAACACTGGTAATTACTTTGATTTCAGTTCCTTTTGATGTGCATTCAGAGGATGAAGAGGTCAATAATATTATGGCCATGCAAATAGAAAAGGGTTCCTTTTGACCATATTGAAAAAAAATAGCAGAGGATTATTAAAGCATTAACCTTGATTTTAATGGCCTTGGTTGAGTGGTGAGATCACAATTTGGATGAGCCTGATTATTTACTAAATACAATACATAAATGCAACGGGTTCTTAACACCCATTGCACTCTGGCATTATCGCATTACTGCCATCCTTTGTTGCCTTGCAGACAGGAATATGAAAGCAATCTGTCATGTAGTGAGACTGGCTCCAGAAGCATTTCTCTGATAAGAAGACCCCCTGCCCTTTGCTAGTGTCTGGTCCAGTAGGCTTAGCCATGCGCTTAATCCCCAGAAAGTGGTTCGATTATTGCTGACCAGCAATGGCAAGATAGTTTTTTTTTTCTTCCAAGCTATCAACCTTCCATTAATTCCTTAAGCAGAAATACGGTGCAATCTATATTTCCTTGGCATGTGTCACCCAGATGGTGCCGTGCTTATGTTTTCAAATAACCATGTTCCAAAATAACATAGTTTGAATAATAAATTCTACAAATCCTTCCTAAGAAAGAGAAGCATAATTCTCAGAAGCTGCATAAACTTTTACGCATGATGCTGTGGCTTATCCCTTTTATGCAGAATATATGTGTATATGTCTCATATATTCTTTAAAGAGATATTTGCCTCAAGTTGTTTTTCCTTTTATTGTTGTCAGTCATTGTTAACATGTTATGTCTTAAACAGTAGTCCGACACTCTTGGTCAGCAGTACTGAACTTGTCATTTAATACAGCTAGTCTTAAATCCTATGTGTAGGTCGATGCTGTCAAGCAACCATGACTGTACATTTTGGTATTGATTGGAATTGCTACATTCAATTCCTCCCTAACTCACATTTCTTCTTTTCCTTTCCTCTGCTAAAAATGGGGAGAATTTGAACATATGTCTTTTTTATATATGTGTCAAAAGAATTTGGTAAATTCTGACACTTTCTTAAGCACATGTTTAACATGCATATTTACTTGCATGTATCTACATTTACAGATGCTTTAATTTTAGTAATACTTCAAGGATTTTGCATCTTTTAAAAAGAAATGTTTCTTGTATGCTTTTTTTTTTTTTAACCATTAGATTTCCTATTATGAATTACCTGGCCCAGTAAACCGGACAGCAGAGCGTCGTCTAGCTATCAATTGTGTTCAGGATATAGTTGTTTGCTGGTGGCCACTGGTCAGTGATGATGCTTGGCCTTGGGCCCCAATTTCTTCAGAGAAGGACAGAGCCAATCTTCTGCTCCTGGGTTATACTCAAGGAAAACTGGAGGTAAATTTAAAATAAATATATATATCTTAATTAAGTGCAAGAAAAATAGTATTATTTTTCTGTTCTGAGAAAAATCTGAATATTTTCTTAAACCTATCATTTATTTTCAAATACTCAAAAAAGGAAATTACATAGGAAATGAAATCCTAAAAAGCAGGAGAGCTAGAGGATAAGTATACAATTCCAAGGCTGACTGGAATGCTCTAATGATTAAAAACACAGGCTTCCAGATTCAAATCCTAGCTATTCTACTACCTAGCTTTCTATACTTGAGCATTAGTAACCTCTATGTGCTATAGTTTCATTTTTTGAAAAATAAGTAAATAAAGGTAAATGAGTTAATATATGCATCTAGAGTAGTACTTACATACAATAAACTCTAAACCACTATTGTCATTATTATCATTAGTATCATTCTATTGTTCATTATTTCGTAACTATGAAAGTTGTGTTACCAGTTACTCTCTTCAGACTTCAGTCAGTCATTTAACAAACATTAGTCAAATGCCTATTTTGTATAAGGCCCTGTGATGCCAAATGACCAGTGGAGTGAGAAGATGTAAGAAAGGCTATGGAGCATCTACCTTCTCACTGCAGTATCCTGTCTCTGACAGGAGCACCAAAAAGGTTAATCTATGAGGTGAGGACAAAGTCCCCACTCTATTCCTGACAATGGTTTTTTCATTCATTCTTGTAAGTGAACCTATGTGTATTTTCAGTTTGTACCTGTACTTTGAATACAGAATTCTCTGTTTTTTTTTTTTTTGTACCTGTACTTTGAATACAGAATTCTCTGTTTTTTTTTTTTTAATAACTTGAAAAAAAAGAGCGCCTTCTTCCTTTTTAAGTTCAAGTTTTATCTGGGTAAAATGGTATGTTCTGTATTTTCCTCTAAATCTGTTATTCTTTTAGATTTCCAAAGAGTATTTCTCAGAATTACTGAGATAAAATGAACAAGTCTGGGTTTTCTCTGTCTCTCCCTGCCTCTTCTGGTTTTATAAACTAGGAGACTGACTTAAGTTTAGAGTCCTAATATTTTATGCACAGTATTTATCAATGTCTTCCTTAAGAATCTTCACATTCTACTATAGATTTCTTAGTTTACTTTCTCTAGAATTTTTCCAACTCTCTTGTAATGACTAAAATTACTGGGAGTGCTTCAGGTGTGGATTTTATGGGACTGAGAAAGTGCTATTTCCCTGCAGCTCCTGTCTGTGCCTTCCATTTTATTGATTTGGGTTCAGAACTCCTTGAGTAAAAGACTTCATCAACATGACTTGATGTAATTAAGCTAATTAGAATTACATTAAATGTTTTGTCTATAGTAAAAGTAAAAAAACAAATCAGCTTTTAGTTATACATTTTACAAATTAACTTCATTTGAAATGAGTGCACTAAATGAAATTAGGGTTATCTAAAAGGATGTTCATATGGTCTACATCCCTCATTGCCTGATGCCATCTTTGTCATGGACATCAGAGTTGAACAAATCTGGGTTTCTGTGTTGATTACACCATTCACTAATTGTAACCTTAATCAAGTTTACTGTCTCTAAACTTCTACCTGCTTTTTGCTAATTCTGTGTTCTCTGACTTTAGGTAGACACCTCCCTGGTTGGCTCTAGTTTTCTTATTTTTAAAATGACAGATTTAAACCAGATAGGTCACCTCCAGGTCCTTGACAGCTCAAAAATGTGCTTATCTGGATTCCGAAGCACAGATCTGATTTAGCCATTGCCTGTTCAAATGACTTCAGTGGATGCTGAAACTAAATTCAGCCTCAATATTGAAAAGCCCATGATGATTGGCCTTGACCTACCTTCCCAGTGTTTTTTTCTTATATAAATATATGCTCTAGCCAAATGAATTACTACCTCATTATTTCCTGTTACCTGCATGCACACATTGATGGTGTTTCTACCTGAAAAAGCCATGTCATTCAGCAAACTATTGAGCATGATCATAAGTAGGTACTGTATCTCTTACCAGGAGACATGAATAAGAAACTGTCCTGCCTAGAACAATCTTAATGTCCACTAGTGAGAGAAAAATATGAAAACATAAATGTATTTAAATGTGAATGTGCTATAGATAGATTATACATAAACTGTAATGGGAGCCACAATGAGTTATTGATTCTGCTCAGATGATAAGGAGGGACGGTTAACAAGGTTTCACATTGTGCTCAAATATGAGATTGGTATATGAATTTACTTTTTTATTATCTTTTCCAGGTTTATTATCAAGGTTGTACTAGCCCCTTCTTTTTCTTCTCTCTGAAATTTTTGGTAAAACCTACCTGTTAAATTACCTGAGTGTGATGTCTTTTAAGGAGGATACATTTTTTCATTACTGATTCCATATTTAGAGTTATTTCTATTTTTTCCTGAGTTTTCCCCAATTTTATATTTCTGTAAAATTAACCTTTTTTATGTAAGTATTCAAATATATTTGCATAAGGTTGTCTATGATATTTTTGCATGTTTTCTTTAACTGCTAAGGATTAAACCCATGGCCTCACACATGCTAGGCAAATGCTTTACCATTAAGTTTCATCTCAGCCCACACATGATTTTTTTATTCACACTCATTGCATAATGTCCCCTTTTGCACTCCTAATATTTAAGTATATAATTCTTTTCTTTTTGTGGCAAGGTCATTTATTTTAGGATTTGACGCTTTTAATTCTATCAAAATTAGCCTACTGGGAAAATTTGTAAAGATAACTTTTTCAGAAACTTATTTGAACTTCAGTATGCAAAAAGTTAATTTAAAAAAATGTTTTAGTTTTAGATGGACACACTACTTTAATTTATTTTTTATGTGGTGCTGAGGATCAAATCTAGTGCCATATGAGGCAAGTGTTCTACCACTGAGCTACAACCCCAGCCCCCCAAAAGTGAACATTTTTTGGAAGAAATGTCTGGGAAAATAATTGTTTTACTTTGTGTGTATATGAAGACATAATCTTTAACTATGAAGTACAGCATTTTTTTCTTGAGAATATCTTGAACTAAAACCACCAGTCTGTTATACTACTGTATTCAAGCATATAACTTTACTTTTTTTTTTTTTTTTTAACCAATAGCCAGGGACTTCTTGAACTAATCACCAGAATAAATACAGTGTGCTTGGTACCCTAAAATTCAAGCTAAAAAAACCAAAAAACAAAAAACAAAAATGAGCCTGTAGAGAAGAAATTTAATTTTTGAATCTGTTAAACTATAGAGTTTACTGATCCGGTTTTAATCAGTAAAGATAATAAGTTTTTATTTGGCAGCATCCCAGAATAGTAGTTCTTAGCCTTGACAATACATTGCAATCACCTCAGAGCTTTTTAAAAAGGATCCACCCAGACCTCAGGATCTCTGGACAGGAGGGGGCTCCATAATCTTTTCCAGGTTTCCTTGGTGATTCTCGTGTGTATCTAAGTGGAGGCCCACTGCTTTATAGCAAACTTAAAAAAAAAATTTAGAGTTATCTTTTTTGCATAACAGACCATGGAAAGGATAAAGCCCACATACTGAAGCAAATAAGAGTTTTAACAGTAGATTCTAAGTAGAAAATTGGCTTACCAAGCAGCTAAAAAAAGAAAAAGAAAACAAAGGAAACAGAAATAAGCTCTCTGTGACTGAATTATCTGTCTTTCAGAGGAGAAACATTTTTTAAATTTATGTTATGGATATTAAAAAACTGGTGGTCTAATTTCACACCATAGATCTCTAAACAACAGTCCATATCTTAATTAGAAGCATAGAACAAAGGTAGTTATTTAGTGCAAAAAAAAAAATTCTTTTGAAATACATACTATAGATAGTGTGGAAAAAGAAAAAAAAAAGTTTTTTGTTTGTTTTTGGTACTGGGTATTGAACCCAAGGGTAATCTGCCAGTGAGCTACATCCTGAGCTCTTTTTAAAAATTTTATTTTGAAATAGAGTCTCACTAAGTTGCCCGGTCTGGTCTTGAACTGTGATCCTTCTGCTTTTACCTCCTAAGCTAGAATTACAGGAGTGTGCCACCAGTTCTGGCCAAAAAAAATTAATTTTTAGCAGCAAATTCATTTAAAAATATATTTTAATGGAGTATCTGTACATTATCATATATAAGATGATAGTCTTTTTCATATATGCTTTTTTTTAAGATACTAGGAATTGAACCCAGGGGCACTGTACCACTGTGTGACATTCCCAGGCTTTTTTTTTTTTTTTTACTTTGTATTTTGAGACGGGGGTCTCAATAGTTTGTTTAGGTTGGCCTCAAATTTGTAATCCTCCTTCCTCAGCCTCCTGAGTAGCTGGGTTCATAGGCAAATACTACTCTGCCCTGCTCCATGTACTTATTTTTTTCAATTTATTTTTATTGTAAACAAATGGGATACATGTTGTTTCTGTTTGTACATGGAGTAACAGCATACCATTGCGTAATTATACATTTACATTTACATAGGGTAATGATGTTTGAATCATTCTGTTATTTTTTCCTTCCCCCCACCCCTCCCACCTCTCTTTTCCCACTATACAGTCCCTCCTTCCTCCATTCTTGCCCCCCTCCCACCCCCATTATGTGTCATCATCTGCTTATCAGTGAGATCATTTGTCATTTGGATTTTTGAGATTGGCTTATCTCACTTACATGATGTTCTCCAGTTTCATCCATTGACCTGCAAATGCCATAATTTTATTATTCTTTATGGCTCAGTAATATTCCATTGTATATATACACCACAGTTTCTTTATCCATTCATCAATTGAAGGACATCTAGGTTGGTTCCACAGTCTGGCTATTGTGAATTGAGCAGCTATGAATATTGATGTGGCTGTATCTCTGCAGTATGCTGATTTTAAGTCCTTTGAGTATAGGAGTGGGATAGCTGGGTCAAATTGTGGGTCCATTCCAAGTTTTCTAAGGAATCTCCACACTGCTTTCCAGAGTGGCTGCACTAATTTGCAGCCCCACCAGCAATGTACGAGTGTACCTTTTTCCCCACATCCTCTCCAACACCTATTGTTGTTGTATTCTTGATAATCGCCATTCTAATTGGGGTGAGATGGAATCTTAGTGTAGTTTTGATTTGCATTTCTCTTATTACTAAAGATGGTGAACATTTTGTCATATGTTTGTTGATTGCTTGTAGATCTTCTTCTGTGAAGCATCTGTTCATATCCTTAGCCCATTTGTTGATTGGGTTCTTTGTATTCTTCGTGTAGAGTTTTTTGAGTTCTTTATATAATCTGGAAATTAGTGCTCTATCTGAAGTATGAGGGGCAAAGATATTCTCCCACTCTGTAGGCTCTCTCTTTGCATTGCAGATAGTTTCCTTTGCTGAGAGAAAGCTTTTTAGTTTGAATCTATCCCAGTTGTTGATTCTTGCTTTTATTTCTTGTGCTATGGGAGTCCTGTTAAGGAAGTCTGATCCTAAGCCAACAAGTTGAAGATTTGGACCTATTTTTCTTCTATAATCTGCAGGGTCTCTGGTCTGATTTCAAGGTCCTTGATCCATTGTGAGTTGAGTTTTGTGCAGGGTGAGAGATAGGGATTTAGTTTCATTCTGATGCATAAGGATTTCCAGTTTTCCCAGCACCATTTGTTGAAGAGGCTATCTTTTCTCCATTGCATATTTTTGGCACCTTTGTCTAGTATGAGAAAATTGTATTTATTTGGGTTTGTGTCCGTGTCCTCTATTCTGTACCATTGATCTACCTGTCTATTTTGGTGCCAATACCATGCCGCTTTTGTTACTATTGCTTTGTAGTATAGTTGAAGTTCTGGTATTGCGATACCCACCTGCTTCACTCTTTCTGCTAAGGATTGCTTTAGCTATTCTGGGTTTCTTATTCTCCCAGATGAATTTCATGATTGCTTGCTCTATTTCTGTAAGGTACGTCATTGGGATTTTAATTGGAATTGCATTGAATCTGTATAGCACTTTAGGTAGTATGGCCATCTTGACAATATTAATTCTTCCTATCCAAGAACATGGGAGATCTTTCCATCTTCTAAGGTCTTCCTTAATTTCTTTCTTCAATGTTTTGTAGTTTTCATTGTAGAGATCTTTTACTTCTTTGTTAGATTGATTCCCAAGTATTTTATTTTTTTGAGGCTATTGCAAATGGAATTGTTTTCCTCATTTCCCTTTCAGCTGTTTTGTTGCTTGTGTATAAAAATGCTTTAGATTTATGCGTGTTGATTTTAGAGCCTGCTATTTTGCTGAATTCATTGATGAGGTCTAGAAGTTTTCTGGAGGAGGTTTCTGGATCCTCTAAATATAGAATCATGTCATTAGCAAATAGTGACAGCTTAAGTTCCTCTTTTCCTATTCATATCCCTTTAATTTCTCTAGTCTGCCTAATTGCTCTGGCTAGAGATTCGAGGACAATGTTGAATAGAAGTGGTGAAAGAGGACATCCCTGTCTTGTTCCCGTTTTTAAAGGGAATGGTTTCAGTTTTTCTGCATTAAGAATGATGTTGGCCGTGAGCTTAGCATAAATAGCCTATACAATGTTCAGGTATGTTCGTACTATCCCTATTTTTTCTTGAGTTTTGAGCATGAAGGGGTGTTGTATTTTGTAGAACACTTTTTCTGCGTCAATTGAAATAATCATATGATTCTTATCCTTAATAAGAATCTATTGTATCTGTTGACATGATGGATTACGTTTATTGATTTATGGATATTAAACCATCCTTGCATTCCAGGGATGAACCCCACTTGATCGTGGTGCACAATTTTCTTAATATGTTTTTGGATACGGTTTGCCAATATTTTGTTAAGGATCTTTGCATCTATATTCATCAAGGATATTGGTCTAAAATTTTCTTTCCTGGATGTGTCTTTGCCTGGTTTGGGTATGAGGGTGGTATTAGCTTCATAGAATGAGTTCGGTAGGGTACCCTCCTTTTCTATTTCCTGGAGTACTTTGAGAAGTATTGGAATGAGTTCTTCTTTGAAGGTCTCGTAGAACTCGGCTGAGAATCCGTCTGGTCCTGGACTTTCCTTGGATGGTAGATTTTTAATGGCTTCTTCTATTTCATTGCTTGATATTGATCTGTTTAAATTGTGTATGTCCTCCTACTTCAGTTTGAGAGGAGCGTATGTCTCTAGAAATTTGTCAATGTCTTCGGTAGTTTCTGTTTTCTTGGAATACAGATTTTTAAAGTAGCTTCTCATTATGTTCTGTATCTCAGTGGTGTCTGTCATGGTATTTCCTTTTGCATCATGTATTTCAGTAATTTGAGTCTTCTCTCTTCTTCTCTTTGTTACTGTGGCTAAGGGTTTGTCTATTTTGTTTACTTTCTCAAAGAACCAACTTTTTGTTTTGTCAATTTTTTGAATAGTTTCTTTTGTTTCAATTTCATTGATTTCAGCTCTGATTTTAATGATTTCCTGTCTTCTACTACTTTTGCTGTTATTCTGTTCTTCTTTTTCTAGGGCTTTGAGCTGTAATGTTAGGTCATTTTGTTGTTGACTTTTCATTCTTTTCTGGAATGTGCTCCATGCAATGAATTTTCCTCTTAGTACCGCTTTCATAGTGTCCCAGAGATTTTGATATGTTGTATTGTCGTTCTCATTGACCTCTAAGAATTTTTTTATCTCCTCCCTGATGTTTTCTGTTATCCATGTTTCATTCAATAGTATATTATTTAATCTCCAGGTGTTGGAGTAATTTCTCTTTTTTATTTTGTCATTGATTTCTCTTCTCAGTCCATTATGATAGAGAACACAAGGCAGTATCTCTATTTTTTTGCATTTCCTAAGGGCTGCTTTGTGGCATAACATATGGTCTATTTTCGAGAAGGATCCATGTGCTGCTGAGAAGAAAGTGTATCTGCTCGTTGATGGATGGAATACTCTATATATGTATATTAAGTCTAGGTTATTGATTAATATATATGTATATTAAGTCTAGGTTATTGATTGTGTTATTGAGTTCTATGGTTTCTTTGGTTGGTTTTCATTTGGAAGATCTATCTAGTGTTGACAGCGGTGCATTAAAGTCACCCAGAATTATTGCGTTGTGGTCTATGTGATTCCTGAAATGGAGAAGGATTTGTTTGATGTACAGGGATGCACCATTGTTTGGGGCATAAATATTTACTATCATTATGTCTTCTTGATTTATGGTTCCCTTAAGCAGTATGAAATGTCCTTCTTTATCTCTTCTGACTAACTTTGGCTTGAAGTCCACTTTATCTGATATAAGGATGGAAACCCCCGCTTTTTTACTGAGTCCATGTGTGGTAGGTTTTTTCCCATCCTTTCACCTTTAGTCTGTG
The DNA here is from genome assembly GCF_902686455.1 of Sciurus vulgaris. Taxonomy (NCBI): domain Eukaryota; kingdom Metazoa; phylum Chordata; class Mammalia; order Rodentia; family Sciuridae; genus Sciurus; species Sciurus vulgaris. The sequence continues at coordinate 44,450,612 of NC_136475.1, forward strand.
GATGTCTTTTTCTATGAGATGAGTCTCTTGCAGGCAGCATATTGTTGGGTCTTTCTTTTTAATCCATTCTGCCAGTCTATGCCTTTGATTGATGAATTTAGGCCATTAACATTCAGGGTTATTATTGAGATATGATTTGTATTCCCAGTCATTTGGCTTATTTTTGGTTTTTAAGTTGGCTTGGTTTCTCCTTTGAGTGGTTTTTCTCTAAGGTAGTTCCTCCTTTTGCTGACCTCCAATGTTGTTTTTCATTTCCTCCTCATGGAATATTTTGTTGAGAACATTCTGTAGCGCAGGCTTTCTATTTGTAAAATCTTTTAACTTTTGTTTATCATGGAAGGATTTTATTTCATCTTCAAATCTGAAGGCAAGTTTTGCTGGGTATAGGATTCTTGGTTGGCAACCTTGTTCTATCGGAGGTTGAAATACGTTGTTCCAGGCCCTTATAGCTTTTAGAGTCTGGGTTGAGAAGTCGGCTGCTCTTCGTATTGGTCTCCCCCTATATGTAATCTGATGCTTTTCTCTCGCAGCCTTCAAAATCCTATCCTTATTTTGAGTTTTAGGCATTTTCATTGTAAAATGCCTTGGTTTGGACCTGTTGTGATTTTGTGCATTTGGTGTTCTGTAAGCCTCTTGTATTTGATTTTCCATTTCATTCTTCAGGTTTGGGAAATTTTCTGATATTATTTCATTGAAAATGTTGTTCATTCCTTTGGTTTTTATCTCTGTGCCTTCCTCAAACCCAATAATTCTTAAATTTGGTCTTTTCATGATGTTCCATAGTTCTTGGAGATTTTGTTCATGATTTCTTACCATCTTCTCTGTTTGGGCAACTTTATTTTCAAGATTAAATATTTTGTCTTCATTGTCTGAGGTTCTGTCTTCCAAGTGGTCTGGTCTTTTGGTGATGCTTTCCATTGAGTTTTTTGTTTGGTTTATTGTTTCCTTCATTTCAAGGATTTCTGTTTGTTTGTTTTTTTTTTTTTTTTTTTTTTTTTTTGAGAATCTCTGTCTCTTTGTTGAAATGATCTTTTGTTTCCTTACCTTGCTCTTTCAGCGCATTGCCTGCATTTGCTCTTATCTTATCCTTTGCTTCACGAATCATCTTAATCATGTATAATCTGAAGTCCTTTTCTGACATTTCTTGTAATATACTGTCATTGGATTCTATTAATATAGAATCTAGATTTGTTTGGAATATTTTCTTCCCTTGTGTTTTCATGTTGTTCATGTACCTTCATCCCTAGCAGTGCAGATCTGGGGTATTGCAGATTTCCCCCTATAGGCTTATAGTGGCCCTATAGGTTTCCAAAACCCTTTCTTTAAGGGGAGATCAATATTAGCAGTGCCCAATTCAGACACTATGCAATCCTAGACCAAATAGCCCCTATGAGGACAATAACAAAATTGTCATAATAAACAGAATGAGTTCAAATATTATCTTCAGTAAAACAAATAGATTTGCAATAAAGTCTGCAGTTTCTAATGGAGGACAAAGAGGATGCAGAGGGATGTAGAATGTGGCTGTTAATGGGATAAGAAAAGAATGTACAGAAGTTCTAGAAAATTGAAAGGGTGAGAGTGTAATCAAAAGAAATTGAATGTTAGCATGCAAAAAAGGGAGAAAGAGACTCTGAGGGAACAGGTAAAAAAAAGTAAAAGAGAGCAAGAAAAGTAAAGAAATAAAAACTTAAACTTTTCCAATAAGGAAAAAAAAAAAGAAAATCTACGGTATAAGAGTCATATAGTAATGAAACCTCCCAGAGTTCAGTGGCCTGATGCATGGGAGTTATCTGACAGTGAACTTCAAGCCTCCAGCAGGCGTCTCAGGATGGGTTTGCCCCACCTAAATATCAGAGCTATGTCTTCTAGGATTATCCAAGATGGCCACTCTGGCTTCAAAATTGTTGGCAAATGGGGAGCTGCAACTCAGGGTGTGGCCGTGGTCAGCAGGAGGTCCTGGAGGCGGGATGTGGTTGGTCAGGTAGGGTCCTGGAGGTTGGTGTGTTTGGTGTGGTTGTGGGATCCTGGGATCTGGTTGCAATCACTCAGTCTGGGGTCCCGGTGATGGGGCACAGTCACTTGGTCTGGGGGTCCTGGCGGCAGGGAGCAGTCAGTCGATGTGAGGGCCCCAGAGGCAGGGAGTGATCGGTTGGGCTGAGGGATTCTGGAGATGGTGCTCAGTCAGTTCAGCCACGGGTTCTATGGGGCCTGGCTGTTGTCTCAAAATGGCGGCAGCCACGTGTACTCAAACCTGCAGGAACTGTAACAGTGAACTTCCAGGCGACAGCAGGCAGCTGGTGCTCCACTGGCAGTCGGCAATCAGTTTGCTGTTGGACGATCGGGAGGTGAACCTCGTGTATGGGTGATGGATAGGTGTAAGGCAGGCGATGGACAGGCGAGAGGCAGGCAAATGGCGGATGATAGGTGCCTGACAGTGAGCAATCTGCACTCAAAAAAGGCATTGATATGCTGGCAGATTGCAGGTGATCATAGCAGACAAATGGGGGTAAACACCAGGGGATCGATAAGCAGCAAAAACTGTCTTAGCAAGAAACAGATATCCTCTGCTTGAAACCGGAGTTACGGATTGACAAGGAACGCAGTCTCCCTCTAGTCCGCCATCTTGGATCCTCCTTATACTTTTTATACTTCTTTTTAACAAGTTATTATCATTTTTCTAGAACTATTTTTTCATTCACTTTGACAATAATGTGATGACAATTTATTCTGCCCTTTTATATTTGAGCAGGTATTTTAACTTTTTAGATGTGTGAATAATAATAGTTTCTGAGTATGGTCTAATTTTATAATATTTTACTCAGAAAAGATGAACTGCATTTGTTCACCCAATTAATCCAAAACACATCAGCAGACCTTTTAAACTTTAAAAACTATTGTTTTTAAAGATTATGGAAATTTAACCTCACAAAAAATACTTTTTTCCACATAAGAATTAAACACTTATTTCAGTGATTTTCAGAAGCAATGGCAAATGGAAAAATAATAACATGACCAAACTGTTGAGATAATAAAATTAGACAAAGGAGGCATTTAAAAATTGTTACAGATATGTTCAACTGAAAAGCCAGACTATTTAAGAAAAATCTCTTCCAAAAACTGCATGTAGTATTGTCAACTTCAAGCCAAATGATAGAGGTATTCTATTTTATGGATTTTTATAAAACTCTTTATTATTAAAATAAAACACATAAAGAAAAACACAAAATACATTTATAGCTTAATGAGCTATTATTAGGTGAATACTTTTGGAACCAGCATCTGAGTTGAGAAATAGAATTGTGCAGTACCCTGACATAATTCATGTGCTCTCTCACAATCTTAATCTTTCCCCCTTCCCCGGAAGTCACCACCATCATGGTTTTTAATCATTTCCTTGTATACCCATATAGTTTTTAGTTTTATCACCCAAGTGCATCCCCAGAAACTTAGTTTAATATTATCCACTTAAAGCATTTCAATGTATATCTTAAGTTTCTCTTAATCTACAAATTCCCATCTATTTCTTTTTCTTAAAATCTGTTGATGCAGAATATATTCATGTATGGAAATATCACAATGAGACCCATCAATTTGTACAATTAATATTCATTAATGAGTATAATAAAAAATTACCTGTTGACACTCCAGTTTTCCACAGTCTGGGTCTGGTTCTTTGCATATGTATGGCATGCAAAGAACATGTTTCTCTGTCCTTTGAAAATTTTGCCAGGACCCACCAGCCCTGTCCCAGGACACTTCTAAGAATATTACTGGCACCTTGGAAAGCTCTATTTAATTAATGGTGAAGACTTGGATCTCTGTTCTGTGACAGCATGACTTCATTTGGCAAGGGGTGGCACTCTACTCAAGATTTCTACCTTGATTGTGGGGCACTGCCCAAATAGAACAGGAAGAAATTTAGCAGTGAGAATGTTGTTCATGTGTGCCCTCTGGACCTGCTTGTCTTAGGGTGTGACACCCAGTACACACTACAGTTTATGGACACTACAGCCACTGGGGTGGTTCTCAAACAACTTTATACTTGAACATGGAGACTGCACATGGATTTAAGGGTTTGTGTTCTGGGATAAACAGAAGCTACAGTGAAAGATCATAACCAGTATCAAAGGGCAGTAAAACTTAGTGAGGAGTAGGTATTTGACAGTGCACTTCCAATATCTTTCTCAGAGTTACAGACTAGAATGCATCAGATATCCTTAGAGTTGGTTGTGACCTTCTGGTCCCTGACTCTTCTAGTCAGTTTCCTCCCCTTGTCAGAGGTGACAGAAAGTGAAAACCTGGAGTGAACAGGGACACAGAGACATCAGGCATAAGAAAAAATGTTTGTGGGTTCCCTGTCCAGGGCTTCCTCCTGTCTTCCAAGGGCTAGTGAGTCTTGGATGTGTTTATCCTTTTCTCATGTTTGTGTTTTTTTAAGTGATTTAATGGCATTAAGTTTTGTAATAAAATCGTTTGATACTCTTGCAAACAAATAAAATAAAATAACATAAAATAAAATAGATTAAAAAAAGAAAATTTTGCAAAGTAGTAGTCAGTTTTGGCAAAACTGTATATGGTGGTTTATTCTTTCATCACACTCACATAATTTCAAGTTGTTTCTCTCTTAGTTGTTTAACTTTTCTGATATTAGCAACTATGACGTTCAGCACCTAAAATCCATTAATTTATTAATGTTGCAAAATGGTGATAATCCTTCCTTCCTTCCTTCCTTCCTTCCTTCCCCACCGGGGACTCTACCACTGAGCTGCACCCCGTCCCTTTTTATTTTTTATTTTGAGACAGAGTCTTGCTAAGTTGAATTGAACTTGCAATCTTCCTGCCTCAGCCACCTGAGTAAGTGGGATTACAGGTGTGTGTTTTCATATCCATAATTATATTAATTTTTTTCATTTATCACTTGGGAAACTTTTATGAAAAGACACTTCCACTTAACTCCTATTTATTTTCCAGTTGTTGTATTCATACAGGATAAGCATTGAATAAATGTTGGATTCTTTTACCATTGTCAGAATAACAAATTGATTCTCTGATTAAGGTGACGAGTTGTAATTTTCACATTATTCATTCACATATTGAAACATAATTTGATTTGATGTATTTCATAAATTATAATTGTTATCCTCCTGGAAGCTCATATCATCCCATCTTTGGCCATTGGGCTTATCTTTTTCTCATGACCTCACAATTTTGGATAGCTTCCCAGCTACCTGGGATTTCAGTCTGTTTGATGCTCATCTTTACATTTCTTACTCCAGAGCTGGAATTAGTCATTTCTCTGAGATCCTTTGATTCCTTTGGAGAATGGTATTTAAGTCCAAGTCAGGATATATGCATATTGGCTTATTGTTTTTGGTTGGTCATTGTTTCTATTTTTCTTCAATAGAAAAAGTTAAGAGATTTTATACACATGTACATGCCTAATGATTCCGTATTGATACTTCTAACACAAGTTCAGCACTGTATGTTTTCTAGTTTAACTTTTTCTATATTACATTTGTATCTCCTCTTTTCCATACCAAAAGTATTAGTTTATAGGAACACCATGAATTTTACATCTTTGGGGAAAATACCTGTGACTTGGATACCTGGATCATATGGTGGTTCCATTTCTAGCTTTTTGAGGACTCTCCAAGCTTCTTTCCAGAGTGGTTCTAGTGACCTGCAGTCCCACCAACAATGTACAATTGTTCCTTTCTCCCCACAAACTCACCAGCATTTGTTTTTATTCTTGATCATTGCCATTCTGACCCGAGTGAGATGAAATCTTAAATAGTTGTTAATTTAAATAGTTGTAATTTATCTACATTATTGGATCATCCAGTTTTTGCATATAGGGCTCTTTTAATACTCATCTAGTTGTTCATAGGTATTTGGTTTTGCTCTCTAGATGAATTGTCTGTTTTATATATGTATTTAGAGAGATTTTAAAACTATGGTACCATCTCTACTACCTTTGTAGAATCAGGGATGCTGTATTCATGGTCATGATAAATACTTTCAGTTTGAATCAACTTTTTATGAAAAGCATAAGGCCTCTGTGGAGATTCATATTTTTAAATGTGGATATCCACTTATCCCAAGACTATTTATTGAAAAGACTGTCCTTTCTCCACTGAATTGCCTTTGCTTCTTTGTTAACTATCAGTTAACTATATTTGTGTGGATTTCTGTTCTGTTCCATTATCTATTTGCCTATTTCATGAAGTAATTTTTGATATATTTTATTGTTTTAATAACAAGAAGTAGTTTTGTGATTTTATTAACATACATATATAAGTTTGTAACTTTCACACACCAAAAGGCATAGATAAGAGAATATTTATACTTCCTAGTAGATAATTTCATCTTTCTAAACTTGTTTTTTTTGCTTATAAGACATTTATATATTTATCTTATGTACAAATGTCAGAATTAATTGAAAGCTGGTAAAATAAGTGTATCAATTTGCAAATAAAAGTTACTATTTTGTTTTTAGTTCATATATTTGAATAAGTAAAGAAGTGGAATAATAGGGAACTCTCATTACTGCTTATTGGACAGTGTATTAGTAAATTGTGATAAGAGCAACTTAGCAATAGCTAATATGATTGACGGTGAGTTTCCCACACTAAGGAAAAATGGTCCATATGCAGAAGGAGGCATATAAGATAGTATTCATAGAAGCATTGTTTGTAATAATGAAAAAAAAAAGAAACAACTTGAATGTCTACTAATAAAAATATATTTTGTGTCATTCAGAGAATGGAATGTTATATAGAAGTTTAAATGACTGATCTACAAAGCTACGTGATTTTGTGTGAAATTTCAAAAGAATAAGTTGAGCAAAAAAATTACAGTGTGATACAATATAGTAGCACTTATATAAAAAATTTAAAAATTCAAAATAATTTTGTGTTCTGATGTGTTGTTCTGGATTCATGAATGATAATATGCATAGGGATAAATACCAAATTCATAATAGTGACACCTCTGGGGAGGGAGAAAAGGGAATGGGATCTGGCGGGTTTCAACTATGAATATGATACTTTGTTATAAAAATTAAAGCAAAAGGATAGTATTTTCCTCAAGTTGTTTTTCACAGATTTTTCTCTTTACATTAGTGTGTTTGGAATGTTTCATAAAAAGAAGTAAAAGTAAAGTGCAAGTTTTAATATTCTGTTCTTAAATTTTTCTGAAAAGGAAGGGGCAAATATAGATTTTAGAATAAATTCTAGTGATAAGCTAAAAACTTGTTTGGTGTATAATCTTTCAAATAACTGGATACCCACTGGTGAAAATTTTAGTGCTAGAAAAGACCACACTTTAAATAAATGTCTTTACTGATTTACATATTGGTGACTTTATGAGAGTCTTAATAGAAGCCCTCTGTAGCTGAAACATGAAACTTGAGGATCTTGAGCCAATTTAACTGGCTGTGATTGCTTTTCTGCTTTTTGTTCTTTCTGAATTTAAAAATATCTTCCAGAAATGGTATCAATCATACTGACTGATTATGCTTTTCCTTCTCTATATTGTTCTACTTTGATGACTTTTGGGTTTATTTTATGTATTTTTTTCAAACTTAGCCTTTTTAGAAATAAAAATGAATCATCTTCATGATGTATTTTTCAGCTGTTTTAATCTAAAAAGTGACTGATTTAAACTTGGCTAAAACAGTTCACTTTAGAATACATACTACCGATTTGTCCTTGAAACTGGGAAATTTCAGGATCTTTTATAAATTGTCTTTTATTTTTTCTGCTGTTTGTTAGCTCAACTTTTCCAGTTTTTATTCTTTTTTTTCCACCAATTTTATTAAAAAAGAAGACGGGCTGGAGTTGTGACTCAGTGGTAGAGTACTTGCCTAGCATGTGTGAGGCACTGCATTTGATTCTCAGCACCGCAAAGAAAAATAAAAATATTGTTTCCACCAGAACTAAGAGAAGAGAAAAAAACACTGGGCCGTAATGTTATTCCATCCATTTCTGGAATAATAGTCTTCCCTCACGGCCATGTCTAACATTATGTAGCCTGTGATTTAGTTAACACACTGCCGGTGTTTTCTCTGCTTTTCTTGTTTGTATTTGTTACCTTTGAATTAAAGCAGAGCTCTATTTCTTCATATTTCAGACTTTTAGCAGACTTTTCACATTATAAAAGTTTTTTTTCATCCCTCAATTACCTATACTGCTGTCCCCTTCATAGTGTTTGCCTACTCACTAGTCTTTGTCAAAACTTACTCTGTTCATTATCACAGGCAATTCTCACTTCAGTTTTGTTCCCACCCTCTTCTACTGGGGATTGAACTCAGCCTTGCATGTACTAGGCACACTCTGTCATTGAGTTACATCCCAACCAAGACAGGGTCTCCCTAAATTGCCCAGACTGACCTCAAATTTGGGATCCCCCTGCCTTAGACTCCTGAGTAGCTGGCTTGTGCCACCATGCCCAGAAAGAGAAGGGAATTCTTGATTGTGAAGTTTGTAGAAGATAGCATTAAGCATGCTCCTAGAAGATTTGGGTAGAATATCACCAAATTCAATCCTCTTTTTAGATTCTTCTTTCTTCTTTGTTCTTTTCTTTAGGGCATTGTTACTTAGCATTTTTCCCTTCACTACATACCATATTTTCTTCACTCCTTTATCTTAACATTGTATCTTAGCATCTCCTAATTAGTTCTTAAATATGAGTTCACATTGTGAGAAAAACTAGCCACATAAATATAAAATGAGAGGTGTCCTAGTACATAAAAACTTCTTGATATTTTACAGTAACTACAGAATTATATAGTTGTTTTTTCCCACTTTCTATTTGCTAGGATATGCTAACACAATGTCTTATAGCGAGAAAATGTATTAACATTTTTATTTCCTCTGGTTCTTCAATCAATTCGACATACTTTTTAATAGCTTTAAAAGGCTGCTGAAGATGTAGGTGTTTACATTTTATTCTCATTATCTAGGTCTATCACATTAGCATTTTCCTAGAACTGATTGACTGAATTTTCTACATTCTATTGCCATATTTTATCTGAGCTCATTTTTATTGATCATTATCCATTACTCCCTACTTTTAAAATAAAAATGTTTTACTTCAGAATTCTAATTAAATTCAAGTCTACTTTTCCTTTCAATTAAAAATATTAATATCACCTTTAGGTATCATTTAGGCATCATTTTGCTGTTCTTGATTGGCCTAAACATTTGTACTCAGGCTCTCTACCTTGTAAATCAAATCAATTCAAATCAATTATAAACATTTTCTTATGCAGCTTATTGTCATATGTATTTTTTTCCTCCTTGTTTATTTTGTTATGGGCCATAACACCTTTATCATGGTAATATGCAAATTTGTTATTTTCATAGACTGAAGAGTTTCTTTCATTCTAATAATATCATTTATCTTTAAAAAATTACATAATTAAGTACAAATTTAAATAAATTTAAAATCATGAAATTAAATATAAAATGTGTCTTATTTAAAATATATTCAGTCAATAGTGCTTATTGAGCCATTACCACATGCCAAGTATAGTGTTAAATATCATAAATAAGTGAAATCCTTTTAATATTAACTTCCAAGCCACATCTTTTCTATATTTAAAATTATCTCCCACATTTTTAGTTGGCGCTTATAGAAGTATCATCCATAAATTCTAAGTAACCAAATATGGATTTTATTTAGTATCAGTGTTTTTCATTCTTTTTGTTATCTGCTATCCTTGCCAAAAAATTCAGTATTTTCTCTTTAGGAGCAACAATAATGTTTACTAATTATTGAGGGTGCTGTGCTTCAGACCTGCATATTAGTTATGTTATTTTTAATTCTTACAGCATTTCTGCAACACATGTAAATAATTCCTTATCTTACAGATAAGTAAACTATAATTCTGAGTCTATAGTTCTGACTCAAGATCTCACAGCTCTCTATTGTCAAGACAAAATTCAGGCCCTGTTATTGTGCTTCTACTGTGCAGTGTTGTTTGTGGCAGTTACACAGAATCAAGTCCAATTTAGAATTAAATTCTGAACTCAGGTATATAAAATACTTTAAACATATAGGTATTCTGTATATCAGTGCTAACATCATATCATTGTAACAGCCATATAAACTTGACCCGGGCACAATACAAACTTCAAAACATTACATGCAAAATCATAGCAGAAACTGATGTCAAATTAGCAATATTATTTTATATTTGTAAAATTTTTGTTTTGAGGAGATGCTTTTTATCTGGTCCATTTTAGGGCTAGTTTTACATTTACATTTACAGAGCACACCCTTTATTTTCAGTACAACTCAATCAATCCAAAAATGAAGGATCTTTAAAAGAAGTCAGCTTATTAAGACCCCCTTTCCAAACTTCCTCAGTTATGCAAAGCATAGTTGTCCTTCAGTGTTCACTAGCCAGGCAAAAATAGTTCAGTATAAGCTTCTTTGCTGCCCCAAAGTTAACATGCTCCATTGTCATTTGTATCATCTGTCTTTGGAGTCCCTTTCCCTTTTTCTCACTCTTCTTCTCTATGTGGAGATCCCTCTACCTCGCTTAGAATTCTGAATGTCCTGAGGGTCTCATTTTTTTCTCTGATCTCAGGAAGAAAAGCTGATTCAGTCTTGTAAACCTATAAATTACCTGTGCTTGCCAGCCAGCAAAACCTGCAGAGACCTGGGTGTTTTAAAATCAGATTCAAACTGTAAATATATCATTTGTTAACTTTGAGACCAAGAACAACTTATACCATCTCACTAACCCTCATTATCTCTAGAATATAGATTATAATACCTAACTTTAAGATATTGAAAAGATAAAATAAGCATAGCACCCTACTTTCTTATTATTATGGGTGGGGCTACTGAGTTACTCTTTATTGAAACTTGTGTTTTTCAAGTGCTTTTTAATCTTTAAACTTTCATGATATCTTTTATTTTTCCTATGCTAGAATGAAACCCATGACTTTGACATGCCAACCAAATGCCCTACTATACCCCCAGCTGCTGATATATTTTTAATTATACTGTGCAAGACATTTTCCTCCCTTAAATGAATGTCATCTATTCATAATCACACCGACAGCTGGAAAGACAGCAAGCCATCCTCTGACCTTGGTTACCTTTTTAGAGTAATCTGGGATTGACAGTGTTGGAAACATGTAGTCCATGATCTGTCTCCCCTTTCCCCTTTTTCTTTGTGAAACTACTAACTATTAGAGAGGGTCTCACAAACATTTGGAAACAAGGAAGCCTGGGAACCCTCTCCCTGAACCTTGAGCCTAACTTGTTCTTGGCTAAGACTGCCAACTGGCTGGGCCACCCTCCATTCAGGCTCTCCCTTTGTGAGTATAGGAACTACTCAATATTCCCTGGCCTCCCAGTTTTCTTGATTTCCCTCAGCTGAAAATACTCAATATACCTTAAGGGTTCTTCTATAAAACTTTAAGCTTTCTGGAAGTATGATATTTCAATCACCATTATAGAATTTTATTTAAATTTATGGTTTTAAAAAGCTTATTATATTCTACCAACACAGTTTTTGGCATGCTGCTGCATAATACAAAAAAGAATAAACTACACAGGATAGTTTATTTTTTTTAAACTGACACTGAAAACGATGATGTATGACTAAACACCAGAAGCAAATAGAAGGCTAAATGTCACAAGAGTAGCATTGGCCAAGTTGGGCTGGGAAAGGGATTCGAAGGTGGATTAAAGGAAAGAGAGATGCCATACAGCTGTGAGGAATCCAGAAAACTGGGATACTTTTATATCTTGTTCTTTAAGGGTACGGTTGGTAGGAAAAAGTGCGTTTGTAGAGAACCTTGAACTCCCTATTGGTCTACAAGCTACTACACAGTGTTCTCCCCACCCCTCAATTCCCATTTCCTACTATTCTCTTCCTTTCTTCCCCTTCTCTAGCCATATTTGGTAAGGCCTTTAGAGCTTCTACTCAGAACCTGTTTCCTCTTCCTGGAACTCTCTTCTTCCTAGATAGCTGCATGGTTCACCCCTTTGAGGTCATATTTATTGGAAAGACCTATCCTGACCTCTCCGTATTGTGCCACCTTCCCATATTTCCTTTGCTGCTCCCCACTCCCCATTGCTTTGTTTTACTTCATGGTACTTAGGAAGTACATATTCAAGGTATTGACATGAATTTACTTGTTATTTATTGTCTTCTTTCTCACCATTAGAGTGGAATGGGGAAGAGAAATGCTATCTCCAAATATGGTGCTTTAGCCCACTGAGTATTTTAAGTCGAAGCAGAAAGATCTTTGTGGCTTTTTCTTTCTCTGACCTTCTCCAGTCTTTCCTCCTTGAGCCATAGAAGGAATTCTCTGAACTACCTCCCTTGAAAGTAGGCCATAATACCTTCCTGTGATAGGTGTCCTGCCCTCTTAAAAGAAAGGAGTGAAGACCCAGAGACAAAGAAAAATCAGAACGAATGGTCCTTGCTAAGTTCCCTTTATTACCATAGGCCATACCTACTTTTTATTAAATCGTACTTCTATACAACTGTCCATTTTCATCAAACCTAATTATAAATACAGTTTTCCCTGGGTCTTCATATCTGAAGTCTCCTGTGTCACCTAAAGCTGGTTAAATAATTTAGTTTTGCTTCTCTTGATATTTTGTCTTTTATTACAGAGATGTCAGTAATGAACCTTCCAGGGGTTAGGAGGACATACTACTTTTTCTCCCATGCAAAACATGTGTGCTCACTGAGGGAAACACTGCCATATCCCTAGACCAGTTCCTGGTACAAAGGTCATACTCAGATATTTATTGGACAAAAGGGAAAATGAGAGCAGGAAAACGGGTTGGATATGGGTCCCACAGGAGTTTGCATTCTGGGCAAGGGAACACAAATTTAATTTATTAGTTAGTGGGTTGTCACTCAAAGGTTGGACAGGTAGTGAAAGCAGAAGCATTTAGTTTAAGAATATTAAGTTGGTGAATGTGTAAAATGGATTTTTTAAAAAGTCACTTCAGCTCCCATTCCCCTCCCCAGTCCAATACTCTGTAAAGTAATTGTTTTAAACTTTCCATTTTGAATTTGTTTGACTCATAAGAAATTACTATAATAGTACAATGAATTCTCCTTGTCTGATTTTCCCCCAGTGATAATATCCTGCAGTATGCATTGTGACATACAGGAAAATGATCTTCATGCAATACCGTTAACTCAGAGATAGACTTCAGCCAGATTTAATCATATCTTAAATGTACTTTTTTGGGGTGTGTGCAGTTCTATAATATTTTATCCCATATGTGATATTTAATGTTTCTATATCTGATTTTGAAGTTTTTTACAAAGTATTAAAATATCCTCTTTACTACCATTCTCCTGGCTCTTGACCTCTCATCACTTATATATGAATTAAGTAAATGACTTATTGTTTTGTTTGTTCTACTTTGATGTTTCTTATAGGCAGGTAGCCCTTCCTTTCTGTACTAAAAATGATTTAAAAATTTTACTTCACCAGTATTATTTACTATTTCTTGATCATTTTTCTACTTAGCAATATCCTTTTTGGTAGCAAAATAATTCTACAAGCCTGTTAATGGAATCCTAAAGTTTTCCCCTTTGCCTATCCAGCCCTACTAATTAGAAATATTATTTTGGCAAATAACTTATTAATCATTTTAGAAATAGGAAGGGTGGAGGTGGAAAATAGCTAATTCTTTAAAGTCCTTTATTTATTCTTTCTCCTCTTCCTCCTCCTTTTTCTTTTTTCAGTACTGGGTACTGAATTAACAGGTGCTCTACCATTGAGGTATATCCCCAGCTCTTTTTATTTTTTATTTTGAGACAGCATCTTGCTAAATTGCCCAAGCTGGCCCTGAACTTGGGATCTTCCTGTCTCAGTTTCTCAAGTAGCTGGGATTATAGGTATTCATCCCCACACTTGTCCTAATTTCTAACTTTTAAAGATATCCTGCACTTGTCCTAATTTCTAACTTTTAAAGATATCCTGCTAGCCATATTATTATTTTTCTAACAGCCGTACTTTGTTTTTATATGTTGTAGGACATATTTAACTTTAGGTACTTATAGATTTCCCAAAATCAAGTGTTAAAGTTAAAATTTTAATAGCTTAATTCCTGTAGCTCTACTGTACATATGTATTCATGTACTCTATTTGAGGTATATATGTGCTGCATGTGCTGTGCTGATGGTTAAAGTGGAAATTGATGATCTTTATTGGGTTTCTAGATTAATATGGTGACTTTCGAGTGACAGCTGAAGAAAAACCAAGGTCTGTCTGATGTTTTTGCTGCATTTCTTACAGGTTCTGAGTTGTGTTCGCACAGAATGGGATCCACTGGATGTTCGCTTTGGCGCTAAACAGCCTTATCAGGTGTTCACAGTGGAGCGATCTGTCAGTGTAGACAAAGAGCCCATGGCTGACAGCTGCATCTATGAATGTGTTCGGAACAAAATTCATTGTGTGTCAGTCACTAGAATACCATTAAGATCGAAGGCCATCAGCTGCTGCAGGAACATTACTGAAGACAAACTCATTCTAGGTTGTGAAGATTCTTCAGTAATTCTTTATGAAACTCACCGTAGAGTGACTCTCTTGGCCCAGGCTGAACTTTTGCCTTCATTAATAAGCTGCCACCCAAGTGGTGCCATTCTGCTAGTTGGCAGCAACCAAGGAGAGCTGCAAATTTTTGATATGGCTCTATCGCCTATTAACATCCAGCTCTTGGCTGAAGACCGCTTACCCAGGGAGACTCTGCAATTCAATAAGTTCTTTGATGTTTCCAGCAGTCTTGTTCAAATGCAGTGGATAGCTCCTCTGGTTGTTTCTCAGAAGCCTGAAAATAGGGACATCTGTGATCTTCTCTTCCTCAGGTTTGACAGAGGACCTTTGGGTGTGCTTCTGTTTAAACTTGGTAAGTGAAGGAAGTTGGTAAGTACAGTGTTTATGATAGTGACATAACTCAGGCAACTAAAACTACTCTCAGAATGTAGATTTTTTTATTTGTCATCTCATAAATATGTTTGCCTTTCAAATAGTTTCTTAAAAAGCCTTTGTAGATGGTTTTCTAAATGTCAAATGAACATTAGATATTGAAGAATTTGGATATTTCACTTATTTTCCTTTATGATGACTAAAAAGCCTAAACTTTCACATTTGCTTTCTGAAATGTCTTATTAAAACTTTCCTTAAGAAATAGATGATAATTACTTCTATGTTCATTGAAAAAGTCTGTGTTGTAGGAATGTAAAACTTTTTCTGTGAATGTTAATTTAGATTATCCATATCTTTTGCTTCCCAGCCTGAAATTCTATGAAACAAATAAAGAAGGCAGATATTTAGTTAGAATTTGCTAAAGATATTTGTGTAACTTTTTGTTTTTGTTTCCCTTTTGGATTAAAAATATTCAAAAGGATTTATCATTAGCTATAAAATTATATATTAGTATAGCATATTTCAACCAGGAATTTTAAAATGAAATTCTGTTATGATGATTCATTTGCCTGTTACAGTTTTGCATTACTGGGTATATCCTGGAATAGCAAAACTACTGTAAGTACTTTTGTATAATTTAATGTTCTTGGAAGAAACTCACATAGGTTTAAAAAAACAAATTTTATTTAATATACATTATGGCTACTTAAAAATTTAGAAAAGTAAATACATTTTTTAAAACCTCTTGGAAGACTGGCTTCAGGATACAAAGTTAAATTTTATTTATTTATTTTTAAAATTTTATTAATTTTTTATTTGTTCTAATTAGTTGTACATGACAGTAGAATGCGTTTATACATTTTGATAAATCATACATAAATGAAGTGTAATTTCTCCTTTTTCTGATTGTACATATTGTAGGATCACATCAGTCATGTAGCATATATGCACATGAGGTAATAATGTCTGTTTCACTGTACTATCCTTCCTATCCCCATACCCCTTTCCCTTCCTTCACTCCCCTCTACCTAATATAATTTTTAAAACATTGTAGTGTTTGTTAAAAAAATTCTGATTTACTTTGTTTTTTGATTGGTGTACTTGTCTCTGAAATTGAACACATGAATTAAATCTAATGAAAATGACTTGATTAATATGAAAGATATAGTGTATAATGTTCCTTCTACTAAATAAAAATACAAAAAATATATGCATAACGTTAATATTGTCTAAGGAAAGATGTTTGGAATCTCCATTTGTTATTAGATAATCCAGTTATACTTTGCCTGTCTTCTTGTTTAACAGTTGTATGTCTCCATACACAGCACTAATTAAAGTGGATGTTTGATGTTTGCATGTCTTGTTAAAACACACACTCTCTCTCCCTCTCTCTCTCTTCCTCCTTCTCTCTTTCTCTCTCTTTTGCCTGCTTTTTCACTCCTTTCTCTCTCTCTCTCTCCCTCTTGCCCTTTAAATTACTCAGTTACCTGTCAAACATAAGGCTGTCTGTCCACGTCTACCTGGCTTTTTCTTCAGCCCTCCCTTGTGGGCCTACTCACAACAGCTTTGCAAAAAGCACAACTTTCTCTTCCTATCTCTAGCACATTTGCCTTCTTACTAAAGTAAACAGGCTCTCAGTGTAGGGATTTAGAGGGCTTCCTGCTAATTGCCAGCTTGTAAACTTAATTGGACTGTCTCCCTGGGCACTGTTCCTAAATCAATTAGGCAATGAGTTGGCTGTCACCTCTTTTTCCCCAAGAATGTCTCTTGGAAGAGAATTATCCAATAGAAGTCAAACATTCAAATAAAAAGGTGATAACTTCTGCAACTGACATTTATCATTTAAATTTTATTTTCAATATGACTCTTAAGTTTATAGGATAGGGACAGTGTAAAGTCTTAACAGGATCTTTAAGAAATCTAAATATGGAATTTTTAAAACTTTATTTCTCATTTTTTAATGTATTATAGGATTAATATTTATGTCAAATTATTTTTCCTGGGAAGAGTAGATTCCTTGAAATAGTAGATTTCAACTAACAAAATTTTTATAAGAAAACCCAGTTTAAAGAACAGATTTTTCTCATGATCTGCTACTAAATACATCCAAAAAATTAATATACTTCTTGAATTAACACAGTGCTGATTCTGGGCATCCATGTGGAATTTTCATGTATAATTCAAGTTACTGCATATGTAAACAGGTAGTTGCATGTGCAGTTCCCCACTAGGGAGCATTTATGAGATTTATCTCAGATGCTTGTTATGCAAGTCTTTGGAAAATTTGACATGAAAGGTGTAGCTTACAATTTAAAATTGTAAAGATAGATCATAGATCATAGTTTAAAATAGAGTGCTGTCATATGTAAACGTGGCTGTTGCTGATGCCAATATGCTGAGATTTTTGGAATTTGACTCTTAGATTAGGTCAGTGAGTGTAATATTGTAGGAAAACTCTATTCCAAGGGTAGAGTTGCCATTCTTAATCCTTACAGTGACTGTACAAAAAATTGGGGGTATTAAAAGACCATCTCTACTGATATTAGAAGAATTCCAAATATATGTCTTCCTCAGGAAGCAGCTGGAAGTGTCATGCTCCTACAGGGAAGCCAAGAAATATTTCTTTATATAAAGCAATAAGTATAGTATTCAGAATTTCTTTATGTGACAGTCAATATCTCATATTTCCACATAGATAGACTGAGATTAATTTCAAGAGGAGGAGGACCCAGTTATACATACTATCAGATTCTTAAAGCTGTTGCATTTTCATCAGAACCTTTTCTGATCTTCATTACTGTCTTTAAACCCACATGATCCACTCTGTCTCCCTTTAACAGAGAATCTCAACTTTTAATTGGCATTTCATTAAGTTTATCTGTTCCTTATTACCCACCCAACACTTACTACATGCATGTAAATCTTTCCCTGGAGATCCAAAGGAAAAGGAGCCCTTCACCGCTACTTCTGCTGTGGATCCCACAACATTACCCTTGACACCTACCTTGTCACCCTTTCCATACCCGTGAATTTTGCTACATTAGCAGATAAACAGACCCAAACCACATCATGAAAACAAGTTCTTCCTTAAAAGTGTATCCCATTACTGATCACATGTTTACTTTCCTTTCATAGCCAGAGTCATTGGAACAGTGAGTTTCTGTGCTTCCTTACTTCTTATTCACTCCTCAGAGCTCTGCATCCTGGTTTGTCTGTAGTGTTCTCTTGGAACTGCTCTTAGAAAGGTCACCTGTGGCTTCCTGCAGAATGAATACGTTTTTCGTGTTACTTGATGACTTTTCAGGGTTTGATGGCTGCTGAACACTCCCATTGTCATACAATTCTAATTGTATTTGCCTCTTATGACCCTGAATGCAACTTTCCATCACTTTTACACTCTTCTTCTGCCTACTTATGAAAATTTTGGGGCTCTCCAGGATTGCATTTATAGTTTTTGTCTCATTTTATGCAGATTGAGGCTTTATTTTTAATTTAGCTATGTACTATGGTTTGAATTTCATTTCCAAATTCATAGTGAAATTTAATTGCCATTCCAACTGTATAAAGAGGTGAGATCTTTAAGAGGTGATTAGGTCAGGAGGGTTCTGCACTTGTGATTGGATTAATGCCATTATTGAGGGAGTGAGCTAGTTATTTTAAGATTGTGTTTGCTATCAGTTCAACCCCCACCTTCCTCTCTGTCTTAGGCATGCTCAATTTCCTTCCACAATGTTATATAACAAATCAAGAAAGCCTTCATCATGTGTAGCCCTTTTATCTTGATCTCAAACTTCTCAGCCTAAAGTACTGTGAGCTAAACTTCTTTTTTTTTAACTGTGAAAACAAAATGTTGCTTTGTTTACTTAGATTTTTAAGAATTTCTTTCAGCATTGTTTTGTAGTTGTTAGCATATAAGTCCTGTACATGAGTTAAAAGGGTTTTCTTGACTGACTGTAAGTGGCATTATATTGTCAGGCTATGGAAATATAAAAATATATCAGTATGGATTTATATGCATGATAGTAAAGCATAAAGACAAATGATTTTTTTTTCAGTTCACACCTCATCATAGATATTCTTCAAAGAAGTCTATAGCATAAATTTTTACCCCTGCCTTCTCACATTAGATTATATATTCTGTGAACATTCTTTATTTTTCATTTCATTTTTTAAGATAATTGATTTGATGCTTATGTTGTATACTGAAATTTTACTGGACTCATTAGTTCTGGGAGTTTATGTTTTACTTTTTGTTTGATATTGGGGTTTTCTACACAGACAAGTATGTTGTCTATAATAGGGACAATTACATTTCTTTCCTTCCAATTTGTGTGCCTTTTAGCTTTCTTTATTGCAACATCTAGAACTTCCAGCACTGTGCTGAGTAGGGTTGGAGGGCAGATATTCTTACTGTGTTCTTGATCTTAGGAAGAAAGCATTTAGTCTCTCACTCTAAGCATAAAGTTAGCCATGGGTTTGTTGTAGAACCTTTTATCAAGTCTAGGGAATTTCCTTCTATTCTTATTTTACTTTCTGAGAGTTATTTTTAAAGTCATGAATAGGTATTGAATTTTATCACATGCTTTTCTGCATTGACTAATGTCAATCATATAATTTTTCTCCTTCAGTCTATTGCTATGGTGAATTATATCAATTGGTAGTTGAGTGTTGAACAATTTTGCATCTCTGGGAAAAAACCCACTTTGTCATAGTATATAATTCTTTTTAGGATTGTTGAATTTAATCTATTGACTGTGAATAAAATTCTTTTGTTTATAAATTACTCAGTTGGTAATATTATAGTAACAGAAAATGGACTAAGATGCTTCTAATCTCTAACTCCAGTCCAGTCCACTACTGACTCCACATTCATACATTTACCTATCTTGCTGAATACTATCTCAGCTTCATTATATACAGATGTGAAGTTATCCTCTTTTTCCCAAAACCTACTTTTCCTCTTGTATTCTGCAGTTGGGACATTAGAATGATTCAGATGGAACCTCCAAGTCAGAAATCATCATAAAATCCTCTCTCATCCCTATTGTAATGGACCACCTTCACTGTTAATGTTAGTGACCAAATCCCATCAATTCTACCTTCTTAATACTGTCAAAAGCATCTCATTCTGTTCAGCCTCACTGTCATTACCTTAATCTAGATCTCCCTTGTCTGTGATCAAGTAGAAACCCTCTGTCTGCATCTTCTGCACCCTTCGCACCTTCTAGTTAATACCCTGAACTGCACTGGAATGTCTTTTCTAACACTGCAGCTTTGTACATGACTGCTCCAGCTGAAATATTCCAGTGATGTATCAGCCCTCATCTGCCTCTTGGCCTTCATTGCCCCAGTTGTGCTGCATTATAGCTTCCCAGCCAAACTACTTGCTTTCCTACTCACGCCTTCCATTGTGGTGGTGATAGTATTCCACAATGTAGTGACCCACATTGCCCTCTTGCAGCCTACAAAGTTGGGAAATGGTTACTTGTTCAAGAGATAATATTAAATGAAATATAATTGAAGTTAACATCCTTCCTTTCATATCATTTTGAAAAATCACAGGCAGTGTGTAAGTGTGTGTGTTTGTGTCTGTTTGTCATACTCCCTAAAAAGGAAGGAATATGATTTTTCTCTTAGAAACTTTATAAGTGTTATTTTCTTCTAAAGTTATTTTCAGTTAGTTATTTCAAAATTATACTTTACCTACTATACTACTATACTTTATACTAATTGACATTAGTTTGTTGCTGGAAAGAAATGTTGGATACTTTATTAAATTCCAATCTTAAAATTGGATCTTATATTGTTTGAAATGAACTTTTATTCCAGATAGAATTCTACTTTTGTCACACTAAAATGATGAATTTTTTTTTATTTTTTATTTTTATTTTTTGTGGTACTAATGATGAATTTTTAAAGTCAAGTTTATTGAGGTATAATCTACATAAATAAAAATTTATCTGTGTAGTTTAATAAGTTTAAATGTATGCATTGCCATGATTACCACCATAATCAAGATATAGATATCATCCCAAAAAATTCTCTCAAGGCCCTTTGTAATTAATCCCCATCTCTTTCAAAGCTGATAGTGATCTACTTATTGTCATTATGAACTAGATTTGTTTTTTTATAGCACTTCATAGAAATTGGATCATGCAGTGGATATTACTTTGCATTTATATCTTCCATTACTATGTATATCTGTAAATTTTCTTTTATATTACTGAGTACCCTTCCATGATACAGACATACCATAATTTTTTTTACCCTGTCACATACTGATTGACAGAGTACATGTAAGCTAAAGGACAAATGCATGTACTTTCATGTACGAATCTTTGCATAGACACATTTTTCATTTTTCTTGGGAAGAACCTAGGAGTAGACAATGTCTTATGACCTATGCTACTTTAGAAGAAACAGACTTTTTTCTAAAATGATTGTATCATTAATATTTCTTATGGTTTGGATGTGAAGTATCCCCCAAAAGCTCACTTGTGAGACAATGCAAGGTTTGGAGAAGAAATGATTGAGTTATAGCCTTAACCTAATCATTGAATTAATCCCTGATGGGATTACCTGAGTGGTGACTGGAGGCAGGATGGGTGTGGCTGGAAGTGGTTCATTAGGGATGTGGCTATGGAGTATATATATTTTGTATCTGGACAGTGACTTCTCTCTTGCTACTTCCCTCTTCCACACTTTTCTGCCATGATGATCTGCCTCTCCTCAAGCCGGGAGAAATGGAGCCAGCCTTCTATGGACTAAACCCTCTGAAACCATGAACCGTCAAATCAACTTTTATTCCGCCTGCATCGCGGAGCTAGCCAGAGGCTTCTTTATAGGCTGGTGTAGGCATTTCGAATTATTCCTGAGGGTGTGGCCATCATCATTGGAGGGGCAGCTCCCTTCCTGAGACACCTACAGGAGTCTAAATGACCTTTGACAAGACCCAGGAGTCAAGAAGAGGAGGTATTGAGAGACTCAGGACCAACTCAGAGCCACCGGGTGAGTCTCTCCTGCTTGTCGGGCTCCCCGGATGGGGCAGTACTCCCGAAACGCAGTGAGCTTTATGGAGTAGAGTGGCCCAGTGAGACTCCTGTGCTGGAGCAGAGATCCCAGTCAAGTGGGAGCATTGCAGAGAAGGGCCGCATAGCAAGAGGCTTCGAAGGAGAGTGAGATTCCAAGGCCCAGGCAGTAGCTCCGGTCCCCAGGGAACGAAGCAGAGGAAGGCTGCTCAGAGAGGGAGTCCCTTGCAGGGACAGGCTCCCCAGCCCCAAGCAGTGGGTCAGGACTTCTGGCAACATTGCAGAGGAGGACTTCCCAGTCCAGGTGGTAGTTCTGGACCGAAGGGAACTTCTCAGAGGAGAGCTGCCCCGAGAAGCTTCCCCACCGGCTGAGTCTTCCCCACTGGGCAAGGCTTTCCCACCAGGGCCGTAGAACCAGAGACATGGTTCACCAGACCAGATGTGCATTCTAGTTCCCCTTAGGCTGACCATCAGTCAACAAGTAGAGGCACCTCTGCCAATGACAGAGAATATACCCCACCTGAAAGCCACCACCCCTAGAGGGGCAGCTTCCTAGTGGAGCACCGTATTATCAAGTTCCTCCAAATCTTCAGGCTTCTGAAGGCTAAGAGGTGAGTTATTGGAAATATACAGAGACAATATTAGTCAATAGAGGAAATCTGCAATATCCCAGAGTTTCACTACTAGAGAGGTAGATACTTGAGCAGTATGAGAAAACAAGGGAAGAAAATGTCCCAAACAAACCTAGATGATATAGCAATAAAATCCAATGACAGCATGGCAGAAGAAATGTCAGAAAGGGAGTTCAGAATGTACATAATTAAAACGATCAGGAAAGCAAACAAGGAGATGAAAAAGCAAATGCAGGCATTGAATGATCACACCAATCTACAGTTAAAAGAGCAAATACAGGAAGCAAAAGATCATTTCAATAAAGAGTTAGAGATAATGAAAAAAAAAAAAAAAAACAAATCCTTGAAATGAAGGAAACAATAAACCAAGTTAAAACTCCATAGAAAGCATAACCAATAGGATAGAACACCTGGAAGACAGAACCTCAGATATTGAAGACAAAATATTTAATCTTGAAAACAAAGTTGACCAAACAGAGAAGATGGTAAGAAATCATGAACAGAATCTACAAGAATTATGGGATATCATGAAAAGGCCAAATTTAAGAATTATTGGGATTGAGGAAGGCCCAGAGAAATAAACCAAAGGCATGAACAATCTACTCAATGAAATAATGTCAGAAAATTTCTCAAATCTGAAGAATGAAATGGAAAATCAAGTTCAAGAGGCTTATAGGACTCCAAATACACAAAATTACAACAGACCCACACCAAGGCACATTATAATGAAAATACCTAACATACAAAATGAAGACAGAATCTTAAAAGCTGTGAGAGAAAAGAATCAAATTACATTCAGGGAGAAAGCAATACGGATATCAGCAGATTTTTCAATCCAGACCCTAAAAGCTAGAAGGGCCTGGATCAACATTTTTCAAGCCCTGAAAGAAAATGTATGCCAACCAAGAATCTTATACCCAGCAAAACTTACCTTCAGATTTGACGATGAAATAAAATCCTTCCGTGATAAACAAAAGCGAAAAGAATTTACAAAAAGAAAGCTGGCACTACAGAACATTCTCAGCAAAATATTCCATGAGAAAGAGATGAAAAACAACGATGGAAATCAGCAAAGGGAGGAATTACCCTAAGGGTACAGCCAAATAAAGGAGAAACCAAGTCATGTCAAAAAAAAAAAAAATAAGCCAAATGATCAGGAATACAAATCATATCTCAATAATAACCCTGAATGTTAATGGCCTGAACTCATCAATCAAAACACATAAACTGGCAGATTGGATTAAAAAGAAAGATCCAACAATTTGCTGCCTGCAAGAGACTCATCTCATAGAAAGAGATTCCCACAGACTAAAGGTGAAAGGATGGGGAAAAACATACCATGCACATGGACACAGGAAAAAGCTGGAGTATCCATCCTCATATCCGATAATGTGGACTTCAAGCCAAAGTTAGTCAGAAGGGATAAAGAAGGACATTTCATACTGCTTAAGGGAACCATAAATCAGCAAGACATAACAGTCATAAATATTTATGCCCCAAACAATGGTGCATCCCTGTACATCAAACAAATCCTTCTCAATTCCAGAAATCAAATAGACCACAACACAATAATACTAGGTGATTTTAACACGCCTCTCTCACCACTGGACAGATCTTCCAAACAAAAATTGAACAAAGAAACCATATATCTGAATAACACAATCAATAATTTAGACTTAATGGACATTTATAGAATATACCTCCAACAAAGAGCAGATACACTTTCTTCTCTACAGCACATAGATCCTTCTCTAAAATAGACTGTATTCTATACCACAAAGCTAATGTTAGCAAGTACAAGAAGATAGAGATACTACCTTGTATTCTATCAGATCAGAATGGATTGAAATTAGAAATAAATGACAGAATAAAAACCAGAAACTACTGCAACACCTGGAGATTGAATAATACAGTATTGTATGATGAATGGATGACAGAAGATATCAGGAAGGAAATTACAAAATTCTTAGAGGTAAATGAGAACAAAGAAACATCATATCAAAATCTCTGGGACACTATGAAAGCAGTACTTAGAGGAAAATTTATATCATGGACTGCATTCAATAAAAGAAGAAAAAAATCAACAAATTAATGACCTAACACTACAGCTCAAAGTCCTAGAAAAAGAAGAACAGAGCAACACCAAAAGTAGTAGAAGACAGGAAATAGTTAAAATCAGCTGGAAACAACAAATTTGAAACAAAGGAAACAATAGAAAAAATTGACGAAATAGTTGGTTCTTTGAAAAAAAATAAACAAACTCGATAAACTCTTAGCCACACTAACAAAGAGAAGAGAGAAAACCCAAAATTATTAAAATTCTGAATCACCAAGGAAATATCACAATAGATGTTATTGAAATACAAAACATAATTAGAAGCTATTTGGAAAATCTATACTCCAACAAAATAGAAAATCTCCAAGATATCAACAGGTTTCTAGAGACATGAATTATCTAAACTAAACCAGGAGGACATACACAATTTATTTATTTATTTATTTTGTAAATTTATTTTTATTGTAAACAAATGGGATACATGTTGTTTCTGTTTGTACATGGAGTAACAGCATACCATTTCCATATTCATACATTTACATAGAGTAATGATGTTTCGTTCATTCCGTTATTTTTTCCTTCCCCTACACCCCTCCCACCTCTCTTTTCCCTCTATACAGTCCCTCCTTCCTCCATTCCTGCCCCCCTCCCACCCCCCATTATGTGTCATCATCCGCTTATCAGTGAGATCATTTGTCCTTTCGATTTTTGAGATTGGCTTATCTCACTTAACATGATATTCTCCAATTTCATCCATTTGCCTGCAAATGCCATAATTTTATTATTCTTTATAGCTGAGTAATATTCCATTATATATATATATATATATATATATATATATATCACAGTTTCTATATCCATTCATCAATTGAAGGACATCTAGGTTGGTTTCACAGTCTGCCTATTGTGAATTGAGCAGCTATGAACATTGATGTGGCTGTATCTCTGAAGTATGCTGATTTTAAGTCCTTTGGGTATAGGCCAAGGAGTGGGAAAGCTGGGTCAAATGGTGGTTCCATTCCAAGTTTTCTAAGGAATCTCCACACAGCTTTCCAGAGTGGCTGCACTAATTTGCAGCCCCACCAGCAATGTACAAGTGTACCTTTTCCCCCACATCCTCTCCAACACCTATTGTTGCTTGTATTCTTGATAATCGCCATTCTAATTGGGGTGAGATGGAATCTTAGTGTAGTTTTGATTTGCATTTCTCTTATTACTAAAGATGGTGAACATTTTGTCATATGTTTGTTGATTGCTTGTAGATCTTCTTCTGTGAAGCGTCTGTTCATATCCTTAGCCCATTTGTTGATTGGGTTCTTTGTATTCTTCGTGTAGAGTTTTTTGAGTTCTTTATATAATCTGGAAATTAGTGCTCTATCTGAAGTATGAGGGGCAAAGATATTCTCCCACTCTGTAGGCTCTCTCTTTGCATTGCAGATAGTTTCCTTTGCTGAGAGAAAGCTTTTTAGTTTGAATCTATCCCAGTTGTTGATTCTTGCTTTTATTTCTTGTGCTATGGGAGCCCTGTTAAGGAAGTCTGATCCTAAGCCAACAAGTTGAAGATTTGGACCTATTTTTCTTCTATAATCTGCAGGGTCTCTGGTCTGATTTCAAGGTCCTTGATCCATTGTGAGTTGAGTTTTGTGCAGGGTGAGAGATAGGGATTTAGTTTCATTCTGATGCATAAGGATTTCCAGTTTTCCCAGCACCATTTGTTGAAGAGGCTATCTTTTCTCCATTGCATATTTTTGGCACCTTTGTCTAGTATGAGAAAATTGTATTTATTTGGGTTTGTGTCCGTGTCCTCTATTCTGTACCATTGATCTACCTGTCTATTTTGGTGCCAATACCATGCCGCTTTTGTTACTATTGCTTTGTAGTATAGTTGAAGTTCTGGTATTGCGATACCCACCTGCTTCACTCTTTCTGCTAAGGATTGCTTTAGCTATTCTGGGTTTCTTATTCTCCCAGATGAATTTCATGATTGCTTGCTCTATTTCTGTAAGGTACGTCATTGGGATTTTAATTGGAATTGCATTGAATCTGTATAGCACTTTAGGTAGTATGGCCATCTTGACAATATTAATTCTTCCTATCCAAGAACATGGGAGATCTTTCCATCTTCTAAGGTCTTCCTTAATTTCTTTCTTCAATGTTTTGTAGTTTTCATTGTAGAGATCTTTTACTTCTTTGTTAGATTGATTCCCAAGTATTTTATTTTTTTGAGGCTATTGCAAATGGAATTGTTTTCCTCATTTCCCTTTCAGCTGTTTTGTTGCTTGTGTATAAAAATGCTTTAGATTTATGCGTGTTGATTTTAGAGCCTGCTATTTTGCTGAATTCATTGATGAGGTCTAGAAGTTTTCTGGAGGAGGTTTCTGGATCCTCTAAATATAGAATCATGTCATTAGCAAATAGTGACAGCTTAAGTTCCTCTTTTCCTATTCATATCCCTTTAATTTCTCTAGTCTGCCTAATTGCTCTGGCTAGAGATTCGAGGACAATGTTGAATAGAAGTGGTGAAAGAGGACATCCCTGTCTTGTTCCCGTTTTTAAAGGGAATGGTTTCAGTTTTTCTGCATTAAGAATGATGTTGGCCGTGAGCTTAGCATAAATAGCCTATACAATGTTCAGGTATGTTCGTACTATCCCTATTTTTTCTTGAGTTTTGAGCATGAAGGGGTGTTGTATTTTGTAGAACACTTTTTCTGCGTCAATTGAAATAATCATATGATTCTTATCCTTAATAAGAATCTATTGTATCTGTTGACATGATGGATTACGTTTATTGATTTATGGATATTAAACCATCCTTGCATTCCAGGGATGAACCCCACTTGATCGTGGTGCACAATTTTCTTAATATGTTTTTGGATACGGTTTGCCAATATTTTGTTAAGGATCTTTGCATCTATATTCATCAAGGATATTGGTCTAAAATTTTCTTTCCTGGATGTGTCTTTGCCTGGTTTGGGTATGAGGGTGGTATTAGCTTCATAGAATGAGTTCGGTAGGGTACCCTCCTTTTCTATTTCCTGGAGTACTTTGAGAAGTATTGGAATGAGTTCTTCTTTGAAGGTCTCGTAGAACTCGGCTGAGAATCCGTCTGGTCCTGGACTTTCCTTGGATGGTAGATTTTTAATGGCTTCTTCTATTTCATTGCTTGATATTGATCTGTTTAAATTGTGTATGTCCTCCTACTTCAGTTTGAGAGGAGCGTATGTCTCTAGAAATTTGTCAATGTCTTCGGTAGTTTCTATTTTCTTGGAATACAGATTTTTAAAGTAGCTTCTCATTATGTTCTGTATCTCAGTGGTGTCTGTCATGGTATTTCCTTTTGCATCATGTATTTCAGTAATTTGAGTCTTCTCTCTTCTTCTCTTTGTTACTGTGGCTAAGGGTTTGTCTATTTTGTTTACTTTCTCAAAGAACCAACTTTTTGTTTTGTCAATTTTTTGAATAGTTTCTTTTGTTTCAATTTCATTGATTTCAGCTCTGATTTTAATGATTTCCTGTCTTCTACTACTTTTGCTGTTATTCTGTTCTTCTTTTTCTAGGGCTTTGAGCTGTAATGTTAGGTCATTTTGTTGTTGACTTTTCATTCTTTTCTGGAATGTGCTCCATGCAATGAATTTTCCTCTTAGTACCGCTTTCATAGTGTCCCAGAGATTTTGATATGTTGTATTGTCGTTCTCATTGACCTCTAAGAATTTTTTTATCTCCTCCCTGATGTTTTCTGTTATCCATGTTTCATTCAATAGCATATTATTTAGTCTCCAGGTGTTGGAGTAATTTCTCTTTTTTATTTTGTCATTGATTTCTATTCTCAGTCCATTATGATCTGATAGAACAGAAGGCAGTATCTCTACTTTTTTTTGCATTTCCTAAGGGCTGCTTTGTGGCATAACATATGGTCTATTTTCAAGAAGGATCCATGTGCTGCTGAGAAGAAAGTGAATCCGCTCGTTGATGGATGGAATATTCTATATATGTCTATTAAGTCTAGGTTATTGATTGTGTTATTGAGTTCTGTGGTTTCTTTGGTTGGATTTTGTTTGGAAGATCTATCTAGTGGTGACAGCGGTGCAGATATGATTTGTATTTCCAGGCTTTTGGCTTATTTTTGGTTTGTAAGTTGGCTTGGTTTCTCCTTTGAGTGGTTTTTCTCTAAGGTAGTTCCTCCCTTTGCTGACCTACATTGTTGTTTCTCATTTCCTCCTCATGGAATATTTTGTTGAGAACATTCTGTAGCGCAGGCTTTCTATTTGTAAATTCTTTTAACTTTTGTTTATCATGGAAGGATTTTATTTCATCTTCAAATCTGAAGGTAAGTTTTGCTGGTATAGGATTCTTGGTTGGCAACCATGTTCTTTCAGAGCTTGAAATATGTTGGTCCAGGCCCTTCTAGCTTTTAGAGTCTGGGTTGAGAAGTCGGCTGCTCTCCGTATTAGTCTTCCTCTATATGTAATCTGATGCTTTTCTCTCGCTGCCTTCAAAATCCTATCTTTATTTTGAATGTTAGGCATTTTTATTATAATGTGCCTTTTTGTGTATCTGTTGTGATTCTGTGCCTTTGGTGTTCTATAAGCCTCTTGTATTTGATTCTCCATTTCATTGTTTTGGGTTGGGAAATTTTCTGATATTATTTCATTGAAAAGGTTGTTCATTCCTTTGGTTTTTATCTCTGTGCCTTCCTCAATCCCAATAATTCTTAAATTTGGTCTTTTCATGATGTCCCATTGTTTTGGAGATTCTGTTCATAATTTCTTACCATCTTCTCTGTTTTGGCAACTTAATTTTCAAGATTCAATATTTTGTCTTCATTGTCTCAGGTTCTGTCTTCCATGTGGTCTAGTTTTTTGGTGATGCTTTCCATTGAGTTTTTTATTTGGTTTATTATCTCCTTTATTTTAAGGATTTCTGTTTGTTTTTTTTTTGAGAATCTCTATCTCTTTGTTGAAATGATCTTTTGCTTCCTGCAGGTGCTCTTTCAGCTTATTGGTATTATCATTCATTGCCTGCATTTGCTCTCTTATCTCATCCTTTGCTTCACGAATCATCTTAATCATGTATAATCTGAAGTCCTTTTCTGACATTTCTTGTAGCATACTGTTATTGGATTCTATTAATACAGAATCTAGATTTGTTTGGATCATTTTCTTCCCTTGTTTTTTCATGTTGTTCATGTATCTTCGCCTCTAGCAGTGCAGATCTGGGGTATTGCAGATTTCCCTCTATAGGCTTATAGTGGCCCTATAGGTTTCCAAAACCCTTTCTTTAAGGGGAGATCAATATTAGCAGTGCCCAATTCAGACACTATGCAATCCTAGACCAAATAGCCCCTATGGGGACAATAACAAAATTGTCATAGTAAACAAAATGAGTTCAAATAGTGTCTTTGGTAAAACAAACAGGTTTGCAATAAGGTCTGCAGTTTCTAATGGAGGACAAAGAGGATGCAGAGGGATGTAGAATGTGGCTGTTAATGGGATAAGAAAAGAATGTACAGAAGTTCTAGAACATAGAAAGGGTGAGAGTGTAATCAAAAGAAATTGGATGTTAGCATGCAAAAAAGGGAGAAGGAGACTCTGAGGGAACAGGTCAAAGGAAAAGAGAGCAAGAAAAGTAAAGAAATAAAAACTTAAATTTTTTAAAAATGTGAAAAAAGAAAATCTACTGGATAACAGTCATATAGTAATGAAATCTCCCAGTGTTCAGTAGCCTGATGCATGAGAGGTACCTGAGAATGAACTTCACACCTCCAGCAGGCGTCGCATGATGGGATTTGCCCCACCCAACGATTGGAGGTATGGCTTCCAGGATTATCCAAGATGGCCGCTCTGGCTTCGAAATGTGTTGGCAAATGGGGAGCTGCAGCTCAGGGGTGGCCGTGGTCAGCTGGAGGTCCTGGAGGCGGGATGTGGTTGGTCTGGCAGGTGTCCTGGAGGTCAGGTATGTTTGGTGTGGTTGTGGGATCTTGGAGGCCTGGTGCAATCAGTCAGTCTCGGGTCCTGGTGATAGGGTGCAGTCGGTTGGTCTGGTGGTTCTGGCGGCAGGGAGCAGTCAGTCGATGTGAGGGCCCCAGAGTCAGGGAGTGATCAGTTGGGCTGAGGTATCCTGGAGATGGGGCTCAGTTAGTCCAGCCAGGGGTCCTATGGGGCCTGGCTGTTGTCCCAAAATGGAGGCAGCCATGTGTAATCAAACCTGCAGTTAGTGTAACAGTGAACTTCCAGGCAATAGCAGGCAGCTGGCACTCCACTGGCGGTCAGCGATCAGTTTGCTGACTGTTGTCGGACAATCGGGAGGTGAACCTTGTGCGTTGGGTGATGGATAGGTGTAAGGCAGGTGATGGAAACGCGAGAGGCAGGCAAATGGCGGATGATAGACGCCTGACAGTGAGAAATCTGCACTCAAAAAAGGCGTTGATATACTGGCAGACTGCAGGTCATCACAGCAGACAAATGGGATAAACACCAGGGGCTCGATAAGCAGCAAAAACTGCCTCACTGAGAAACAGATATCCTCTACTTGAAACCGGAGTTACGGAGTGACAAGGAATGCAGCCTCCCTCTAGTCTGCCATCTTGGATCACCTGACATACACAATTTAAATAGATCAGTTTCAAGTAATGAAATAGAAGAAGTCATCAAAAGCCTACCAACAACGAAAAGTCCGGGACCTGATGGGTTCTCAGCCGAGTTCTACAAAACCTGAGAATGAGAATTTGAATGAGAAGAGCTCATTCCAATACTTCTCAAAGTATTCCATAAAATAGAAGAGGAGGGAACCCTCCCAAACTCATTCTATGCAGCCCATATCACCCTGATACCTAAACCAGACAGAGACACGTCGAGGAAAGAAAATTTCAGACCAATATCCTTAATGAACATCAGCAGAAAAATTCTCAATAAAATTTTAGCAAATTGCATACACAAATATATTAAAAAGATAGTGCACCACGATCAAGTGGGTTTTATCCCAGGGATGCAAGGTTGGTTCAACATTCAGAAATCAATAAATGTAATTCACCATATCAACAGACTTAAAGTAAAAAATCACATGATTATTTCAATACATGCAGAAAAAACATTCGATAAAATACAGTATCCCTTCATGCTCAAAACAGTAGAAAAAATTGGGGTAGTGGGAACATTCCTTAACATTGTAAAGGCCATCTACGCTAAGCCCATGGCCAATATCATTCTAAATGGTGAAAAACTGAAAGCATTCCCCCTAAAAACTGGAACAAGGCAGGGATGCCCTCTTTCACCACTTCTATTCAACATTGTCCTCAAAACTCTAGCCAGAGCAGTTTGATGGACCAAAGAAATTAAAGGGATACGAATAGGAAAAGAAGAAGTCAAACTATCCCTATTTGCTGTTGACATGATTATATATTTAGAGGAACCAGGAAATTCCACCAGAAAACTTTTAGAACTCATAAGTGAATTCAGTAAAGTAGCAGGTTACAAGATCAATGCTCATAAATCCAATGCATTTTTATACATAAGTGATGGAGATTGAACACCGAGGTCTCTGAGCTACAGTCGTAGCCCCTGTTTGTTCTTGAATCAACTTTGACAGTTTCGGTCTTTCAAGGAATTCATTTAGTTTAAGCTATATTTATATGAAGTTATGAATACTCTTCACCTGTTTTTAAATGTCTGTAGTTTTGTACTTCTTTTTTGATTTTGATAATTGTATCATTTCTCCTCAGTTTACTGATTTTTTTCCAAAGAGAAAGCTTTTCAGTTCATTTGATTTTTACTGTTCTTTCCTATTTTCTATGTATTATCTCTATTATTTTCTTCCTTCTATTTACATTGGATTTAATTTGCTCTTTTTTCCCCCCATGTTCTTAATGTGGAAACTTGGATTATTCAGCTTAGATCTTCCTTCTTTTCTCACTGAAACACTTAGATATTTTTTATGAACACTACCATAGCTACATTTCACGAAGTTCTGTGTATTATATTTCTATTTAATTCAATTTAAGATAATTTCTAATATACTTTGTGATTTTTTTTTAACCCATAGGTTATTTAAATGTTTGGGAATTTTCCAGGAATCTTTCTGTTATGTTATCTAATTTATTTCTCTGGTGGTCAGAGAACATAACCTTTTCCATGATTTCAAAACTGTGAAATGTATTAAAGCTTCTTCTTATTATTCAGAATGTGCTCAGCTTGTTTAATGTTCAGTGTGCCTGAAAAAGAATGTATATTCCACTGCTGGGTGAACTGTTTTTTTTTTTTTTTTTTTTTACACATGTCAGATGAAATTCAATGATAGTGTTTTTCAAGTATTTTAAACTTTTCCTGAATTTCTGTTTATATGTTCTCTTGATTTATACAAGAAGTACTGAAATCTCTAACTATAATTATATATTTTAATTATTTTTTCTTTTTAGTTCTGTCAGGATTTGCTTTATTATTTCATAGCTCAATTATTAGGTGTACTTATGAATTGTTTCTTCATAAAT
Source organism: Sciurus vulgaris (assembly GCF_902686455.1). Lineage (NCBI taxonomy): Eukaryota > Metazoa > Chordata > Mammalia > Rodentia > Sciuridae > Sciurus > Sciurus vulgaris. The sequence goes on from NC_136475.1 coordinate 44,483,731, forward strand.
TTTGCACCCTTTAATGAGTGTAGAATTCTAGATTAATTCATTTTTTAATTTCTCAGCGCTTTAAAAATGTCTTCCTGTTGTTTTCTAGCTTGCATAGTTTCAGATACAAAGTCTGTAATCATTCTTTGTTTCTCTGTACATATTTTGTCCTTTTTTTTTTTTAAAGATTTTGTCATCTTTGAACTATGTATTACAATTACCATAGCCTCCCCCCACCGAACAGATCAATTCTTTCTCTTGCTACTCATAGAAGTGTTGCTTAGGGATAAAATCAACAGATCTCAGGTATTTTTAGCTTCCTGCAAAGTTCTATGCATTAATATCTACTGCCAAGGAGCCACCTTGATTTATGAGGACTTCCAGTGCTTGACTGCAGGCTCATGATGACTTTTAGATAGTCACATTGGTTGATTGTACAAATACAGAAGGAATAGTAAAGTTTTACTGCTCAGTACAGTTATAGGGCAATTCCCCAGATTCCCTATCAAGTTGAGTCCTGTTAGATTAGCAGAAGTTTTTATTTCGATGAGACTTGAAGTTAGTGTGAAGAATTTCAGCATCTTTCTCATTAACTAATGTTTTTTAAAAAATCCTATAACCTATAAATAGCCCTGTTAAGTGATGATGATAGTAATAAAAAGAATTGCAGTAATATTTTATAATACTTTATAGCCATAAAATAATTTTACACACATTTTCTCATTTAGTTTATGATTATTTGTACTGAGAAACTTTTGTAGATTTGCTCAAGTCAGTAAACACTGGCTGAAGAAAAAAAGATTTTATAGCTAGTCATTTTTAAAAGATGAAAAACAAAACAGAAATATGCTTTAAAGCCCTAGTATTTATTGTCATTTAAACACTCAGAAATTGTTAGTTTCAAATTAGATCAGTCTTTTTAAAAAAGACAATAAAAGAAGACCAGAACAGAATGCCTTCTTCCCTTGAACTTTTTTTTAATGTTCTTGTTGTCTAAGGTTAAAAGTAGATTTTCTTTCATTTTAAAAGGATAAATGTGTTCCTGTTGTACCAAGATATTTTATAGAAAATATTGGTTGAGAAGGGGATTAATCCCATATACTAGCACTTAATACACGTAATAATGTCTTTTTTTAAAATTTTTCTTTATGGAAAAGTTAAGTTTGTTTTTGTTACTCTGTGTTTTAAAAGATTCATCTAGTTTTATATGTTTTGTGGCAGGTATCCTCACTCAAGGACAACTGGGCCTTGTAGACATCATCTGCCAGTACATTCATTGTGATGAGATCTATGAAGCAATAAACATCCTAAGCAGCATGAATTGGGACACTCTGGGCCAGCAGTGCTTTATCAGCATGAGTGCCATTGTGAACCATCTCCTTAGACAAAGACTCACTCCAGAGAGAGAAGGTCAGACCTGAATATGTTTCATAAATTGGTTTTGTGTATACATGAAGTACTTTTTGTGAGTTAGATTTTTTAAGGATTTTTTGAGTGATGTTATGGAGATGGAAAAGCAAAAATGTTAATGCTCTATTAAAATTGAAAGGATCAGATAGCAGATAATTGCTCCCATATAGTACTTACTGTGTAGTATTTATCAACATAAAGAACAACTTTTCTGTATAGCTTGTGTTGGAACTCACAATGCAGTCATTGTACAATTCAGTCTAAGTGTGAAATATGCTCAGATTTCAAACTTTGATCAGAAATTTCATATACCTTGGATCAGTTGACAGAGGGCCTCAAACAAAGGCCTTTATTTCTCCTTCACATTAGACATCAATATTTTTTTCTCACATCCAAGTTCTCTGTCCAGACAGTAGTCCTTAACAGTCATTTTTGTGTGTGTCAGAATTGTAGTCCAGGTTGCTCCTTCTTGTTTTCATTATTCTAACTTGTGCTTTTGACACCTTTCTCCCTTCTATCTGCTTGGATTTTTCCCACCTTTACTCAATAAGTAATTTTGCCCATAGGGATCCTAGATGTTTTTGTCAAAAGAGAGAGAAGACTGTTAAAAAGAAAACAAAAACTAAACAAGATGTCACATACAATAATGAAAATAAATGTTTTATGAGGTATTCATTTATATAATGTAAATTGCATCAAAACATTTGCAACTTCATTTTATATATTTGTAATAAGCATCAATATTAATGGTGGGAAATCATGGCCAGTGAGAAATTGACTATAGATAATAAGATAGGATAAATATGACATATATCAAAAGGTCCTTTACATTTTCTTTCTTAATATTTTCTGTGCATTTTTGTGGATCTTCTCATTGCATTTTTTTTTTTTTTTTTTTTTTTTGTACTGGGGATTGAACTCAGGGGCACTGAATCACTGAGCCACATCCCCAGCCCTATTTTTTATTTTTTTATTTATTTTTTTTTTGTTTAGAGATTAGGGTCTCACTGATTTGCTTAGTGCCTCACCATTACTAATGGATGACTTTGAACCCGCAATCCTCCTGGCTCAGCCTCCTGAGCGGCTGGGATTACAGACATGTGCCACTGCACCCAGCCTTACTACCTTTTTATTACATTTCCAAAGTAAGCAAGTTGTTTTGATAGTATTCTGTAGATAATCTTCATTTTAGTCATTTTAGAGAATAATAATCAGTAATAACATGCTTCTTCAGGAAATCTGTATCATGGTCTTGGCCCAACTCACAGAAATCCATAATAATGATTTATTTAATGTTAATTGAATGAACTTTTTGGAGGCAGTACAAACCTATACATGAAGATTTCAGTGTTTCTACACTAAGAAAATGCCTTCCACAAACCAAGTGAGATGGCACATACCTGCAATCTCAGCTGCTGGGGATACTGAAGTAGAAGGATTATGAGTTTGAGGCCTTCCTGGGCAATTTAGCCAGATCCTGCCTCAAAACAAAATTTGACAAAAGGGCTGGAGGTGTAGCTCAGTGGTAGAGTGCTTTGCTTACATGGCATATGTGAGACCCTGGGTTCAATCCCCACACAGCTCCGACCGCCCCCTAACAGAACAGATGCACTCTCACTGCCTTCTACAGTGCTTGACCCACAGTAGGTACTCAATGAATATTAGTTAACAATAAAAAGAAAGCTTAACTCCAAGTTTATTAGAGTATAATTTATTGCTGTAATATTTCTGCCAGCAGAACTATCTCAAGTAATTATTTGTTAGTATTGATATACTCTCACGATCTCAAAGTTTGGTACATACCAAAAAATAACAACAACAACAACAACAAAAAAAAAACAGAGTCCCTAAAGAATGCCTATAGTGATACATAAAATCTATTTAAGAGAACCTAAATTTATACTTCCAGAAGAACTCTCAGGACACCGAGAAATTGCTAGCACCTTAGTGAATTTATGTTGTAAGATTACTGTGTCATAAGAAAGATTGTTAGGGAATACACAAATGGGCATTATCAGATTCTTGCTCTAATAAAGGATATTTTCAAGGAACCATATTAAGGAAATAGGGAAATAAAAAGCTTTTATGATAGTAGCCTATTAAAATAAAATGCTTGTATGGTGCTGGGTTATCAGAATATGTGCATTTTAAGTAGATATGTGCATCCCCCCCCCCCCCCAGTAACACATTTCTAAAACATTCAGAGTTCTTCTGAGATTTATTCTATCTGAAGCTAACAAATTTGACATGGTAATTTGTTTTCCTTTTATTAGTGGAACCCAGTGAGCTCTTTTATTTGTAGCCATGTTGTGGTTATCTTTGAGATCTTCATTTCTGCCTTAAACATCAAGCTGGGCTATCTAATGAATCTGTAACTGTGCTGGGAGTTACGAGTATTCCATGTAGGTTCGAACATTTCAGATTTACGAAACATGCTGTCAAGAAAACAAGCAATGGCAAGAGAATCTGACTTGTTTTCACAATAGCATTGCTATATTCAATTTTAATCTAAATTGACTGCTGCTTTGAAAGAAAATGCTTCTAAACTTCATCTTACTTTACTGTCCAGATTTATGATTAAAAAAAGAAATTACTAACAGCTTAGCCAAGTCCATAGCAATTACTCTGATGAGGAATTTAATACTTCCAAACCCAAATGTGCCTACAACTAAAGAGTTTTGCTAAATAATGAATTGTTTATTCAACCTAGTACTGACAGCATAAAAATCAGAGGAGTCTAACTGTGAACTGTAGTGTTCTCATACATACGCATACTCTCACCATTATGGTAATTACTTAACTTCCAGGTATTTCTGGGCTGAACCACAGTCCCATAGGCATGTCTTGATAGAAGACGAAGGCATTTTTTGCATTTTCCCCTAATCTCTATCCCACTTGTTTATCAAAACCTGCTTTTCAGGCCTCCTTTCTTCTCCCAGGGTGTTAGCTTTCACATATGGACAAAACCCAAAATCCCGTTGCTTAGAGCAGGATTTAGAGAAGATATAGGGACTTTCACTGCCCTGTTAAAATTGCTGTAGAGAGGTGATCTTGCTCCCCTATAGCTTTTTTTATTTGTATTGTTTTAAAAAACATTTCTGCCAAGCTGATTTCAATTTCCCATATGAAAAGGTTAGTTTTCTCCTTTCAACTAAAAATAAATGTTGAGCACACTGCAAGTTGATTTTACAGGAAATACTAGTTCAAACTGTGTTACTATGATGAGTCACTGTTTTAATTACCCATTTGTGGTGAGAGGTTGGTTCATTATGGATTTCTTCAGTTTTGACAGCTTTTTGTTGCTCAGAGTCATTGTCAGCTTTGCCTCAAGTGAAAGTTTATACACAGGTTTGTTTTTGTACCAGCTGTCATATTTTAATTTCATCTTTCCTGCAACAAGCTCACATTTCATCCAAGTTTGCAAAACCTGACTGACTGCAAACATGAGTATTTTGTTGTAATTGAAGGAGTTTCACTTGTTTTAGTGCTGCTACGTTTGAATTCCACAGCACAGCTTGAGGCAAGCCTTGGAACCTTCTATGCTCCAACACGACCACTTCTGGATACAACTATTTTGGAATATAGAGACCAGATCAGCAGATATGCAAGGAGATTCTTCCACCACTTGCTCAGGTGAATGATATATTTGGACTGATTTGTGTCAGACTAATTGCCAATTTCAGGAGTCATCTTCTTTAATTAGAACATTCCATAATATGGCTATTTTCTAACAATCTATCTTTTAAAAGAAAAAGACTTCTTCTCTCAATATTTTTTATTTAATCTGTTCTTATTTTCCTTTTAAGGAAATATTTGAATATTGTTTGGGATTTTTACATCATCAGTATTCCTTAATATTCTTTCCCCTTTGATATTGAAGCAAAAAAATTCCAGTTATATAAAATCAATATAAAAATATTTACTCAATTTGTTCTTAGCACTGACAAATGTTTTCATTTAAATTAAAACTAAATATATGAATCTGCTTTAAAGCTCTGAGATAGTTGTTGGTTTGATTTCCTTCCAGAATTACTATAGAAAGATTCATCATTATTAAATAATGGGGCAAATTATTAACTTTACTGTCCCTCATTTTCTCTGCTTTCTGTAGGTATAATATGTTCCTTTAACCTTGAGATATGTTACAAATTAGATAATAATGTGACAAATGGCTCTGAGAAAAATACTGTAGACCTTGAAAGACAAATATATTTAGTATAATATAGATAGATAAATATATATATATATATATGTATATATGGTTCTGAAAACAGAATGGATAGATGGAAGGAAGATAAATGGATGAATAGATAAAAAGAGATTAGAGCACATGTAAAGGTGATACCATAAATTAAAAAAAAAGAAGTGATTGCCACAAAATTTAGAATTCTGTAGAGTAGAAAACAAATGTGGTAGAACAGGCAGGCACATGGGATCCTCTAAGGTATTAATGATCCATTTCTTAAGATGAGTAGTACATATCAGACTCTGTTAAAAATGATTACTCCTTTGTTTTGTGTGTGTGTGTGTGTGTGTAGCATGCTTTTGTATATAATGTGTGTTAAAGTAGAACATAATAGAATTTTCAATTCTGTGTACCAAAAGGAAGATTATATCAAGGGGTTGATTTTGGAGTTTTTAAATTTTACTAACACTATAATCTGTTATAGTGCCTTTTACTGTTTCAAAGACTTCAATACACATTCTCTCATTTTTTCCCTCAGAACGACCCTATAAAGGGAGTGTTGTCATTTGACAAATGAGTAGATTGAGTCAGAGATGGTAAGTGGTTTAATTAGATCAAATAACAGGTTGCTCATGGTGCCAGATCTTGAACTGGTATTCTTGATCCGCTGCTCCTTACTTACTATTTATTTGTCATTTGCTCTGTATATTTTAGATGCTGCATTATAAAATAACTGGAAATGGTCATCTACTCAAGAGTAGGCTGATTGATAAATATGCTTGACTGCCCAAAAAGGGGAGAAACTTCAGATTGGTCAGGGCTTGAGGAGTATCTTGTTGTGTAGATATTCATATTCTATAATTAATTTTCTATATATAAAGTGACACTTTGAACTTTACAAAGCAGTTAAATCTTTGGAAAACAGTATTTTTAGAAGCTGAAGTGCAAATATATTGCGAGAGTTATTATCTGTAATTGAATCTTGCCTTTTTATCTGAATAACTTTAGCATATTCAAGAGATTCTTCACCCTGAATGAGGCTGGCTTCCATGACTGAGAATGAATGCCAGAAATGTTGGAGCTCATGTCACATTTATTTGAACTTAGGACTTTGCTCTTATTGTTACTTTGTTTTTCTTCTTTATGGGTAATTTTAATTAGTTAAGCTGTTGCCTTAAGGGTCTGAAAAGATGAACAAGAAGCTTTGGGAGCATATTCTTGATGGCCTTACTGTGTCTTTGGCCTCACTGACTTTATGCAGTTGTTTGGTTTTTGCCTAAACGTCCTGTTATGCAACTGTGCAGTTAGCCTTAGGATGCTCATACTCTACAAGTGTGTAATTTTTTTTTGTTTACTGGTTTTCCTCAAATGAAGTTTCAAATTGTTTTTTGGAACTACTTTTGATAAAGTGACTTGATGCTGTCATTATTATTTTTGTTTTAGTACTATCATTATTATTAGACTTTAACTTTCTGTATGGTTACATCTGAAATCAGATGTTTTCCCTTGTGGTATACTAGCTTTTTCATGTTTCTTTTTTTTTTTTTTTTTTTTAATACTTGTCTACTATTTCATTTATTTTTTAAAATATTTTTTAGATGTTGATAGACCTTTATTTTATTCATTTATTTATACGTGGTGCAGAGAATTGAACCCAGTGCCTCACACATGCTAGGCAAAGAGATCTACCACTGAGCAACAACCCCAGCCCCTACTATTTCATTTATAGTGAATATTTATCAGATCTTTTGATAGTAGGCTATACATAGCATTGTGAGAAAAGAAAAGTAAGTTTAGAAGAAATTAAATGAGATAGCTTAAGTGGGACCCATTCTTTTGTTTAATCTGCTGCCAAAAAGTTCTCCTGCTTAGGGGTAGAGAAACAGACCAAAGGCCTTTTTGTATTTGTGAAGGGCTAGAATTGTATTACTCCCTGTGCTTTGGCTAGGCATTTTAATACCCTTTTTAAAAAAAAAAAAAAATTGTCAATGAACCTTTATTTATTTATATGTGGTGCTGAGGATTGAACACAGTGTTTCACACATGCTAGGCAAGTGCTCTATCACTTAGCTGGAACCCCAGCCCCTTAATACCCTATTTAAAAGGTTATTAAATAATGAAATAAGTCCTAAACAGTAAAGACCATCATAGAGAATATTAAATTAAAGATGAAGAAAAGGAGCTTCATGGAGATTAGGGAAGTTACTAGGATCATTCACATGGTATCCAGATTGTCTGACTCCAGACTGGATTCCTCTGATAAGAATAAAATACTAGATTGATTTCAATTTCATCCAGAATTGAAAGGGTAAGCCCATAGTATGAATTTGTGATAATGGACAAGTATACTGTGTGGAGATAGTTTTGGTTTTGTTGTGACAGTAGAGGAATTCCACAAGCATGTTTTTATGGTTTTTGGCCTCTTTTGTCTTTAGCAAGTATAAAAATTTACCTGAAAGCTTCCTCCAAATTCAAACAAATTTGAACTTTATAACTTATTTGTTTTTTCCTGAAATCTTTTTGAATGTTTAAAGTGATTGATTTTCACAAAAAAATTCCCTAGATGTGTAAATCTTTGCTCCTAACATTAAAGATAGAAAGCAGTAGAAACAGCCTTGATATGGTAAAGTGTGTATTATAATCAAATGTAAAGAGATGATACAGCAGTCTGATTTTAAGAAATCATTTAGCTGGAAAATACTAACATACAGAAGGCCCTCTTTGTTTAAAATCAATTTAGAATGTAATTGTTCCCCTTTCCTCTTTAATTAAATTGAATAGTATCCCAGAAGTAGTGAACAGGGAAGTACTAGCTAGAGTTTTTCATCATAAGCAAATAGGAACTGTAATGAGAACGTATAAATTTTGAAGAAAGTGCAAATCCTTCAAATGAGTATGCCACTGTTTTAGTCAGCTTTTTCACTGCTGTGACTAAAAGAATCTGACCAGCATAATTGTAAAGGAGAAAGAGTGTATTTGAGGGTTCACAGTTTCAGAGGTCTCAATCCATAACAGCTGGCTCCATGCCTCAGGGCTCGAGGTGAGGCTGAACATCATGGTAGAAGAGCGTGGCAGAGGGAAGCAGCTTATATCATCAGGAAGCAGAGAGAAAGAGAGAGAGAGAGACTCACTCCACTTTCCAGATACAAAATATATACCCCAATTCCAATCTCTTCCAGCCACACCCTGCCACTTCACTTAATTCCATCAGGGATTAATTCATTGATTGGGTTAAGACTCTTACAACCCAATCATTTTTCCTCTGAAACTTCCTGCATTGTTTCACATGTGAGCTCTTGGGGGACACCTCACATTCAAACTATAACAACCACATATGAAGCTTATATTATTCATATGAAAATAAAATATTATAAAGTTAGTAATTTATTTAAATTTATCTTTCCCCTTCTTAACTATAAGATTACAATTTTCTGACATACTGGTATTATGCAATAAAATAGTAGACAAAATTTTGGGAAAGGAAGCTTTATTGACTGGAACTAAACATATTGTGTTTATAAAATCTTTATGGGAAAATGTACTGATGTTACATTTTCCTTTGCAATACAAAAACAATAAAAACAAATTGATAGATATATAGAGGAATAGATAGGTGGAGAGATATGTGATGAAACAATATTATAAAATATAAAGATAAAATCCAGATGTACATACCTATTTTGGTGTCTTTGCTATATGTTTGAAAATTTTTATAATAAGGTGTTGGGAGAAAGTAAGAGTAGTCTTTTGGAAATGACAGCTTATGTGAACTGTATGAGAGGCAAAAAAAATATCATTTTGTGACTAAAAATGTTGTTAACAAACTCCATTTCTAGAAGGCTTTTTCACTTCTGCTTTGCACTAGTAGAACATTCCTGGTAAATAGAATAATTACATGAAATCAATTCAAAGAATATGAATACTAAGTTAGCTAAGGACAGTCAGGCAACAACATAGAATGATCTGCAGAGAAAAACTTCCTGGATAATACATTTAAAATATTTATTTAAAGTATGTGTGATCTGGTAGGAAACTAAGAAAAACGCTCAGAGGTTGAAATGTTAAGGATACTTGATTCCATAAGAGTAAGCAAACTCAAGGTTTGTCTTAGAGCACCTGCTGGCACCTGGCTGTGAGGTGGTTGGTGTACAAAGATTGTGTACTCTGAAGACAGGAGACCGGGGGCGATCCAAGATGGCAGACTAGAGAGTGACTGCATCTCCAGTCGCTCCAGAACCAAGGATTCAAGAAGGGGAGGCATTGAGAGACTCGAACTAAAATAGAACCATGGGGGCCAGATTCTCCAGCCTCGCAGAAAAGGACCCCAGTGAGAGCCTTTCTGCACAGAAGCAGCGCGGCCAGCTCCGGCCCGCCCTGCTGCCAGCTCCGGCCCGCCCCACACGTTGCTTCAGAGACCAGCACAGGGCGCCAGGGACTTCCCCAAGCAGCCCAGCCCCCTCCAGCGGGAAGCGCCTTTCTAGGCTAGCTTCTCGGGGCAGACCGCCCAGTGAGAGCCTTTTGACGCAGAGTCAGCCACAAGTCCCCAAGCCAGCGGAGACCTCCAACCCGCAAGCAGCTTCTGGGACCAGGGCTGGGCAGCCAGAGACCTCTCCAGGCAGCCTTGCCCCCCTCCAGCTGCAGGCTTTTTCCAAGGAGCGATCCAAGATGGCGGACTAGAGGGTGACTGCATCTCCAGTCGCTCCAGAACCCAGGATTCAAGAAAGGGAGGCATTGAGAGACTCGGACTAAAATAGAACTACGGGGGCCAGATTCTCCAGCCTCGCAGAGCAGGCCCCCCAGTGAGAGCCTTTCTGCACAGAAGCAGTGCGGCCAGCTCCGGCCCGCCCGGCTGCCAGCTCCGGCCTGCCCCGCAGGTTGCTTCAGAGACCAGCACAGGGCGCTAGGGACTTCCCCAAGCAGCCCAGCCCCCTTCGGCAGGAAGCGTCTTTCTAGGCTAGCTTCTCGGGGCAGACTGCCCAGTGAGAGCCTGTCTACACAGAGCCAGCTACAAGTCCCCAAGCCAGTGGAAACCTCCGACCTGCAAGCAGCCTCTGGGACCAGGGCTGGGCAACAAGAGACCTCTCCAGGTCTCTCCCTGGAACCAGTAGTGGGCTAGGGGCAGCGTTCTTTGGAAGCACTACATTATCAAGTTAATACAAGACTTCAAGCTACTGAAGGCTGGTAGGTGATACACTGGAAATCTACAGGGACACTATAAGCCAATAGAGGAAATCGACGATATCACAGAATCCCACTGACATCTGACAAATATGAGAAAACAAGGGAAGAAAATGTCCCAAACAAACCTAGATACTATATCAATAAAACCCAATGACAGCACAGCAGAAGAAATGTCAGAAAGGGAGTTCAGAATGTATATAATTAAAACAATAAGGGAAGCAAATGAGGAGATGAAAGAACAAATGCAGGCATTAAATGATCGCACCAATCAACAGAGCAAATAAGGGAAGCAAAAGAACATTTCAATAAAGCATTAGAGATACTGAAAAAAAACCAAACAGAAATCCTTGAAATGAAGGAAACAATAAACCAAGTTAAAAACTCCATAGAAAGCGTAACCAATAGGATAGATCATCTGGAAGACAGACCTCAGATATTGAAGACAAAATATTTAATCTTGAAAACAAGGTTGACCAAACAGAAAAGATGGTAAGAAATCATGAACAGAATCTACAAGAATTATGTGATATCATGAAGAGGCCAAATTTAAGAATTATTGGGTTTGAGGAAGGCTTAGAGAAACAAACCAAAGGAATGAACAATCTATTCAATGAAATAATATCAGAAAATTTCCCAAATCTGAAGAATGAAATGGAAATCCAAGTACAAGAGACTTATAGGACTCCAAATATACAAAATTGCAACAGACCTACACCAAGGCACATTATTATGAAAATACCTAACATGCAAAATAAAGACAATTTTAAAGGCCGCGAGAGAAAAGAATCAGATTACATTCAGGGGGAAACCAATAAGAATACCAGCAGATTTTTCAATCCAGACCCTAAAAGCTAGAAGGGCCTGGAACAACATTTACCAAGCCCTGAAAGAAAATGGATGCCAACCAAGAATCTTATAGCCAGCAAAACTTACTTTCAGATTTGACGATGAAATAAGATCCTTCCATGATAAACAAAAGCTAAAGGAATTTACAAAAAGAAAGCCGGCATTACAGAATATTCTCAGCAAAATATTCCATGAGGAAGAGATGAAAAACAACGATGTAAATCAGCAACGGGAGGAACTAACCTAAAGGAATAGCCAAATAAAGGAGAAACCAAATTATGTCAAAAAACAAAAATGAGTCCAATGACTACAAATACAAATCATATCACAATAATAACCCTGAATGTTAATGGCCTGAACTCATCAATCAAAAGACATAGACTGGCAGAATGGATTAAAAAGAAAAAGCCAACAATTTGCTGCCTGCAAGAGGCTCATCTCATAGGAAGAGATACCCACAGACTAAAGATGAAAGGATAGGAAAAAAACATACCATGCACACGGACAGAGCAAAAAAGCCAGAGTATCCATCCTCATTTCAGGTAATGTGGACTTCAAGACAAAACTAGTCAGAAGGAATAAAGAAGGACATTACATACTGCTTAAGGGAAGCATAAATCAGCAAGACATAACAATCATATATATCTATGCCCCGAACATTGGCTCATCCATGTACGTGAAACAAATCCTTCTCAATTCCAGATATCAAATAGACCACAACACAATAATACTAGGCGATTTTAACACACTGCTCTCACCGATGGATAGATCGTCCAAACAAAAATTGAATAAAGAAACCATAGATCTCAATAACACAATCAACAATTTAGATTTAACCGACTTATATAGAATATACAATCCAACAAAGAACGAATACACTTTCTTCTCAGCAGCACATGGATCCTTCTCTAAAATAGACCATGTCTTATGCCACAAAGCTACTGTTAGCCAATACAAGAAGATAGAGATACTACCTTGTACTCTATCAGATCATAATGGATTGAAATTAGAAATAAATGACAGAATAAAAAACAGAAACTTCTCCAATACCTAGAGATTAAATAATACACTATTATATGATGAATGGATAACAGAAGACATCAGGAGGGAAATAAAAAAATTCTTAGAAGTAAACGAGAACAAAGACACATCATATCAAAATCTCTGGGACACTATGAAAGCAGTACTTAGAGGAAGATTTATTTCATGGGGCGCATTCAACAAAAGAAGTAGAAATCAACAAATAAATGACTTAACACTACAGCTCAAAGCCCTAGAAAAAGAAGAGCAGACCAACACCAAAAGTAGTAGAAGACAGGAAATAGATAAAATCAGATCCAAAATCAACAAAATTGAAACAAAAGAAACAATCGGAAAAATTATCAAAATAAATAGTTGGTTCTTTGAAAAAATAAACAAAATTGATAAACCCTTAGCCACACTAACAAAGAGAAAGAGGGAGAAAACTCAAATTACTAAAATTCAGAATGAACAAGGAAATATCACAACAGACACGAGTGAAATACAAAACATAATTAGAAGCTATTTTGAAAATCTATACTCCAACAAAACAGAAAACCTCGAAGACATCAACAAGTTTCTAGAGACATATGAATTACCTAAACTGAACGAGGAGGACATACACAACTTAAATAAATCAATTTCAAGCCATGAAATAGAAGAGGTCATCAAAAGCCTACCAACAAAGAAAAGTCCGGGACCCGATGGGTTCTCAGCCGAGTTCTACAAAACCTTTAAAGAAGAGCTCATTCCAATACTTCTCAAAGTATTCCATAAAATAGAAGAGAAGGGAACCCTCCCAAACTCATTCTATGAAGCCAATATCACCCTGATACCTAAACCAGACAGAGACACATCGAGGAAGGAAAATTTCAGACCAATATCCTTAATGAACATCGACGCAAAAATTCTCAACAAAATTTTAGCAAATCGCATACAAAAATAGATTAAAAAGATAGTGCACCACGATCAAGTGGGTTTCATCCCAGTACTGCAAGGTTGGTTCAACATTCAGAAATCAATAAATGTCATTCACAGTATCAACAGACTGAAAGTTAAAAATCACATGATTATTTCAATAGATGCAGAGAAAGCATTCGATAAAATACAGCATCCCTTCATGCTCAAAACACTAGAAAAAATTGGGGTAGTGGGAACATTGCCCATGGCCAATATCATTCTAAATGATGAAAAACTGAAAGCATTCCCCCTAAAAACTGGAACAAGGCAGGGATGCCCTCTTTCACCACTTCTATTCAACATTGTTCTTGAGACTCTAGCCAGAGCAATTAGACAAACCAAAGAAATTAAAGGGATACAAATTGGAAAAGAGGAACTCAAAGTATCCCTGTTCGCTGATGACATGATTATATATTTAGAGGAACCTGGAAATTCCACCAGAAAACTCTTAGAACTCGTGAGTGAATTCAGTAAAGTAGCAGGTTACAAGATCAATGCTCATAAATCCAATGCATTTTTTTTACGTAAGTGATGAATCTTCAGAAAGAGAAATTAGGAAAACTACCCCATTCACAATAGCATCAAAAAAATAAAATAAAATGAAATACTTGGGAATCAATCTCACAAAAGAGGTGAAAGACCTCTACAATGAGAACTACAGAACACTAAAGAAAGAAATTAAAGAAAACCTTAGAAGATGGAAAGATCTCCCATGTTCATGGATAGGCAGAATTAATATTGTCAAAATGGCCATACTACCTAAAGTGCTATATAGATTCAATGCAATTCCAATTAAAATCCCAGTGATGTACCTTACAGAAATAGAGCAAGCAATTATGAAATTCATCTGGAAGAATAAGAAACCCAGAATAGCTAAAGCAATCCTTAGGAGACAGAACGAAGCAGGGGATATTGCAATACCAGATCTTCAACTCTATTACAAAGCAATAGTAACAAAAACAGCATGGTATTGGTACCAAAATAGACAGGTAGATCAATGGTACAGAATAGAGGACATGGACACAAACCCAAATAAATACAATTTTCTCATACTAGACAAAGGTGCCAAATATATGCAATGGAGAAAAGATAGCCTCTTCAACAAATGGTGCTGGGAAAACTGGAAAACCATATGCAACAGAATGAAATTAAACCCCTATCTCTTACCCTGCACAAAACTCAACTCAAAATGGATCAAGGACCTCGGAATCAGACCAGAGACCCTGCATCTTATAGAAGAAAAATGTAGGTCCAAACCTTCAACTTGTTGGCTTAGGATCAGACTTCCTTAACAGGACTCCCATAGCACAAGAAATAAAAGCAAGAATCAACAACTGAGATAGATTCAAACTAAAAAGCTTTCTCTCAGGAAAGGAAACTATCAGTAATGTGAAGAGAGAGCCTACAGAGTGGGAGAATATCTTTGCCACTCATACTTCAGATAGAGCGCTAATATCCAGAATCTATAAAGAACTCAAAAAACTCTACATGAAGAATACAAATAATCCAATCAACAAATGGGCTAAGGAAATGAACAGACACTTCACAGAAGAAGATGTACAAGCAGTCAACAGATAAATGAAAAAATGTTCAACATCTCTATTAATAAGAGAAATGCAAATCAAAACTACCGTAAGATTTCATCTCACCCCAATTAGAATGGCGATTATCAAGAACATAAGCAACAATAGGTGTTGGCGAGGATGTGGGGGAAAAGGTACACTCATACATTGCTTGTGGGGTTGCAAATTAGTGCACTCTGGAAAGCAGTATGGAGATTCCTCAGAAAGCTTGGAATGGAACCACCATTTGACCCAGCTATCCCACTCCTTGGCCTATACCCAAAGGACTTAAAATCAGCATACTATAGAGATACAGCCACATCAATGTTCATAGCTGCTCAATTCACAATAGCCAGATTGTGGAACCAACCTAGATGCCCTTCAGTTGATGAACGGATAAGGAAACTGTGGCATATATATACAATGGAATATTACTCCACCATGAAGAATGATATAATTATGGCATTTGCAGGCAAATGGATGAAATTGGAGGATATCATGCTAAGTGAGATAAGCCAATCTCAAAAAACTAAAGGACAAATGATCTCGCTGATAAGCGGATGAGAACAATTAAGGGGGGGTAGGAGGGGTTAGCGTTAGGGTTAGGGTTAGGTTTAGGGTTAGGGATAAGGAGGGTGGTAAGAATGGAGGAAGGAAGGACTGTATAGAGGGAAAAGGGGGGTGGGAGGGGAGGGGGGAAGGAAAAAAAAAGAATGAATCAAACAACATTGCCCTATGTAAATTTCTGATTTTTAATAAAAAAATGGAAAAAAAAAAAAGACAGGAGACGAGCTGAGGGCTAAAGCAGAGGGGGAGATTGAATCAGCGATTCTATAGAAACCTGGACTCTTGAAGGGCAGCATCCTTTATGAGAAAACTAGAAAGAAGGAAAGTGTGAGATGCAAAAAGAATGGTGGGCAGAAAATAATGATAAACTTATAGGAATCTAAACAAAAATTGTTAACTAAAGCATATACACCAATGTCTAATTCAAGGGGTTAAAACTAACATAAAATCTTAGACAGTAACAATATATAAATCGGAAAAGAAGTAAAAAAGGTAAAGTATTTGAAGGTTCTTATGCTTTTCAAGAGGAAGATAAAAGATATTTACTAGTTCTAGGTTTTATTAAGTAGACTTTTATTATGGTTGACTTTCTGGGATAATCACTAAAAGAAAAGAAGTAGAGTATGTAATTTTCATACAAGTAGAGGGAAAATGTTGGATAAGGAAAAAAAAAAGTATCCTCCAAAATGGTAAGAATTAGAGGAAGGTGCAGCATGCAGAGGAAGAGGTATGGAAAAAAAAGATGGAAAATAGTAAACTTACAATAAGGTAATAAAAGTGACTCTCCAAAGTCAATAATTATTGTCAATGTAAGTATGCTTAATTTTTCATTTGCACAATCTTAGATTGTTTTAAACAGATTTTTCTCTTAAGTTTTTACAAGGCACCTAAAATACAGAAAGTTAAAAACTCAGAGAGCAGAAAAAAATTTATATCAAATGAATACTCAGAAGAGACCTAATGTAGTTATAGTAATGTTGTGCAAATAGTCTTTTAAAAAATCATTAGTAGAGATGACTGGAGATCAATATTGACAGAAAAACGCATTCACTGGGAAAATATAACAATTTTAAATGAGTGTAGCACAGCTCAATGAACACAAAGCAAAAACTGAAAAATCTGCTGTCATAGTTAAGAGCTTTTTAATTCCCTGTGTACAGTAACTGATAGATTGAGCAAATAAAATATCAATAAAGAAATAAAAGATTTGAACAAAATAATTAAAAGTTTGATGCCCGGTGCAGTGGTATAATGGACATTATATAAAGTACCATATACAAGAGCTGTAGGCTAGATTTTCTTTCATGAATAAACACTTATATAAATTGATCATATTCTAGGTCACAAAATTCAGGAGAATTTCAAAGGGTTAATTTTGTTTACTCCACAATTAATTACCAAATGCCACATATACTATCATTATAACTACAAAGATAGCAATGAACAAAACAGACACACGCACACACACACAAACCCACACACACAGAAATCTGTAGCATCATAGGGTTTACAATGTGAAAGAGCAATATGTAAATAAGTGGGTAAAGTAGGTCAAGTAATGATATGTATCATGAAGGAGAAGAAGCAGGGAAGGGGCTCAGGGAGTATTGGGTGCTGAAGTATGTGGACTGCAATTGTAAAATAAACTGTCAGGAAAGGCCTCACTAAAAAGGTGAAATGTGAGTTAAATCCCAGCAATTTGGCTAGAGCAGAAGAGTAAGAGAATGGGTCAGAGAAGTAGCAAGTGGCTGGGTCACACAGGCCTTTTTGATCATTCTAAGGAACCGAGATTCTTCTCATGAATATTAAGAGAAGTCAGGGGATTATTTGAAACCAAGGAGTGAATAGATATCTCAGATCCTGTGTTGAAAATAGACAGACTTCAGAAGATTAAGGATAAGGAGATCAGTTAGGAGGCTATTGGGAAATGGTGGCCATTTAGAACAGAGTGCTAGCAAAAGACGTGAGGAGAGAGTGATTGGGTTTGGATATATTGAAAGTTTTAATGATAGGATTTGTGGATCTATTGGACAAAGGGTATGATATAGAAGTCAAGGCTGGACATGGTGGCATACTTCTGTAATCCTAGCACCTCCAGGAGTCTGAGGTAGGAGGATTGCAGGTTTGAGGCCAGCCTTAGCAACTTAGCAAGACTCTCAGTAACTTAGTGATACCCTGTCTCAATAAATAAATAAACACATAAATAAATAAATAAGGCTGGTGATGTAGCTCAATGGTAATGCCCTCCTGGGTTCAATCCTAAGAAAGAAAGGGGAGGTATGGTGGGGAGGGAGGGAAAAATCAAAAGAAGTCAAGGATGGCTTCAAGTGTTTGGTCCTGAACAACTGGAAAAATAAGAGTTACCATGGATAAGATCAGTGACTGCAAAAAGTACAGATATGTGGGAAAAGATCCAGGTTTGGGGGCAAGTTAAGTTTAAGTGTAATTCAGAAATGAGTTTTGGGATAGAAATAAAAAGGGAATTATATATCCTTAAAATGTTTACATTGGAAGACTCAAAATTAATCAGCTATGCATTTTTTTAAGTTTTAAAAATCAATAAAATGAAGCAAGTAGAGGGAAAAATAAACATATATATTTAGAATTTAATATAACAAAAACTAAAATTATAAAGGAATAATAATGCTAAACATTTGCTCTTTAACAAGATTAGTAAAACAAACATAATGAAGGGAATATGAAGAATAACTTCATGACAACAAAACTTGAAAAATTGGGAAATTCTTAGAAAAATAAAAATAACCAAAACTGACTGAAAAAGAAATAGAAGATTTGATAGCTATATAACCACTAAAGAAACTGGCAATTAATGTTTCTCCCTAAAATACACTGTAGTCCTGAGATAATTTTAACAAGTTCCATATGTATATTTACACAGCTTTTTTCTTTGTTTTTTTTTTTTTTGTTTGTTTGTTTAGTCCCTTTTTTTTTCAATGTACTTTTTACAAAGTTGTAAATGTTGAGTACCTGGAATTTTAATATCTTTAAAAAATCCCAACAGTTGATTTGTTATGATGGCATTCCAAGAGACTGTTACTCTCTTTGATCTGGTACTCAGATTTAAAGACTGTTTAAGTATAGTGAGTGATCTACACACATCTGAACAGGCCCTTGTTTAGGGACAGAATGATAGAACAAAAGTGAAAATAATAGGCAAGAACAACTGTGAAACCTCAAATCCCTTAGCTGAAAGCATCTAGAAAGATGTGATCTTACAGGTGAAGGAGCTGGTTTTCATTTGAGCCCCGTTAGGGCTGGCTGGTGGGAGAGAAACATCTTGAGTAGGGGCTGCTCTTTCAATTCCTGCCAAGGGTAGAGGATAGGATGGGGGAAGTCCTCTGCCATAAAGGCAGTTTTTAAAAATTTGTGATGCTAATCAGTAAATTAGGAAACCAAGTAAAACTGACAGAATATCACATAAATCACATAAAGGCTGTGCCATGAAAAAATTTTGCATACCTGGCTCTTCTTCCTCAAGGCTTCCCTTTTACAGCTAATCAGGTATATGAGTTGGGGGGGGGGGGGGGCAGCTGCAGGGGGTACTCAAAGTATCCCAACTGTGTGCACCTAGTAGTCTAGCTTTCCTTCAGAGAAAATACCATAAAGAATTTATTAGGCAAATTCATTATATCTGTAGAAATCACAGCTCAAGGAACACTCATGGTATTTAAAACATGAGCATCAGTAATAAAGTTCAAGACTTTGTCTACCCATATGAGATGTATTTGTTTTCTTGGTATAGAAACAATAATCCTTTACTCATTTTATTACATATTTAAACTTAAAGGAATTATGTTCTATTCAAAAAATTATGAACTGATGATGTAACCTTATTTCTAGTTATAGCTAACCCTCACGCATCTATCTCCTAGAGAAGAAGTACCATTTGATACTTTTTTAACTACCCCCCATTGCCTCTTCCTTCCCCACAGATAAGCATGTTCAAATAATAAAGGATTCAGTTTGCTGTAGATTCTGATTCTTATTGTCTATCTCATTACATTTTATAGAAAAAGATACTTTAGTTTCTGGGGAACTGAGGATCATCTGTCTAAATTATATATCTAGAAGAACAAATCCTAGATTTTCTCAAGAGACTTCCTAGTTATGGACCTTAGAATGCTGAAGTGGTTGAAAAGAAGAGCATTACTTTGATAAATTCTTTAATGAGAACTCTGATTACAGGTGGTTATTGATGTGCAAGGACACGTTTATCTTTTTTTTTTTCATGTTTGTCTTTTGGTTATTGATTTTATAAATAAAAGTTGTTTAAACCAAGCCTTCCCATTAATTTGTTTTCCTGATCCTCCTACTATGCATGGCCATCACCATTGTTTAAAACATAAAGCTGCATTTTTTTTTCAAAACAAAAATAGCTTTCTGATTGTAGATATAACACATGATTTTTTCCCTATAATTTAGATATCATGACTGTCTTTTCATGTTAATAAACATAGAGCTACATCCATCCTCCTGTAAACAGATAAGGACTATTTCCAATTTTTTGCCATTATAAACATTGCTTCAAGAAACATTTCATGTGCATAATTATTTATTCCAGACACACTCATACAAACACACACACACACACACACACACACACACACACACACACAATGTATATATCGATGAATTTTGAAGATTCTTGATACTGATTGTCCAATGTTCCTGACATCATTCTGCGATATCACTAATCTCATCCTACCTATAGTGGAAATAATTTCTTGAAGCATTAACAATTGAATAGGTGAAAACTGGCACCTCATGGCTTTCATTTTTTTAATGTCTGAAATTTTTCCTCATTTTTTCTGGCTATTTGTTTTATAATTAATAAACTTTATTTTTAGAACATTTTTAGGCTCACAGCAAAATTGAATGGAAAGTACCAAGTTTCTACATACTCCTTGTTCCCAGTGGTTTTAGTTCCTTTTTTTAAAATAATGATTATTATGTACATTTGTAGAGAGGCTATTTGTATCACTATGTGGATAGCTATTATTTAATGTGTCCTTCTATTTAAAGCTAAGGACTCTTATAAGCATGATCACATTTAATCTTCACATTCCAGTATGAAGACATTTTTATTCCTATTTTCTGGATGAGGACACTTAGATTAATTAACTTGGTCATAAACAGTAGGAGGTGGAACAGAATTCTCATGTGGGTCCAGCTGACCTCAAAGTCCTTTCTCTCACCACCACACTATGAAATAAACCTCCTCAGGAGATAAGGAGTCTTCCCCAGAAGTACTTTTGTAAAAGGAGGGGTATACTGCAGTCTAACAGAGAATTACAAGAAAGTTTGAACATGGGCACATTTTTAGTATCCTTTAGCTTCCATTTCTCGATTTATAAATAAGGATAATCATGGCACTTATTACACTACCATATTGTGAGAATTAACATAATAATGCATTTAACTAGAGCTTAAGGTACAAGTTTGACACATTAGTAAGGGCACATTGAATGCTTAATGATATTGATTATGGTATTGTAGAGATTAAAACATTAGATAAAGGTGGAGTAACTGATCTTTTAAGCCTTATTTCTTGACTTTTTTTTTTTTCAAAAATTAAAAAGAAATTTTCATTTCTGTAGTACATTAGGACCAGGACCTAAAACCACAGACTTTTGATCTCTTAAGGACTGACTTTCTTTGGATAGCTCTTTTTTCCTAATGGGAGGACTAATTGTGAGAGTTCCTCCCTATCAGCTCACTCAGTCCAAAGTAATAGAGAATGGCCTGGGGCAGACATTGGGCAATTTAGGCAATGGCTTAATGCAGAGCCACACCTTCAATTGACTTAAGATCCTGAGTTCATCTAACACTCCCAGAATAAGTTTCACTGTAAACAATGTAAGATCATTTATGCCTAGTACATTACCAGACAGTGGTTGTGAATATTATTAACTGGGTCAGATAAACATTGTGCAAATGTTATTTGGACCTACACTAAACTGTTTTGTGTGCCATTCTTTATGATTTACTATTGATATTTCATCATTGTTCCCTTAGACTTGGAAAATGTAGAACCCACTAAGTAGGAAAAGTTTAGCTTAGGGAACAGAGATTTGAATCTTCTATTTAAAGGATCCTGGGGAACAGTATCATGGATATTCAGGGTTGAAAAGAACCTAAAACTATAGAGAAATCTCACATACCTGCACTTACTCCACCAAACCAGGAAGATTGTCCTCCTGGTTTGATGGTCAGGTGTTTGTTTAATTTTAAAAGTATCTCCTAAAAATACACTTTCAATGGGGCAGTATTGCCCTTAAAGGGGCAAAAGTTGGTTCTTAGGTATTGAAAAATATATTAGCTATAACAATGATTTGTGGCCTTCCAAGGTTCAACCTTACCTGGCAAATTTTATTCCTTAGTATTTGATTTATCTTGTCAAGAAATTTAATTAAGTTAACCTGAATTTAAACATAATATTTAACAATAATATTATATTAATTACTTTAGAAATGAGAGTTTGTTGAGTAAATGTAATTTGTAGATCCTAGCAATAAAAAGTTGGGATTTAGGAATTCCTATTATATAGGAATGGAGGAGGCAATTTCTGATATACCAAACACAATAGAGATGGGACCAACCTAGGTATGCTACACAGGGGTGGATTTTGGTCCACATATGGTACCACTGAGCTTATATGACAGTGGGGGAAGAGGTAGGGAAAGATAATTGGAAGTAAAGAACTTCACAGTAGTGTACAAGAGATGCCAAAAAGGCAACTTCGTCTACCAGGCTTTAGGTTATCTTTTGAACAACAGCAACCCCAAGCTTACAACAAAATTAATATTTTTAAAAATTAAGCTTAATTTTGAGAAAATTATAGGCTCATGCAAAAGTGAGAAATAATAGAGAGATCCTAGTACTCCAACCCATTTCCCTTAATGTTAAGATCTTACAAAATGACAGTAATATATCACACAGCAGATTGACATTAGTGCAGTCAAGATACAGAGCATTTTATCCCCATGGGATTTCTCATTTGTCCTTTTATAGTCACACCAACTTTCCTCCCACTCCACCCCTTTCTAAGGCCTTGGCAACCACCAATTTGTTCTTCATTTTTATAATTTTGTCATTTCAAGAATCTTATATAAATGGAATTATACAGTACCTAACCTTTTGGGATTGGCTTTTTTCACTCAGCACTAATGCTGTAGAAATTTATCCAAATTGTTATATGTAATCAGTAGTTCATTCCTATCACTGAATAGTACTAAATGATACAGACCTACCACACTTGGTTTAACCATTCACTCACAAAGGATATCTGGGTTGTTCCCAGCTTTTGCCTATTAAAAGTAACGCTGCTATAAACATTCATGTACTGATTTTTATGTGAACATAAATTTTCAATTTCTCTGGGATAAATGCCCAGGAGTGCAGTTGCTGGTTTATAGGAAAATTGCATGTTTAGTTGTTTTGTTTTGTTTTGTTTTAAACAAAACAGAAATGTGTGAACAATTCTGCTTCTGTACATTTGTGCTGGTATTTAGTGCTGCCACTTTTTAAAATTATTTTAACCATTCTTAGAAATGTGTAGTGATATTTCAGTGTGGCTTTAATTTCCATAACCCTAATGATAATAATGTTTGAACATCTTTTTATTCAATTATTTGCCATTAATATATCCTTTTGGTGAAATATCTTAATAACTTTTGCCCATTTTCTAATTTGTATTTTTTTTCTGCAAGTTTGTAGTCTTCCTTGTGTATTATAAATACTCATCCTTTGTCAGATATGTGGTTTGCAATATTTTCTTCTAATCTATAACTTGTATTTGGAGATACACATATTATTATCTTTTTACATATTATTATTATCATTGTGATTATCATCCTTAACACTGCCTAAGGGACCTATCTTCAGTTATTCGTGCTCTTAACATTTATACCAATCCTACCCTAACTTGTTTCTCCCTTGCATTGTTGTGTGAGAGACTCTATGGTTAAGTTCATGGATTTTTAGTTCATGTAGTTTGATGAAAACAGCGAAATACAGGTTTGTGATTCTTTTTTTTTTTTTAAGTTTTACTGTTTTATAAAAGTTCTCTTTTTTACACACACATACACACACGGTTATACTTATTTTTAACATAGTTACCAGCAGATAATATTTCTAATACTGCTTTTTCCCCAATACTTTTTATTTGTTCTTTTTAGATATACATGACAGTAGAGTATATTTTGACATACATACACAGAGTATAACTTATTCAATTTAGAATTCCATTCTTGTGGTTGTACATGATGTGGAGTTTCACTGGTCTTGTATTCATATATGAACATAGAAAAGTTGTGTCCAATTCATTCTACCTTCTTTCCTATTCCCAACCCCCCCACCTTTCCCATCTTTTCCCTTTTATTAATCCAATCTTAACTGGCACATTGGCCCTGTTGCAAGTTTTTGTCAAACTTTGACCAATATGTAAAGTTTATTTTGCTAAACTGTATAGACATGCTCTTACCATGTTATTTATTTATTTTATTTGGGTACCAGGGATTAAACTCAGAGGCGCTTAATGCCTTGCTTTAGCTTTGAACTCTCAATCCTCCTGCCTCAGCCTCCTGAGCCACTGGGATTACAGGCATGTTCCCGGCTCATGTTATTTATTAACTGGAGCATTGAGAAGAGTGAGTGATGTAATGTTCTATAGGTGGGGTATTCCTTTTTTGCAAACAAGATCAGGCTGTTGTTAGAGAAAAAGTAAATGTTTTTGTATTATTTTAGAACCTGACCTTAGAGCATGTGAGGCAGCACAGTTAGTTTAGTAAATAGTTCAGCAGAGGAGGATGTAGTGTTGATAGGTGATTGCTGAGAATGCTTTTATATACACTGTGAGACATAGATTTGGTAGAGTAGTAAAATTGCATGTAGTATTGGTTTGTTTGCTATTTTTTGTTTTGCTCATTGTTTTTCTTTCCCCCAAATTGTTTTTTAATTTTTATTTTTACAGACTGCATTTTGATTCATTGTACAGGAATAGGGTACAACTTTTCATTTCTATAGTTGTACACAATGTAGATTCACACCATTCATGTAATCATACGTATACATAGGGAAATGATGTCTGTCTCAGTCTACTATCTTTCCTTCCCCCACCCCCTTCCACCCCTTTTTCAGCTATTCCATCCAAAGTTTCTCCATTCTTCTCTTGCCCCCCCCCCCCCAGTTATGTATCATCATCCACTTATTAGAGAAAACATTAGGACTTTGGTTTTTTTTGGGATTGGCTTATGATGTTCTCCAACCCCATCCATTTACCAGCGAATGCCTTAATTTTATTCTTCTTTGTGGCTGAATAATATTCCATTGTGTATACATACCACAGTTTCCTTATCCATTCATCAATTGAAGGGCACCTAGGTTGGTGCCACAGTCTAGCTATTGTGAATTGAGCAGCTATGAACATTGGTGTGGCTGCATTACCGTAGTATGCTGACTTTAAGGCTTTTGGGTGTAAACCGAGGGGTGGGATAGCTGGGTCAAATGGTGGTTCCATTCCAAGTTTTTTGAGGAATCTCCATACTGCTTTCCAGAGTGACTGCACCAATTTGCAACTCCACCAGCAATGTAAGTGTGTATCTTTTCCCCACATCCATGCCAACACTTATTTTTGCTTGCATTCTTGATAATAGCCATTCTAATTGGAATTAGATGAAATCTTAGGATGGTTTTAATTTGCATTTCTCTAATTACTAGAGATGATGAGCACTTTTTCATAAGTTTGTTGATCACTTGTATATCTTTTTCTGTGAAGTGTCTGCCCAGTTCCTTAGCCCATTTATTGATTGACTTCTTTGTATTTTTGGTGTACCGTTTTTGAAGTTCTTTATAAATTTTGAAGATTAGTGATCTGTCTGAAGTACATGTGGTAAAGATTTTCTCCCACTCTGTAGGCTCTCTTTTCACATTATTGATTGTTTGATTTGCTGAGAAAAAGCTTTTTAGTTTGAATCCATCCCATTTATTGATTCTTGCTTTTATTTCTTGCGCTATGGGGATCTTGCTAAGGAAGTCTGGTCCTAAGCCAACGTGATGAAGATTTGGGCCTACTTTGTCTTCTATTAGTACAGAGTCTCTGGTCTAATTCCTAGGTCCTTGATCCATTTTGAGTTGAGTTTTGTACAGGGTGAGAGAGAGAGGTTTAATTTTATTTTACTTCATATGAATTTCCAGTTTTGCCAGCACCATTTGTTGAATAGGTTATCTTTTCTCCATTTTATGTTTTTTGGCACCTTTGTCTAGTATGAGATAACTGTACTTATGTGGGTTTATCTGTGTGTTCTATTCTGTACCATTGGTCTTCCTACCTATTTTGGTGCCAATACTATGCCATTTTTGTTACTATTGCTCTATAGTAGAGTTTAAAGTCTGGTATTGTGATATCTCCTGCATCATTCTTCCTGCCCAGGATTGCTCTGGCTATTTTGGGTCTTTTGTTCTTCCAGATGAATTTCATGATTGCTTTCTCTATTTATATGAGGAATGTCATTGGGATTTTATTTGGACTTGCATTAAATCTGTATAGCACTTTTGGAAGTATGGCCACTTTGATAATATTGTCTGCCTATCCAAGAACATGGGACATCTTTCCATCTTCTAAGGTCTTCCTCAATTTCTTTCCTTAATGTTCTGTAGTTTTCATTGTAGAGACCTTTCACCTCTTTTGTTAGATTGATTTCCAAGTATTTTTTTTTTTGAGGCTATTTTGAATGGAGTTGTTTTCCTCATTTCCCTTTCAGATGGTTAATCACTTGTGAATAAAAATGCATTAGATTTATGTGTGTTGATTTTATATCCTGCTATTTTGCTGAATTCATTTATTAGGTCTAGAAGTTTTCTGGTAGAGTTTTTTAGAGCCTCTAAATATAGACTCATGTCATCAGCAAATAGTGACAGCTTGAGCTCTTCTTTTCCTATTTCTATCCTTTTAATTTCTTTGGTCTAATTTCTCTGGCTAGTATTTCAAGCATGATGTTGAATGGAAGTGGTGAAAGAGGGCATCCCTGTCTTGTTCCAGTTTTTAAAGGGAATGCTTTGTTTTTCTCCATTAAGAATGATGTTGGCCATGGGCTTAGCATAAATAGCCTTTATAGTGTTGAGGTATTTTCCTACTATCCCTAGTTTTTCTAGTGTTTTGAGCATGAAAGGGGTATTGTTATTTTGTCAAACACTTTCTCTGCATCTATTGAAATAATCATCTGATTCTTAACCTTAAGTCTATTGGTGTGATGAATTACAATTATTGATTTCCAGATGTTGAACCATCCTTGCATCCCTGGGATGAACCCCACTTAATCGTGGTGCACTATCTGCTTAATATGTTTCTGTATGTGATTTGCCAGAATTTTGTTAAGGATTTTTGCATCTATATTCATCAGAGATATTGGTCCCAAGTTTTCTTTCCTTGTGTCTTTGTCTTGTTTTGGTATCAGAGTGATACCAGCTTCATAGAATGAATTTAGAAGGGTTCCATCCTTTTCTATTTCATGAAATACCTTGAGGACTATTGGTATAAGTTCTTCTTTGAAGGCCTTGTAGAACTCAGATGAGAATCCATCTGTTCTTGGACTTTTTTTGGTTGTTAGGCTTTTGATGGCTTCTTCTATTACATTGCTTGAAACTGATCTATGTAAATTGTGTATGTCCTCCTGGTTCAGTTCGGGAGGATCATATGTCTCTAGAAATTTGTCAGTATCTTTGAGATTTTCTATTTTGTTGGAGTATAGCTTTTCAGAGTAGCTTCTAATTATGTTATGTATTTCAGTGGTGTCTGTCCTGATATTTCCTTTTTCATCACAAATTTTAGTAATTTGAGTTTTCTCTCTCCTTCTCTTTGTTAGTGTGGCTAAGGGTTTATCTATTTCGTTTATTTTATTTTTTTCAAAGAACCAACTTTCTGTTTTGTCAATTTTTCGAATGTTTCTTCTGTTTCAGTTTCATTGATTTCAGTTCTGATATTAATTATTTCCTGTGTTCTACTTTTGGTGTTGTTCTGTTCTTTTTTCTAGGGTTTTAAGATGTAATGTTAGTTCATTTAGTTGTTGACTTTTTATTATTTTCTTGAATGCGCTCCTTGCAATTAATTTTCCTCTTAGTACAGTTTTCATAGTGTCCCAGAGATTTTGATATGTTGTATAGTCATTTTCATTTACCTCTAAGAATTTTTTTTATCTTCTCCCTGATGTTTTCTTTTATCCATGCTTCATTGAATAGCATATTTGTTAGTTTCCAGGTGTTGGAGTAATTTCTGTTTTTTATTTTGTCATTGATTTCTAATTTCATTCCATTATGATCTAATAGAACACAAGGTAATATCTCCATTTTTTTTTGCACTTACTAAGGGCTGCTTTGTGGCATAACATATGGTCTATTTTAGAGAAGGATCCATGTGCTGCTGAGAAGAAAGTATATTCTCTCATCGATGGATGGAATATTCTATATATGTCTGTTAAGTCTAAGTTATTGATTGTGTTATTGAGTTCTATGTGTTATTGAGTTTCTTTTTTTTTTGGAAGATCTGTCCAGTGGTGAGAGTGGTGTGTTAGAGTCACCCAGAATTATTGTGTTGTGGTCTATTTGATTCCTGGAATTGAGAAGGATTTGTTTGATGTACATGGATGTGCCATTGTGTGGGGCATAAATATTTACGATCATTATGTCTTCCTGATTTATGACATGTCTTCCTGATTATGAAATGTCCTTCTTTATCCCTTCTGACTAACTCTGGCTTAAAGGCCACTTTATCTGATATAAGGATGGAAACCCTCACTTTTTTACTGAGTCCATGTGTGTGGTAGGTTTTTTCCCATGCTTTCACCTTTAGTCTGTGGATGTCTTTTTCTATGAGATGAGTCTCTTGAAGACAGAATATTGTTGGGTCTTTCTTTTTATCCAATCTGCCAGTCTATGTCTTTTGATTGATGAGTTTAGGCCATTAACATTCAGGGTTATTATTGAGATATGATTTGTATTCCCAGTCATTTGGGCTTATTTTTGGTTTTTAACTTGACTTGGTTTCTCCTTTGATTGGCTTTTCCTTAAGGTAGTTCCTCCCTTTGCTGACCTCCAATGTTGTTTTTCATTTCCTCCTCAAGGAATATTTTGCTGAGAATGTTCTGTAGCTCAGGCTTTCTATTTGTAAATTCCTCTAACTTTTGTTTATCATGGAAGGATTTTATTTCATCTTCAAATCTGAAAGTTAGTTTTGTTGGGTATAGGATTCTTGGTTGGCAACCATGTTCTTTCAGAGCTTGAAATATGTTGTTCCAGGTCCTTCTAGCTTTTAGGGTCTGGGCTAAGAAATCTGCTGATATTTGTATTGGTTTCCCCCTATATGTAGTCTGATGCTTTTTTCTCATAGCCTTCAAAATCCTATCTTTATTTTGTATGTTAGGCATTTTCATTATAATGTGCCTTGTTGTGGATCTGTTGTAATTTTGTGCATTTGGTGTTCTGTAAGCCTCTTGTGTTTGATTTTCCATTTTATTTTTCAGGCTTGAGAAATTCGCTGATATTATTTCATTGAATAGGTTGTTGATGCCTTTGGTTTGTTTCTCTAAGTCTTCCTCAATCCCAATAATTCTTAAATTTGGTCTTTTCATGATGTCCCATAGTTCTTGGAGGTTCCGTTCATGATTTCTTACCATCTTCTCTGTTTGGTCAACTTTATTTTCAAGATTAAATATTTTGTCTTCATTGTCTGAGGTTTTGTCTTCCAAGTGATCTAGTCTGTTGGTGATGCATTCCATTGAGTTTTTTATTTGGTTTATTGTTTCCTTCATTTCAAGATTTTTTTTTTTTTTCAGAATCTCTGTCTCTTTGTTGAAATGATCTTTTGCTTCCTGCAGTTGCTCTTTGAACTGCTTACTGGAGTGATCATTGATTGTGTACATTTGCTCTCTTATCTCATTGTTTGCTTCCCGAATCATTTTAATTGTGTATAATCTGAAGTCCTTTTCTGACATTTCTTCTACCATGCTGTCATTGGATTCTATTAATATAGAATTTTGGTTTGTTTGGCTCATTTTCTTCCCTTGTTTTTTCATGTTGTTCAGGCATCTTCCCCTCTAGCAATGCAGATCTTGGGTATTGCTGTTTCTCCCCTATAGGCTTGTAGTGACCATGAAGGTTTCTAAAACTTCTTCTTTAAGGGGATAATCAATATTAGCAGCACCTAGTACATACAATATGCATCCCTAAACCAAATAGCCTCTATGAATACATTAACAATATTGTCATAATAAACAGAGATGATGAGTTCAATTATTACCTGTAGTATAACAAATGGATTTACAGTGAGGTCTACAGTTTCTAATGGAGGATAAAGAAGATAGGAAGAGGTGTAGGATGTAACTGTTAATGGGATAAGAAAAGAATATTTAGAAGTTCTACATCATAGGAAGGGTGAAAAGTGTAATCAAAAGAAGTTGGTTGTTAGCATCAGAAAAGGGAGAAATAGACTCTGAGGAAACAGGTAAACAAAAGGAAAATAGAGCAAGAAAAGTAAAGAAATAAAAACTTAAAAATTTTCAAAAAATAGGAAAAAAAATCTACACTGTAACAGTCACATACTATTCAAACCTCCCCATCTTCAGTTTCCTGATGCATGAGGAGGTACCTGACAATGAGCTTCCAGTCTCCAGCAGTCATTCAGGATGGGATTTGCCCCACCTAAAAATGAAAACTTCCACCTCAGGGATAATCCAAGATGGCTGCACTGGCTTGCAAATGTGTTGGCAAATGAGGATCTTCAGCTTGGAATGTGGGCATGAAGTCCATGTGGGGTGCAGTTGGTTGGGCCCAGTGTCCTGGAGGCTGGGTGTGGTCAGTTTGGCCTGGGGGTCCTGCAGGTCCTGGCTGTTGTCCCAAAGTGGTGGCAGCCATGTGTAACAAAACCTGCAGGTACTGTGACAGTGGACTTCCAGGCAACAGCAGGCAGCTGGTGATCCACTAGTGGTCTGCTGGTGTTCTGCAGGCTACTGGTGGACTATTGGCTGGTGGACCTCAGGCAGTGGCTGATAGGCAAAAGGCAGGCGATGTGCAGGCAAGAGGCAGACAAATGGGCAAATGGCAGATGATAGATGGCAGTCAGTGAGCAATCTGCACTCAAAAAGTAGTCGATATGCTGGCAGACTGTGGGTGATTGAGGTGGACAAAAGGTGTAAACAGCAGGGGATTGATAAACAGCAAAGACTGCCTCACAAACAGATTTTCCTCTGCTTGAAACCCAAGTTAGGGAGCAACAAGGAATGCAGCCTCCCTCTAGTCCACCATCTTGGATCTCTCAACAAATTGCTTTTTAAAATACTTTCATTTTCTTAACAGTGAGAAAAATAGTGTGTGTAACATTAAATTATCACATTCGTCACAAAGTAAACACAACCTTTAAACCAGTGCCCTAGTAAAGAAATAGAACATTATCAGCACTTCAGAGGACCCTCCTCCTCTGTGACCTCCCAATCACCTTCTTTCCTTTTTTAAAATGTAACCACTGCCCTGTATTCTAATACTTTAGAATGGTTTACCACTCTTAGTTTTTGAACTTTTTTTTTTAATATCAGGGATTGAACCCAAGAGTACTTAACTACTGATTAACAACCCCAGCCCTTTTTATTTTTTATTTTGAGACAGGGTCTTGCTAAGTTGCTTAGGGCCTTGCTAAATTGCTGAAGCTAGCTTTGAACTTGGAATCCTCCCACCTCAACTTTATATGAATGAAATTATACATTTTCCTTTATTTTTGCCCTTTTTTTCAACATTATGTTTGTGAAAGTAGTATGTATTGTAGCATACAGCAGAAGTGTGACTGTATTTACTACTGAATATTGTATTTTCATGACAAATGCTATAGGTATATATTATGATTTATATATCTATTTAACTGTGATGTTTCTGTTGCATATAGCTGTGGGCTATTTGCAAATAACAATCCTATGAGCATTCTTGTACATGTTGTTAGTGCAGTTGTGTAGATATTTTCTAAATTTATTAATCATTTTTATTCTTTTTGAATTGTCTATTCCATTAGAATACTTATCTGTTAATGATTTTTAAGCAAATTTTAATATTATCAATATTTTAATGTGTTGTAAATTTTTTTTCCTAATTTTTTGTTTGCTTCTCAATCTAGTATATAGATTTGTTATTGTTATTGTTGTTTTTCCAAGAGAACTTTTATAAGGGTAATTAATATATTAGTGGTCTCCATTATGGTTTTTTATTTGCCATAGATCTTGTCTTCCCAGAATTATAAAAATCATTTACCTTTATTTATTTTAGTTACCTTTATGACTTGATGTTTTACATTTTAATTTTTCTTTCTAAAAATATTTTTAGCATAGGAAGAATTTTCTACTTTAGACTTATTTTCTCCCAGTTATCTGACCCATTGTCTTAACATCATTTTCACAATTTTGTCTTGATCTGTTAGCCTATTTTTCCCACACTCACAATTTTGGAACAAATTTTGGCAGCAGTCACAAAGTCAAGCTCATCCATTAGATTCTACAGACACATTCTCATAGACACATGCATGTGCATTTTATGAATCTGAGTCAACATTTAAAGATTGAGATATCAGAGAAAAACCTAATTTCTGATTTTTCTTAAACCCAATCATTTGTTAATCTTGAGCCTGGGTTTTTGAGACAGTGATCAGCTAGAGTGTCATTGGATATATGCTGTCTCATAACAGGCTTATGTTCTGCCACAGCCTCTACCAATTCTTGTTGCTTCTTATACCTGGTTCATTAAATATATTTCTGTTGGTTTCTTGGTCCTGTAGACATTTAAATTATGGGCTCTATTTATTTCTAATAATTATTCCTGTGCTATACTTCTTCATTTACTATATAACTTTATGATACAAAGAACTCTTCAAGATGTTTCTACTTTGTAGTAAGTTTTTAATTTTTCAGATGAATTCTAGAGCCTAAACAAAAGATGTCTCCTAAGGATTTTTGTTATAATTTTAGGAAGAATCAAAATGTTTATAATACTGCATTCTTCTGTTCAAAACTGAGTTCTTTCCCTTTAATTCTGATTTTCCTTTATGTCACTAAATATATTTTATGTGCATGTTTCTTCTTTAGTTTTCTCCTGAATATTGTTTTTATTTTTTGATATTTTGGCTGGGACTTTTTTTTCAGTTTCTTAAGTGATGGTTCCTGGCATGCAAGTAACTACTGATAGTTGTATAATAATCTTGTACTGTAATATTTCTTTGAAAATTTAAAAATTATTTCTAATAGTTTTGCAGTTCATGGTTTTGGCCTCTCAAGGTAGATAGTATATTGTCTACAAATAGTCATCATTTCCCCCCCTTGTATTCTTGTCTACTAAAGAAAAATGAATGGGCTAGGGTTTGGCTCAGTGGTAGAGCACTTGCATAGCATGTGTGAGGCACTGGGTTCCATCCTCAGCACCACATAAAAATAAATAAAGATATTGTATCCATCTACTACTACTTAAAAATTTTTTTAAAAAGAATGTGAAGATACCTTTGTCTTATTTGTGACATCAGTGAAAATGTTGTTACTCTTTTCTAATTTAGCACAATACTATAACTGCTTTGCAATGCATATTTTTTTTAAAAAAATCTATTAACCAAGCATTTGTCTCTTCCTAACTTGCTAAGCATCTGAAATATTTTGAACCTTTTAGAAAGCTTTCTAAGGATCTTTAAGTAGGGTTATATATAGTTCTTTTTCCTTTACTATAAGGATAGCCCACTTTATTAACAGATTTTCTAATAATACATCATCCTTATTTTCTTCAAAGGTAATACTATAACCACAGCTACTAAAGTAAACAGTAAAATGATGCAAAATTGCATGTTATATCAAGATGCTTACTTTAAAATAAGGGCATTACTATTTTACAGATGTAAAGAAGCCTCAACTTTGAGGTTCCTTATGTCTTGAGCAATAATTTTATGAAACAATTATTCTTTAAAACTTAGGCTCATTCATGGAATATAAGAGAAAAAAATCTTGATAATGATCAAGGAGATAAAATTAAATCATTAAAATACTTGATCCAAAGGTCAGAAAATGGAGCAAAGAAGAATACATTGAACAACAGAAAACAATAAGGTTGCAGATTTAAACCCAAACTTAATAATCAAAAAAAAAAAAAAAAGATCAATAAAATAGAGACAGTATAAAACAGAGTAGATAGACACCCCTGAAAATCTGGACAGACTTGAGTTAATTTGCACTATTAAGGCAAATGGAAGACAGAGATTTAGGCAGTTAGAAATATGTATTAGAGCTAAAAGACTGATGATTCAACATTGGACAAAAGAAATAGAAAATGAATTCAAGTATATAATGCCAAAAAAAGTCCTTGAAATAAAGAAAAAGAAAAGAATTGTGGCTTAAGAATATTATGCCCAGTGAAGATTTTTGTCAAGTTGAGAGACAACAAGCAGATTCCCAAACATAAAAGTCTTCGGTGAATATAACATTGGTGAGTCCTTCAGGAAAAAACTGCTAAACAATGAATATAAACCAAAGGCTTCTTAGAAATGTAGACTGAATTTGAAAATACAGAGGTATGGCAGAGAATATTCCATTTGTGAGTAACTAATGCTAAACAACTATAGAAATTATCGTTCACTTTCAAAACAGGAAGTCAGAATACTGTTTGAGAGTAATATAAGTAGTTAAAAAAACTGAATATTTTTCATAGTTCCTTAACAGCAGAGGAATCTATTAGAAAATAATATGTGGTCAAAAAACAAGTATTTGTTGGGCACAGTGTTGGCATTCTTATAATCCCAGCAACTCGGGAGGCTGAGGCAGGAGGATTACAAGTTCAAGGTCATTCTCGGCATCTTAGACCGTATCTCAGAATGAAAAGGATTGAGGATGTAGCTCAGCGGTAGAGAGCCCCGAATTCAATCCCTCAGTACTGGGGGGTGGGGGGGGGAGGAGTAGTTCATTTTTAAGCAGAACAGTGATTTGGGTTGCCTGAGCTGACTGTGTGTAGTCATCCTGATAGTTTTGCTCAATAAAACATGGCTTTCCTGTTAAGTTTAAATGATCACCGCAGTGAAAGACCTACAGCTGGAATGGAAGAAAAGCTGCAGAGAATTATTGAAATAAAGGATAGGATTTAGCATACTGGAGCTTGAGCAAAAGAAGTGAAACAACAGGTGCCTTGGGCTGTTATCAGCATTTTTTAATTAACATCTGTTTTTAGCCCGAAGCACTTTGCTGGAACGAGCCACGTGCCTGTATTCAGAGATAAACACAGGCTATTGAGAAGCAGCTAAGTAGTAAGAGGTTAGTACAACATGAAGGTTTTCATTGGGAGGAGATAATACTGGAGGTTACTTGCTGGATATAGACATTGACAGGAAAACTGAATATTTAGAATAAGGTATGGTGGCAATTTAAGACTTTTTCATGTTGGAAATAATGGAAATAATTTAGATAATTTAAAAAATGAAAGTCAACAGGGGTTTGTGGGAGTAAAAAGTGTCTTTCTTGATTAGATTTGTTTGATTAAAAAAAATTCTCTAGTGTCATTCAGTAGTGAAGACTTTCTACTGAAATTTCTCTGAATAGCAAGTGCATTACCAAAGTTATATCAAAACACAGATTCTATTATTTGAGCTATCGACTTATTCAAAGCTGGGGTTTGTTTTGTTTTGCATTGTTTGGGGAAGAAATGTTTTAATGAGCATTACTTTTTGATATACATTAAAGCTGCCAGTCTGACTCTCCCAAGAAATGTTATTTTATGAAGTGTAATTTTTAAAAATCATGGAATTCTCTCATGAAAGTTTTTTTGATTGTTTCCAGTTTGGGGCTGTTACAGCAAAGTTCCTTGAACATTTGTGTTTAGGTTTTTGTATGAATTTCTCTAGGATAAACGCCCAGGAGTGTGATTGCTAAGTTGTGTGGTAGGTCATATGTGGGAAAACTGCCGTTGGGTATGGTGACACACTCTTCTAATTTCAGCAACTTGGGTAGCTGAGACAGGAGGATCGCAAATTTGAGGCCAGCCTCAGCAATTTATCCTGACCCTGTCTCAAAAAATAAAAAGGGCTGGGGATGTAGCTCAGTGGTAAAATGCCCATCGATTCACTCCCAGTACTGGGATGGAAAGTGGGGAGAAAGTGTCCAAATGTTTCCATCCCAGTACTGGGATGGAAAGTGGGGAGAAAGTGTCCAAAATGACACTAACTGCATTCCCTCAGCATATCAGAGATCTGGTTTCTTCTTGTCTTGCCAGCAGTGTCATTATTTTCTTAGTTGTTTTGATCCACATTGCTTATAGCTCACTGAAGTTTTCATTTGTATTTTCCTAATGGCTAATGATATTGAGCATCTTTTCATGTGTTTATTTTCCATCCATATACTTTCTTGTGAAATATTTTTTCATTGTCCTTTGCCTATTTTTGATTGGATTGTTTGAACATTACTTTTTAAAAGTTGATGTATTTACTTTGGAAATGCAAATTTTTATTTTATAAGCAAGAGAAATTTTGCAAGACCATTTGATGCTGTTGTGGATGTTTAAACATAATTGTAGGAGCCAGAATGACGTAATTGGATTTTGCCAAGACTCAAACACTGTGTAACTGTGAGAGGGAGGGAGAAGTAGTATAGAGATATGAATAGAAAAGGGAAGGAGAGAGAAGGAAGAAAAATGTAAAGGAGTGAGAGGAAGTGGAAAAGGGAAGAAAGAGAGGGAAAGGAGAGATCATGTTAGAGCAGGGAGAAAGAGGCATAGAAAGAAAAAAGGAAGAATGAAGAAAGGGGATAAATAAGAGGCAGAGTGGCTTCAGGGGGTAAAAAATGAAATATGTCAAAGCTGAGCACAACCGTAGGAATAAGGGCTTTTGCCAGGGACTAGAAAGTGTCTCCCGACTAATGAGTAGTGGAAACTGGGTTGTCCACATGGAAGTTCCTGGAATATTTAAAATGAGTTGTACTTTACTGTGAAATAAAGAATTTGACTTCTTTTAAATTGCATCTGATCTATTAGTGGTGGAACTGAAAGAGCACTGAAGTCAAGGGATATGATTTTCAATCCCAGTTCTACCACAGATTAAACAGACATTTAACAAATTCTTTATATATTGGGATATCAAATCACCTGCCTCTCCTATCTCTCCAGAGTTTCGTATCTGACAATTGCTAGAAAATACTTTTGCACCTGTAAGTTCTACAAATAAAAACTGTGATTGATATTAAAAAAAAAAAAAAAACTGCAGCATGTAGGAACAGGGCTGGAATAATACATAAATGGAAATACAATCATGATTAAAAAATATTTTACTAGTTTTCATTAAAAAGGGCTAGAAGATTACAAGTTTCACATTAGTATAATCATCATTGCATGCCAATTAAGGCATAGCAGGAGTCACCAAATTCATGTCATATTTATCTTATTTGTGGAGAATGAATGTCAGCTTCCAAGAAACAGAGCTTGCACCCTGAAGCTAGAGAATGTGTCATCCCTTTATATGTCTCCCAAGACTTACAGGAGGATAAGGAAGGAGTCTGGCACATAGAGGTCATGTGCTCAACCCCTATTTTTTTTTCACCACAGGAGACCCTGGCTCCAGGCTCCTCTTCTCTTAGCTTTTGAACCCAGATTAAATCAAAAACATTGAACTTGTGTTTAGGCTTCCAGCTGCTGTCTTTTCAAGTACAACTTTCTATGATTCTCTGAACTTATTTATCCATTGATATAATTAAACTACCTGTTCAGTTTATCTTTTGTCATACTATCAACTTGTAATATTAAAAGATATCAACACTGAACATTGAAAATAGTTTCACATTGATTTTTTTTTTTAATGTAAGATAAATAAATCTTTTCTTTATTTAATACCAAAGATGAGAGGCTTTCAGAAAAAATGAGATTTAACATTGCTTTTATGTGCTTACATAAAAAAACTTTAGAAATAGTCAATCATGATTATGATTATTTGCATTTTAAATCAATATTCCATTGGCTTAATGATGTACTCTTTACTTTTTCAGGTGTGTTATTTTTGGCTTCCTTCCTCTGTAGATTTCCTGATATTTTAAGCTATTTCC
Source organism: Sciurus vulgaris (assembly GCF_902686455.1). NCBI lineage: Eukaryota > Metazoa > Chordata > Mammalia > Rodentia > Sciuridae > Sciurus > Sciurus vulgaris. The sequence continues at coordinate 44,521,542 of NC_136475.1, forward strand.
ACATCTTCCAATTTAAATGTATAATTTAAGAAAAATTAGCCATTTCTGGAAAACAGATAGTCCCTAGTGACATTCAAGTGTATCCAGAAAAAGAAAAGAGCACACATAATTATTCAAGATGGATTTATAGTACTTCTGACAGTTCAGGTTAAATAAATAGTTAACAAATTCAAAACAGATCAATCCAAATCCGTCATTAGAAATCTTCAGTGCTATGTTTGTCTAGTGAAGAAGCATATTTGTGTTTGGAGTATGTATGGACTATTCTAAATAGTGAAAGGACATTATACTTTTTTATGTGAAAAAAAATTCCCCTACTTTTGTAGGGCCCAAGATCCTTTAAACATCCATTCTTGATTCTCCTACTTAAAATATACATATCTGTTGTTTTTATCTTCCTGGCATTCTTTTTTTTTTTTTTTTTTTTTTTGTTTGATTCATTCTGTTATTTTTTCCCTTCCCCCCACCCCTCCCACCCCTCTTTACCCTCTATACAATAGTTCCTTCCTTCCTCCATACTTGCCCCCCTCCCTAACCCTAACTCTAACCCTTCCCTCCCCCCCATTATGTGTCAACCTCCACTTATTAGCGATATCATTCGTCCTTTGGCTTTTTGAGATTGGCTTATCTCACTTAGCATGATATTCTCCAATTTCATCCATTTGCCTGCAAATGTCATAATTTTATCATTCTTTATGGCTGAGTAATATTCCATTGTATATATATACCACAGTTTCTTTATCCACTCATCAATTGAAGGGCATCTAGGTTGGTTCCACAGTCTGGCTATTGTGAATTGAGCAGCTATGAACATTGATGTGGCTGTATTTCTGTAGTATGCAGATTTTAAGTCCTTTGGGTATAGGCCAAGGAGTGGGATAGCTGGGTCAAATGGTGGTTCCATTCCAAGTTTTCTAAGGAATCTCCACACTGCTTTCCAGAGTGGCTGCACTAATTTGCAGCCCCACCAGCAGTGTATGAGTGTACCTTTCTCCCCACATCCTCGCCAACACCTGTTGTTGCTCGTATTCTTGATAATCGCCATTCTAATTGGGGTGAGATGGAATCTTAGGGTGGTTTTGATTTGCATTTCTCTTATTACTAGAGATGTTGAACATTTTTCCATATGTTTGTTGATTGCTTGTAGATCTTCTTCTGTGAAGTGTCTATTCATTTCCTTAGCCCATTTGTCGACTGGACTGTTTGAATTCTTGGAGTAGAGTTTTTTGAGTTCTTTATAGATTCTGGAGATTAGTGCTCTATCTGAAGTATGATTGGCAAAGATATTCTCCCACTCTGTAGGCTCTTTCTTCGCATTGCTGATAGTTTCCTTTGCTGAGAGAAAGCTTTTTAGTTTGAATCTATCCCAGTGGTTGATTCTAGCTTTTATTTCTTGTGCTATGGGAGTCCTGTTAAGGAAGTCTGGTCCTAGACCAACAAGGTGAAGATTTGGACCTACTTTTTCTTCTATAATCTGCAGGGTCTCTGGTCTGATTCCGAGGTCCTTAATCCATTTTGAGTTTAGTTTCGTGCATGGTGAGAGATATGGGTTTAGTTTCATTCTGTTGCATATGGATTTCCAATTCTCCCAGCACCATTTGTTGAAGAGGCTATCTTTTCTCCATTGCATATTTTTGGCCCCTTTGTCTAGTATGAGAAAATTGTATTTATTTGGGTTTGTGTCCGTGTCCTCTATTCTGTACCATTGATCTACCTTTCTATTTTGGTACCAATACCATGCCGTTTTTGTTAGTATTGCTTTGTAGTAGAGTTGAAGATCTGGTATTGCAATACCCCCTGTTTCACTCTTCCTGCTAAGGATTGCTTTAGCTATTCTGGGTTTCTTATTCTTCCAGATGAATTTCATAATTGCTTGCTCTATTTCTGTAAGGTACATCATTGGGATTTTAATTGGAATTGCATTGAATTTGTATAGCACTTTAGGTAGTATGGCCATTTTGACAATATTAATTCTTCCTATCCAAGAACATGGAAGATCTTTCCATCTTCTAAGGTGTTCTTTAATTTCTTTCTTTAGTGTTGTATAGTTCTCATTGTAGAGGTCTTTCACCTCTTTTGTGAGATTGATTCCCAAGTATTTTATTTTTTTCGAGGCTATTGTGAATGGGGTAGTTTTCCTAATTTCTCTTTCTGAAGATTCATCACTTATGTATAAAAATGCGTTGGATTTATGGGCATTGATCTTGTAACCTGCTACTTTACTGAAATCACTTATGAGTTCTAAGAGTTTTCTGGTGGAATTTCCAGGTTCCTCTAAATATATAATCATGTCATCAGCGAACAGGGATAGTTTGAGTTCTTCTTTTCCAATTCGTATCCCTTTAATTTCTTTGGTTTGTCTAATTGCTCTGGCCAGAGTCTCAAGAACGATGTTGAATAGAAGTGGTGAAAGAGGGCATCCCTGCCTTGTTCCAGTTTTTAGGGGGAATGCTTTCAGTTTTTCACCATTTAGAATGATATTAGCCATGGGCTTAGCATAAATGGCTTTTACAATATTAAGGAATGTTCCCACTATCCCTATTTTTTCTAGTGTTTTGAGCATGAAGGGGTGCTGTATTTTATCAAATGCTTTTTCTGCATCTATTGAAATAATCATGTGATTCTTGACTTTAAGTCTATTAATATGGTGAATTACGTTTATTGATTTCCTGATGTTGAACCAACCTTGCATCCCTGGGATGAAACCCACTTGATCATGGTGCACTATCTTTTTAATATGTTTTTGTATGCGATTTGCTAAAATTTTGTTGGGAATTTTTGCGTCGATGTTCATTAAGGATATTGGTCTGAAATTTTCTTTCCTTGATGAGTCTCTGTCTGGTTTAGGTATCAGTGTGATATTGGCTTCATAGAATGAGTTTGGGAGGGTTCCCTCCTCTTCTATTTTATGGAATACTTTGAGAAGTATTGGAATGAGCTCTTCCTTAAAGGTTTTGTAGAACTCGGCTGAGAACCCATCTGGTCCCGGACTTTTCTTTGTTGGTAGGCTTTTGATGACTTCTTCTATTTCAGTACTTGAAATTGGTCTATTTAAATTGTTTATGTCCTCCTCATTCAGTTTAGGCAATTCATATGTCTCTAGAAACCTGTTGATGTCTTCGAAATTTTCTATTTTGTTGGAGTATAGATTTTCAAAATAGCTTCTAATTATGTTTTCTATTTCAATCCTGTCTGTTGTGATATTTCCTTGTTCATTCCGAATTTTAGTGATTTGGGTTTTCTCTCGTCTTCTCTTTGTTAGTGTGGCTAAAGGTTTATCAATTTTGTTTATTTTTTCGAAGAACCAACTATTTATTTTGTCAATTTTTTGTATTGTTTCTTTTGTTTCAATTTCATTGATTTCAGCTCTGAGTTTAACAATTTCCTGTCTTCTACTACTTTTGGTGCTGTTCTGTTCTTCTTTTTCTAAGGCTTTGAGCTGTAGTGTTAGGTTGTTTATTTGTTGAGTTTTACTTCTTTTATTAAATGCGCTCCATGAAATAAATTTCCCTCTAAGTACTGCTTTCATAGTGTCCCAGAGGTTTTGATATGATGTTTCTTTGTTCTCATTTACCTCTAAGAATTTTTTAATTTCCTTCCTAATATCTTCTGTTATCCATTCATCATATAATAGCATATTGTTTAATCTCCAGATGTTGGAATAGTTTCTGTGTTTTACTCTTTCATTTATTTCTAACTTCAATCCATTATGATCTGATAGAATACATGCTAGTGTCTCTATCTTCTTGTATTTGCTAACATTAGCTTTGTGGCATAATATATGGTGTATTTTAGAGAAGGATCCATGTGCTGCTGAGAAGAAAGTGTATTCACTCTTGGTTGGATGGAATATTCTATAAATGTCCGTTAAGTCTAAATTATTGATTGTGTTGTTGAGATCTATGGTTTCTTTGCTCAATTTTTGTCTGGAAGATCTGTCCAGTGGTGAGAGCGGCGTGTTAAAATCACCTAGTATTATTGTGTTGTGGTCTATTTGGTTTCTGAAATTGAGAAGGATTTGTTTGACATACATAGATGAGCCACTGTTTGGGGCATAGATGTTTATGATTGTTATATCTTGCTGATTTATGCTTCCCTTAAGCAGTATGAAATGACCTTCTTTATCCCTTCTGACTAACTTTGGCTTGAAGTCCACATTATCGGAAATGAGGATGGATACTCCAGCTTTTTTGCTGAGTCCGTGTGCATGGTATGTTTTTCCCCATCCTTTCACCTTTAATCTATGGGTATCTTTTTCTATGAGGTGAGTCTCTTGCAGGCAACATATTGTTGGATCTTTCTTTTTAATCCAGTCTGCCAGTCTATGTCTTTTGATTGATGAATTCAGGCCATTAACGTTCAGGGTTATTATAGAGAAATGATTTGGTTTCCCGGTCATTTGGTTCATTTTTAAAATTTTGTTTATTTATTTGTTTGAACCAACTTGTTTCCTCCTTTATTTGACAATTCCTTTAGGATAATTCCTCCCTTTGCTGATTTGCTTCTTTGTTTTTCATCTCTTCCTCATGGAATATTTTGTTGAGAATGTTCTGTAATGCTGGCTTTCTTTTTGTAAATTCTTTTAGCTTTTGTTTATCATGGAAGGACTTTATTTCATCGTCAAATTTGAAGGTAAGTTTTGCTGGGTATAAGATTCTTGGTTGGCATCCATTTTCTTTCAGGGCTTGAAAAATGTTGTTCCAGGACCTTCTAGCTTTTAGGGTCTGGATTGAAAAATCTGCTGATATGCGTATTGGTTTCCCCCTGAATGTAATTTGGTTCTTTTCTCTCACAGCCTTTAAAATTCTGTCTTTATTTTGTATGTTAGGTATTTTCATTATAATGTGCCTTGGTGTGGGTCTGTTGTAATTTTGTGTATTTGGAGTCCTGTAAGCCTCTTGAACTTGATTTTCCATTTCATTCTTCAGATTTGGGAAATTTTCTGATATTATTTCATTGAATAGGTTGTTCATTCCTTTGCCTTGTTTCTCCAGGCCTTCCTCAATCCCAATAATTCTTAAATTTGGCCTTTTCATGATATCCCATAGTTCTTGTAGATTCTGTTCATGATTTCTTACCATCTTCTCTGTTCAGCTTTGTTTGCAAGGTTAAATATTTTGTCTTCAATGTCTGAGGTTCTGTCTTCCAGGTGTTCTATCCTATTGGATATGCTTTCTATGGAGTTCTTAATTTGGTTTATTGTTTCCTTCATGTCAAGGATTTCTGTTTGGTTTTTTTTCAATATCTCTAACTTTATTGAAATGATCTTTTGCTTCCTGTATTTGCTCTTTTAACTGTCGATTGGTGCGATCAATCAATGCTTGCATTTGCTCTTTCATCTCATCATTCAATGCTTGCATTTGCTCTTTCATCTCCTCGTTTGCTTCTCTGATCATTTTAATTATGTACATTCTGAACTCCTTTTCTGTCATTTCTTCTGCCATGCTGTCATTGGGTTTTATTGATGTAACATCTAGATTTGTTTGCAGCATTTTCTTTCCTTGTTTTCTCATGTTGTTCAGATATCAGTGGACCGCTGAGATATTGCAGATTTCCTCTGTTGATTTACAATGACCCTGAAGATTTCTATATATATCCCCTCTTAGCCTTCAGTAGGCTGAAGTCTTGGAGGAGGTTGATAATGCGGTGCTCCACAAGGAAGCTGCCTCTCTAGGAGTGGTGGCCTTCAGGTGGGGTATATTCCCTGCTAGTGGGCAGAGGTGCCTCCACTTGTTGACCAGTGGTCATCCAAAGGGGACCTAGGCTGTGGGCTGAGGCAAGGCCTGTTTGGGCCTGAGCCTCTGGTTTTACCGTCCTTGTGGGAAACCTCACCCAGCAGGGAAGACTCACCCGGTGGGGAGGTCTCGCTGGTCAGTTTCCTCCTAGAGGTTCCCTCAATTTACAGCTACTGCCTGGGCTGGGCTGCCTTCCTCTGCAAAGTTTCCAGGGGCCTGGCCCTACCTCCTGGGCCTGGGAGCCTCACCCTTCGCAGATGAATCTCCTTAGGCTGCCCCTCCTCAGAGAATTTGCCCATAGGCCTGGAACCTTCGCTCCGCCCTAAGCCTGTCTCTGTGCGGCTCTTCCACCCAGAAGCCTCCTAGATCCTGGGACCCTGTTCTGCACCTAATCGCCTGGCTGCGTGGCCCCTCCTCTGAGCAGCCACCTGTGGCCCCGAACAATCGCTCTGAGTCCCAGAGACCCGCCACAGGCCTCTTCCTCCAGACAGCCGCCCAGTATGCCGGTGCGGTCACTAGGAGTCCAAGAAACTCACTTCGTGCCTCCTCCTCCCACCAACCACCCGTAGCCCGGGGCAATCAATCACTCCGAGTCGAAGTGACCCTGCCCGTTCCTCCTCCTTCTCCAGATAACCCCCCGGGTGTTCAGGAGCAGTCCCTCTGAGTGGCTCTGAATCCACGTGACCCGCTGCACTGGTCCTCTGGGCAACCGCCCGGAGCTCTGGTGTGGTCCCTCAAGACCAAGCGTCCCACCACGCTTCTCCTCCAGGCAGCCCCCCCGTGTTCAGGAGCTGTCACTTTAAGACCAAACAACTCACCACTCGCCTTCTCCTCTGAGCAGCCGCCTGGAGCGCTAATGCAGTCACTGCGAGTCCAAAGGACCCGCCGCGCTCCTTCTCCTCCTTCTCCTACTCCTCCGGGCAGGCCCCGGGGTTCAGAAGTGGTCAGGGTCCAAACAGCTCGCCACGCAGCCCCTTCTCTGGCAACCGCCTGTAGCTCCCGTATAGTCACCCGAATCCAAGCGGCTGCTCCTCTTCCTCCTTGTCCTCAGGGCAGGCCCCGGTGTTCAGAAGCGTCGTTCTGATTCCAAACAGCTCGCCGCGCGGCTTCTCCTCTGGCAATCGCCTGCAGCTCTGGCGCAGTCTCTCCGTATCCAAGTGGCCACGCTCCTCTCCTCCTCCTCAGGGCAGGCCCCGGTGTCCTGAGTTCATACAGTTCTCCCCGCCACTTCTCCCCCGGGCAGCCGCAGGAGCCCCAGTGGCTGCTCCGAGTCCCAGCGCTGTGGCGAGCGGCCTCCTCTATGGCGCTCCAGCGGGGGGAGGGGCGTCTCGCCGGCAGTTCTACTTCACAAAGTTTCCTGCGTTCCGGGACCCCCGTCCCATCCGGGATGCCCCTCCAGGGGGTGAGAGTCACCCGGCTACTTTGAGTTGGTCCCAAGCGTCTCAATATCTCCTCTCTTGAATCCTGAGTTCTGGAGCAACACGTAATGCAGCCACCCTCTAGGCCGCCATCTTGAAAACCTCTCACATTGATTTTTGAAGCATATTTATTGTTATATATTAACACTGTACTCCGGTAAAGTTGGTTGGGAGTAGAAATTGTATTTTCTCATCCTTTACATAAAAAATAGGAAACTCTGAAAGTGTTAAATACTTAACACTGTTCCAACATCTTTTTAAATGATACAGACATAGATACTTAGGAATTGCTATTATTTCAAAACAATATTTTATTAATTAACCAGATTTCAGGATGGAGAGCAGAGGAGGGAGAGAGAGAGGTCTAAAAACATGTAATTTGGCCCTTTGTATTTATGCAGGTATCATGGAAGCTTCTAACTTGTGTGACTGTGCCATAAAAATGCCTACAAGTTGCCAGAAGACCTCCACAATCTTACATAAGTGCTTGCACACAGAAGGGGTCCAATTTAGGGCCAAAATGGAACAAGCAGGTGGAATTATATCCTTTGCACCACAGTCCCTCCTCTTTAACGTACCCTGTACTGTGCTCTACAGAGAAAGGGCTAAGACTTCAGAGCAGATGGACAGTAGCTTCTCAGAGGCTCACAGTGAAAGCCTAAAACCTACAACTACCAGGGACTGAGGACTGGGGCCTCAGGTTCAGCTGTTAGAAACCAGAGGATGCGTGCAGAAGAGAATCTCACAGTGTAAGGGAAGATGATTCTCTACATGTATCTTCCTCCATTTCAGTCATTTGGAAAAAAAGGCTTGAACGTGGCCTATGCCCTGAATGTGATGCAGGAGAGCCTGCTACTAAACTGGAATGATCTTGTTTTCTTGTTAAGTAGAAATGAGCACTGCTGTGAGTGAGAAGCTAGGGGTTCACAGGTGTTCTAGTCAGCCACAGTTTTTATTCGCCTTCTCTTTCTAAGTGCATTTTTCTCCTTAAAGAATGAAAATAAGTGATTTATTCCTAAGTCAAATTACTTTAAACTTCAAATGTGTTATTTTAGTAAAAGGTATATAAACCTACATATGGGAGATAGAAAACCCTAATTTGGTTTCTTTCCCTTCTTTCTAGCGGATTCTGACTGCCATTCAGTGTTTATTAATGAAAAATGCTAATGAAATTGCAGTTTTGAATAATGTTTTAACTTTGTGCTATAATAACTAATCAGAAATAGTTTTTCTTTGGAAAGAATTCATATAGGAAGAGATCACTTGGGACAGAAAGCAGTCCTATCCAAGGGTTAAACTAAAACAATACAGGATTGAGGGAAATTTTAGTTGGGTTTCAAATTAACTAAAATAATGAAATTATAGGAAAATAAATGTTTAGTATTTTGTAACAGAAGAAATAAAATTGCATCGGATACATTTAAAATAATATCTAAATTATTTTAGTTTTTAAATATATGATTTCCAGTAAAGCACCAGGCACTTCTAATAAACTCATGACTAGAATAAATGAAGAGCTTTGGATTAGATCATTATTGCTATTTATACTTCACAGGTAAAATTACTTCCTTATTACTTCTGTAGTATTGGAAATTGCAAATTGCAGTACTGATTCACATCTTCAACTCTCAAACTTGTAATTCTTCTGCCTCAACCTCCCAATTTTCTGGGATTATTGGCATGTGCCACCACAACTAGCATGTATAAATTTTTGACACACTGTTTATTAATTACAAATTTTCACCCCTATTCCCCACATACAGGATATACAAACTTCTCCTCTGTATTCAAGAAGAAACTAGAGGCAAACTCAGTAGTTTCCAGGAAGTGGCCCTAAGTAGCATTTCTCAATCCTTTCATAGTCTTCTCAGTTTCTCACCATGCTTTCAGTGCCACAATTTCAACTGGTATTTCATTAACCTTTACCTTTTTTTCATTTCCTTTACCTTTAATGGAAAGTCCCAATAACCATAGAGTAGGTACACACACATGTAACTCAGATATCCTGGCTGAACAGTTTTCTCTGGAGTATCACTGATGAAACAGCACTGTTGAAGCACTCCGTCAGGCCCCATCTTTTCACTTGTACTCTTATTTTAAAATACCTGTTGCTAATTAGTTTGGGGGTTTGTATTTTAATTTATTTTGGACTGATTTATTGGCATAGAATTATTCTTCAACAGTATTATTTTTATATAACTATAATGTTAGTATGTTGCAATTTGACTACTATCACCAATACCCATTTAAGTGCAATTGCATATATGTGAATGACTTTTACTACAATGTTATGGTGATAGGGTCATGCTGTTACCAGTTTACTCATCAGAAGATCTTAAAAATAATAGCTTTAATAAATAAAACATCAACAATTAATAAGCAGTTATCAGTGGTAATTATGATGAATAATCCCTCTACTAGGTTTTAAGTAGAATGTGGTAGTTCTGAATGTTTCCCTCAGTTGACAGCTTTGCTATAGCAGTTATCATTTGAGGCTTAGTCAAGTTTTGTGTAGGTAGCATGCAGTTGTTTTTGAAAAGCCCATACTCTGGAATCAAACACACCTAAGTTTGAGTCCCAGCCTCATAATTTAACTTTGGGCAGATTATTTAAACCTCTACTAGCATTTCTATTTTACATATGGAATACTTACCAACTTTGAGTTATAATGTCAAGATTTTAATAAATATGAAGTAGTTAGCATTATTAAATACCACTGTGGCCATCATCACTGTGTTTATAACTGTCTACAGATTGTGAGTTGCTTAAGGTCAAAGATTCATGTAATTGGTTTTTCCTCCTTTTTAGTCCTAACATAGGATCTCAAGTATTAGAGATATTCTGAAAGCACCCTCTAAAAGTAAGTATAGTTACAGCCAACAGTCTGGCTGATGATAACTTTTGATATTAATTTTAAAACTGGGAGGGTCCAAATTCACATCACTGGAATTCATATCACTAACATTACTATGGGTGAGCTTGCTTGCTCCCCTCTTCTCTTCTATAACATGGGAGTCACCAAATCATTCCTTTTTAATGACTACAGCATGGCATTTCTAATCCTGAATTTAGAAAACCTGATTTGAAGAAAGATCTATAAGCCTACAGCAAGTCGTTAATCTTTTCTAATGATAGAGCAGCATTATGGTAAAGGATGTGAGTTTTGGAGTCAGACTGTTGGTTTCCAAGTCCTCCTATAGAAGTGAGTAGCTGTGGGACCTTGGGCAATGTTAAGGTTGCCAGAATTAGCAAAAATACAAGATAACAATTAAAATTGAATTTCAGATAACAATTATTTAAGTATGTCCCACATACTGCATATGATATGCTTATACTAAAAATTATTATGTATCTGAAACACAAATCTAATTGGATATTCTTTATTTCACCTGGCAGCTATTACCTTAACCTCTCTAAATTTGAGTTTTCTCATCAATTGAATGGGATAATAGTAGTATCAACCTGATAAGGTTGTTGTGAAGATTAAGTGTAAAGTACTCTGATTAGTAAACAGTGTAGAGAAAATATCAATAAATACTTTTATTGATACTCCCAAGTGTTATGAGTAGGGCTATAAATATTGATATTATTTCTGAAACTTCCTGCTATCAACTATGATTAGCTTGTAACAGATTGAACATACTGTCATAGACAACTGTTGAACTGGACAAAATACATTTGAAATTTGTTTTTATGGATTAAATGATTGACAGTACAGGATTTCTTTCAGTCAGTTTTTTTTTACTGTAACCAAAAGAACTGATAAGACAACCTAAAGGAGGAAAAGTTTATTTTGGCTCATGGTTTCAGGAAAAGTTTATTTTGGCTCATGGTTGACTGACTATATAGCTTTACTGACCAGGGACAAAATATAAACCCCAAAGTTATGCCCCCAGTGATACACTTACTTCCTGCCTACAGTTTCTGCCCAATTAGTGTATATCAGTGGATTAATTCACTAATTAGGTTACATCTCTCATAATCTAATCATTTCACCTCTGAAAACTTTTCATTGCCTTATACATAAGATTTGGGGGAGGGATACCTCATATCTAAACCATAATAGGACTGTAATCCCGGAGAGTGAAAAACGAATGAACTCAACTTTTGATCTTCCAGTTTTCTGAAGGAAGGTGTGGGGAGCCATCCTTATTTAGCAGAATCAGACTAGGTCGAGCCTCATGACACAGAGGCCTGACTTCCTGGAACTGGCAGATAGGAAAGTCTGACCCAGACTGCTGGGGTGAGTGGGGGGAATGTGCTGGGGGAGTTGGTCCCTGTCTGTTCTATGATAAACCCCTAAGAAAATGGCTCCCCTAACTCCACCCTATCCTGTCCATCACAGAAGAAGCTCTTCCTGTTCCAGTCCCCTTTACCTGTGTGTCTGTAAATAAAAGAGAGTTGTTGGGCTACTCCATGTTGTTAGAGACCAGAGCTAGTATGGCCAGACCTGTCAGGCCCCCCTCTCATTTAAAAAGAGTATTGGCTCTTGTGTGTTTATTGATTAGATAAGTTTATGGGTAACTGATTGATTTATGACCAACAACATCCTCTGGCAGTTAACCCTTTTCTCATCCACGTGGGATGTGGCTGAGAGACCCCCATAGGAAGTTACTTTTTAGATTAGACAGCAAGGAAAGGGAACTCAAACAAATAGTCAGTTGGGGGCAGCTGAGGCAGCTGAAATTTGTGAGTTTGTGTACTGGAGAGGCAGGTATTATGCAGTAAAACAACACCAGAAATCTGCATGAGTCACCTTGAGTCTTTGGGTGAACCCTAAACTATGCGTGCATAGAGTGAGATTCCACCAGGCTGAACAGAGAACAATGATGGGACAGTTCCATGTTTTACAGGAATGGACCTGCCTTAGAATTTTTACTCCTCCATTCATTGACTGGGAACAGCCTATATGAGAAGTATATCCTCAGTGCAGATGTAGTAGTGAATTTCAGATCACACTGTTGACCTGTTTTGTTCTCTGAAGTCAAAAATCTGAGATGTGCATTCTTATGATCACCATTATCCAACTGTCAGCTGCATATAAAAGGGGAAGCTTTGGGAGGTGATGAAAAGTCATATGTATCTTGATTATGGTTAGAATAATGTTCTGATATACACTTGTTTAAAGTCTTTGGACTACTTATTTAAAATGAGTGAATTTTATTGTAAATAAATTGTACCTCAATAGGTGGTAAAAACATCCAAGATATCTTTCCTGGAATAAATGACTAAAATTTACATATTCAAAGAACACACAGTTATAGAAAATATCCTAGTAAAATAGACTTTCAAGTAAAGTATCCTGTGAGCCTCAAGGCAAAAACATTTAATCATTTTGAAAGGGCCTGGGATATAATTCAGAGGTAACGTACTTGTCTAGCCATGTGCTAGGCCCTGGGTTTGATCTCCATAACTGCAAATATATAAATTAACTAATTAAAAAAAAAACAAACAGGTTAACAACAGATCTAGAGATTCAAGGCAATCCCTATTAAAATCCTAATGACATTTTTCACAGAAACAGAAAAAACAATCCTAAAATTTCTTGTGAAACCAGAAAGTTTCTAAATGGCTAACACAATCTTGAAAAAGAAAAAAGGGGAAAAAAAAGCTAGAGGCATCATACTTGCTGGTTTTCAAATTATATTACAAAGTAATAAAAATAGAATGATACTTGTATAAAAACAGGCACATGGACCAACAGAACAGAATTAAAAGCCCAGAAATAAATCTACACATACATACACGATTAACCAATTTTCAAAAAAGATGCCCAGAATATAAATTGGGAAAGGATAGTCTCTCTCTCTCTCTCTCTCTTTTTTTTTTTTTTTTTTTTTTTTGTGGTGTTGGGGATTGAACCCAGGGCCTTGTGCATGTGAGGCAAGCACTCTACCAACCGAGCTATATCCCCAGTTCCAGGATAGTCTCTTTAGTAAATGTTGAGGAAACTGGATGTCCACATTCAAGACAATGAAGTTGGATCCTTATATAATACACAAAAGTCAACTCAAACTGGGTTAAAGACTTAAATATAAAACCTGATACTGTCAAACTCTAGAATACAATAAGTAGGTAAATCTCCCTGACATTGGTTTTGGTAGTGGATTTGACATCAGAAGAACAGGCAACAAAAGGAAAAATAATTAAATTGGACTACATCAAACAAAAAACTTTTTATACTGCAATGAAAACAACCAACAAAATGAGAAGGCAACATATTGAATAGAGAAAATATTTGCAAACCATATATTTGATAAGGGTTTAATATCCAAAATATATGCAGAACTCATTACAACTTGTCCTCCCCAAAATATATAATGGACAAATGACTTGAATAGACATTCTTCCAAAGAAGATATATAAATAGCTAATAAGAATTTGAAAGGATGCCTAACATCACTAATCATTAGGGAAAGGCAAATTAAAACCACAATGAGATATCACCTCAAACCTATTAGGATATCTCTTTATCAAAAACTCTGAGCCATAACAGGAGTTGGCAAGAATTTAGATAAAAGTTCATTTCAGGTGGGAATGTAAATTGTTATAGCCATTGTAGAAAACAGTATGACGTTCTTCAAAAAATTAGAAATAAAACTACCCTATTTTCTAGTGTCTCACTTATCTGGATATAAGTCCAAAGAAAATCACTGTCTTGAAGATGATATTATAGCCAAGATGTGGAAACAATCTAATTGATAACAAATATTCATTTAAGGAAAATTTAAACTATACATATATTTGCAATGTAATATTTAGCCTTTAATAAGAAAGAAATCTTGCCATTTGCAACATGGATGAACTTGTAGAGCATTTTGCTAAGTGAAGTGAGACACAAAGAACATGATCTCACTTGCTGTGAAACCTTAAGAAAAAATCATAGTAATAAAGAGTAGAATGGTGGTCATCAGGGACTGGAAAGTAGGGGAAAAAAATATTGGTCAAAGGGTACCAAGATTTTTTTTAAAAGGAAAGGTCCTTGAAGGGAAGAAGGAAATAATGAAAAAAAATTGTGAAACACTGCTACAGAAACAGCACATGAATATCTATAAAATTCACAGTATCAGTCTCATTTACAAAGCAAATTAGGATGTTATATAAAGATTAGTCAATCTCTATTTCCTAACAAATAAGAAAAAAATGAAATACTTCTGAAGTTTTAATATCATCTACACCATTCATTACATTGTAGTATAATCAATGAAACTGATTTACTTGCCAAATTACTTAACAAAGGAATGTTATTTATCTTTGGAGAGGGAGAGGAAGATAGATAGATCAAGATCCTTTGACAACATGGATGAATCTGGAGGTTGTTACGCTAAATAAAATAAGCCATACAGTAGGACTAATACTACATACCATCCCACTTACTTAAGGAATCTATAGTCAAACTCATAGAAGCATTGAGTAGAATGGTTGCTGCTGGGCCCAGGGGAGAAAACCAGAGTACTGTATGTATAAAATTGCTTACGTGCAAGATTAATAAGTCCTAGAGACCTAATATACAGCATTGTACCTATCGTTTAAAATACTGTATTATATATAATGATTTGCTAAGTGCATAGATTTTATATTGGAGTTTGTATCACAAAAGTGAAAAAGAGGATGCATGAAAATAAAGGGTGTGGAGCTCAAGAAAGAGATGGATCCTAGAGATACACTTTTGAGAGTCATTTATGTAATTGGTTTTCATTGTCATGGTACTGATAAGGCTATTGAGGAGATTGGAGTGTGTAGAAATAAAAGCCACCATAGAACACCAACTTCACTGTGAGGTAGAGAAATGTGAACTAGAAAAGAAGACTAAGAAGATTTTATCTAAGTGGGCAAGCCGAGAAAGTAGAGGGGCAGTTTATAGGATTAGATATGGCCAAAGATCAGAACTTATGGGCTGGGGTTGTGGCTCAGTGGTAGAGTGCTTGCCTAGGCATGTGTTAGGCACTGAATTCAGTTCTCAGCACTGCATATAAATAAAGGTCCAACAACAACTAAAAAAATTTTTTTAAATCTTTTTTAAAAAAGATGAGAACTTATGTTTAACTTAATTATTTGAAGATGGATGGTTACTGTTGCCAGAATAGTTATAGTGGAGTATGCCAATGCAAAATGGCAGTGAAGGCATGGACAAGTAGTTACAGCTGGCTGATTGTCTGACCTCTTCTGTGCTAAATTTTACCTCCCCTGAGTATATAATAAATCAGTAAACTTCCAGGTACAAAACACTCTTCATCCACAAAAATAAAAGTAATTTCTTCATGATCTTGAACAATTGAGCAGCATTCAGATGAATACTGGAGGTACTGGGAAGAATGAGCAAGGAGGAGATGGGGTAACAATCATCAAATACAGTTACACAGGGGCTGCAACACCGTAGTAGGTGGACCACCAAGTCATAGGCTAACAACTATGGGCAGGACTCAGTCACTAACCAGCACAAGATCTTAGGAGAAGAACTTTATTCAGGAGCAATGGAGTACATGTCACATAGTCACAGGAAGCTACTCTGTCTTTACTGAGTATAACACTGTCTTTTATATACTTCAGTTAAATGAGCCATACATCATAAAGGTTAAACCTTGCATAAGCAGTTACTAGCCTATTTGGTAGACTATAGGTTGGTTATAGGAAGGAAAAAACCACTGTTTCACAGACCGCAGAAGAATATCCTGTTCACAGAACACAGGAGAGGAAAATGGGGCCTGAAAAGGGGGGCTAGGTGTGGTTAGTGTGCCAACCACAGTCTCTAGGCTCAGTGTGCTGAGCCCTGAGAGCCTCTCACATAGGCAACGTAAGCCTCTCTCCATTTCATGTCCCACAAAACACAACATGGAAATTGTACCTGTTTCAGGTTTTAAAAGTTTTAGACTTAATGGCTCACATACAATATTAACAAGTCTTATTTATTTTAATTTTAGTTGTTCAACTAATAAAATATATGTAATATATTAATATTCAATACTTGTTATTTTTATTTGAAATCTTATCTTTTCTACCTCTGTATTTTACAATATAAAATAGAGAATAGAGAATAACTTACATACCTGCTTGTTCCTACAGTCAAACTGACGGTTACATCTATATAAATCTTAGACAAAATAAAGACCACCTTTTATTCCAAAAACCTGTGCATTTATGACATACTTTTTGTTCTAGGTCTTAAACTTTCTGTAGAAATAATTCAATTAAACTGTAACGTTCTCATGTATATTTGCCTAGAATTAAACTTTCACAAAGAAAATCATCAAAATTTTACTTAAGGGAAAGTACGATTATGGAAAAGTGTAGAAAAGTATGTTTTAAAAATTTAGAAAACATTTATATTGCTCTTTTATAACAGCCTGGAATTTCTTTTCAAATATAAAGTTTTTGAATAATGCAACATTTAACTTCCCAACTTTTACCTAAGAAACACAAAATTATGATGTGATTAATTGCTCTTATCCTGCTTTATTCCCTATATCCTCATAATTTTCTTTTATAAAACAATGAAGTAAGCCAGGCGCAGTGGCACACACCTGTAATCCCAGCAGCTTAGTCGGCTGAGGCGGGAGGATTGCTAGTTCAAAGCCAGCCTCAGCAACTTGGCAAGACCCTGTCTCTAAAATATAAAAAGAACTGGGGGATGTGGCTCAGTGACAAAGTGCCCTGGATTCAATCCCTCGTACCAAAAAATAAAACAAACCCCAAAAAACAATGAAGTAAAAATTATGAAGATATACTTTCCAGGCTGTCATTTCCCATATTCAGCAATGTCTGCTTGAGTTTGTGCTTCATTTCATAAATGGAAGATCTTAGTAGGCCGAATCCCTTCTCTTTGAAAATATGTTTTCCTTCAGAAGAATCAAATAATACTGAATAAATACATTAAACAGCTCTATCCTTTTATATGTTTTGTTCACAACTAACACATCTTTCTTTTCTTCCTTATAGGTACCAGAGATTTGAAAAGGCATTTCTCCTAGCTGTTGACATTGGTGCTCGAGACCTGTTTATGGTGAGTCATTCCCTGAGATGATTTTGTGCCTTCCTTCAGTTCTAAGGCTGAGTAAGTTGTCAGCTTTTGTGACCATTAAAAAGGATTAGTGTCATTTGCAGCCTTAGACACATGGTGGGAAAGCATTATTCCATCTTGGTTTGTAGCTTCCTTCCTGAAACTGGTCAATAGCCATCTAGTATCTTTTGACTTGTTGACATTTTCCTTGCCAGGGCCCAAAGAATCTTTTATATTTTCTAAGAATTTATAATTCTTGAATTTTTCTCCTCATGTACCTTGATGTGAGGGTATGACACCTTTCTATATAATAAGCTTAAATATCTTTCTAATCCATTCTCTGAAGAAGTGGAATACAGCTACAGAAGACAGGAAACAGGGCAAAAAAAAAAAAAAAGTCTCATAGATCTTGAATGTACTCAATCCATTCTCTGAAGAAGTGGAATACAGCTACAGAAGACAGGACACAGGGCAAAAAAAAAAAAAGTCTCAGATCTTGAATGTGCTCAGTATGTCCCTTATATTTTAGTGAAAAGTAACAAATTGTAAATGTTCTCACAGGTATTTTTAAAGTAACCATAGTACAAAGTATATCTAAGAAGTTATAAATTCACATATACTCTAGTTCTTTCATTTATTAGTATAGAACAGTACAATTAACCGGGATTTCTTACAGATCCTTGTGCTCTGTAACAGATTCTTCTTGTTTTCTAAGATCCTGTGCCACAGTTAGGTCAGGTGAACAAATTCTTTTCTGATTTCCCAGCATGTTCTACCCCATAACAATTTGATTGTTTTCAAAGAAACAATAGAGCAAAAGCTTCTTGAAAACAAGAAAAAGTGCTGGAAGGCTCTTTTACCTGAATCTTTTAATGCTAAGAAGACATTTTGTAGTTTAAGATTTTATGCTCTTTTTGTTTGGTTTGGTTGATTGTTTTAGTACTGGAGATTTAGCCCGGGGGTACTTTACCACTGAACTACATCCCCAGTCATTTTTAAAACTTTTTGTTTTGAGACAGAGTCTAAACTGCTTAGGCTTGTCTTGAGTCTCTGGAATTACAGGTGTGCACTGCCATGCCTGACTAGCTTTTATTTTTTATGTTTCTATGGGTTCATTACATTAACTTGTATTGAGTTTGATAATTAAATCTAAATTTACATCATTCAGTTATACTGTATTTTCATTGATCATGAAAAAATGAACAGATGCAAATGAAAAAACAAATTTAATTTATCCAGAGGCCTGTAGCCTATATTCTAGGAACTCTTATCTCTTGAAAATAAAATGTATGTAACATAAACAGGATTATCCCTACTTAAAAATGATTTTCTATGCTTATAATATCTCTTCCTTAGGGACTAAAAATAATATCGAAGAGGTCACAAAAAAGAAACATCTGTTAACCTGAAAATAGTGCTTTTTGCATTAATATTTATCAGTGATAAAGAGGTTCAAGACATATAACATGACAAGAAAGTTGATATGGGATTGTGTTTTTAACATATCAGATGTGCAAACAGTTTTAGTTCTTCCTTTACAACTTGGATGTCTTTTATTTTTCTTGCTTAATTATTCTGACTAGAACTTTCTGGTACTACATTGAATAAAAGTGTCAAAAGTGGGAAAAGTTTTGAGTTTTTCACCATGAAGTGTGATGTTCACTGTGGGGTTTTCATGTGTAGCTTTTACACATCATGTGGAAGTAGTTTCTCTCAATCCTAATTTGTTAATAGTTTTTATCATGAAAATGTGGTTATTTTGTCCAATATTCCTTCTACCTCAACTGAGACATTTATGCAGTTTTCTACCTTTCCTTCTATTTATGTGGCGTTTTATACTGATCAGTGTTGATATGTTCGACAATCCTTGCATTCCAGGAATGAATCCCACTTGGACATGGTGCATACTCCTTTTACTATGTTGCAAAATTCAGTTTACTGTTATTTTTGTTGAACATTTTTGTATCAATGTTGTTAAGAGATAATGGCTGTAGTTTTCTTTTGTTTTTGTCTAGCTTTGATATTAGGGTAATGCTGGCCTTAAAGAATGAGCTAGGAAAAGTTCCCCTCTTCAATTTTTTTGGATGATTTGAGGAGGATTGGCATTATTTTTTCTTTAAATGTTTGGTGTAATTCACAAGCAGAACCATTAGTTGGAGGCCTTTTCTTTGTCAGATTTTTTGATTATTGATTCAATCTCTTACCACTTCCAGATCTGTCCAGATTTTCTGTTTCTTGATTTGGTCTTGGTGGGCTTTGTTTTTAGCAATTTTTCCTTTTCATGTATGTTATCCAGTCTGTCTGTTGGCACACAGTTGCTTATATTACTCCCATAATCCTTTTCATTTCTGTAGGATTAGTAGTAGTAGTAATATCCCCATTGTATGATTTTAGTCTTCTCCCTTTTATTCTTGGTTAACAGTTTGTTGATCTTACTGATTTTTAAAAATAACCAACATTTGGTATCATGGATCTCTATTTTGTTTATCTCTGTTCTAATCCTTATTAATTTCTTCCTTCTGCTGGCTTTGGGTTTAGATTGTTGTTCTTTTTTCTATGTTAAGTTCAGCTATTGATTTGAGATCTTTCTTACTTTTTAATGTAAGGATTTGTAACTTTCACCCATAGCACTCCTTTTACTATATCCTATGTTTAGCTAAGGTTCTCTGCAGCTTCTTAACTTCTCAGTCACTACTTTCTGTTAACTTTCACAGCCTCTTGGCCATAAATTGTAAGTTCTCAAATGTTTAGAAAAGGAAAAGCAAGACCAAATCTCAAGCTTCTCTCTCTGGGTTTCACTTCTTTCTAGTATCTTGGTCCCCCAAATACTCACTGCCTTAGTAGTTCTAACACAGAACTAAAAAGAAAAAAAAAAATCATCCATATTTCCTATGTGCTCTTAACAGGAGTATAACCTTATCTACTATAACTGGAACCAAACATTCTGCAGTATAGTTTTGGAAAGTGAGTGAAGTGTTAAACTTGGCATTAGCTGCTTTCCCATTCTGGATAACTTCCTGAAGTGTGCTATTGTTTGAACTATTAATCACTAAAAACTTTAAATGTCACAAATTCTACTTTTAAGCATGATATATCATCAATTTTATGCCCAAAATGAATCAAATATAAAATATTGCATATATTAAGGTTTGTCACTAAATTATAGAAAAAGCACTAGAGAAAAACCCTAATTTTTAAAAGTTTCTCCTTTTTAAGAATGTAAAAAAAATAAAATTTTAGCTGTTCTAGCAATTTAAGAATTGTTTTAATCCTTTAATAATGCATGTCTTTTCTCTTAATAATAGAAGATGTTTATATTTATGCCTGCTTAAATTTATAGACTATCTTACTCAAGGGCATGCCAAGTACATTATGATTATCAGCAACAAAATGAATACGTCTCCCCAAATTAAAGGAGCTAGTTTTTAATGATCATCTGCTGTATACAAGAGGCTTTTTCTTATTTAATTCCTACTAGTAATTCTAACCCATAGAATTATTATACCCATTTTATAGTTGACAAAACTGATTATAAGGAAAATTAAGCAAAAACTAAGCAAAGCTGTGATTCAGACCCAGTGTATTTAACTCTACAATTCATGCCATTTCCAATTACACCAAAGTTCATTTTTTTTTTTTATTGTAAACAAATGGGATACATGTTGTTTCTCTGTTTGTACATGGCGTAAAGGCATACCATTTGTGTAATCATAAATTTACATAGAGTAATGTTGTTTGATTCATTCTGTTATTTTTTCCCTTCCCCCCACCCCTCCCACCCCTCTTTACCCTCTATACAGTACTTCCTTCCTCCATACTTGCCCCCCTCCCTAACCCTAACTCTAACCCTAACACTAACCCTTCCCTCCCCCCCATTATATGTGATCCTCCACTTATTAGCGATATCATTCGTCCTTTGGCTTTTTGAGATTGGCTTATCTCACTTAGCATGATATTCTCCAATTTCATCCATTTGCCTGCAAATGCCATAATTTTATCATTCTTTATGGCTGAGTAATATTCCATTGTATATATATACCACAGTTTCTTTATCCATTCATCAATTGAAGGGCATCTAGGTTGGTTCCACAGTCTGGCTATTGTGAATTGAGCAGCTATGAACATTGATGTGGCTGTGTCTCTGTAGTATGCTGATTTTAAGTCCTTTGGGTATAGGCCAAGGAGTGGGATAGGTGGGTCAAATGGTGGTTCCATTCCAAGTTTTCTGAGGAATCTCCATACTGCTTTCCAGAGTGGCTGCACTAATTTGCAGCCCCACCAGCAATGTATGAGTGTACCTTTCTCTCCACATCCTCGCCAACACCTGTTGTTGCTCGTATTCTTGATAATCGCCATTCTAATTGGGGTGAGATGGAATCTTAGGGTGGTTTTGATTTGCATTTCTCTTATTACTAGAGATGTTGAACATTTTGTCATATGTTTGTTGATTGCTTGTAGATCTTCTTCTGTGAAGTGTCTATTCATTTCCTTAGCCCATTTGTCGACTGGATTATTTGAATTCTTGGAGTAAAGTTTTTTGAGTTCTTTATAGATTCTGGAGATTAGTGCTCTATCTGAAGTATGATTGGCAAAGATATTCTCCCATTCTGTAGGCTCTTTCTTCGCATTGCTGATAGTTTCCTTTGCTGAGAGAAAGCTTTTTAGTTTGAATCTATACCAGTGGTTGATTCTAGCTTTTATTTCTTGTACTATGGGAGTCCTGTTAAGGAAGTCTGATCCTAGATCAACAAGGTGAAGATTTGGACCTACTTTTTCTTCTATAATCTGCAGGGTCTCTGGTCTGATTCCGAGGTCCTTAATCCATTTTGAGTTTAGTTTCGTGCATGGTGAGAGATATGGGTTTAGTTTCATTCTGTTGCATATGGATTTCCAATTCTCCCAGCACCATTTGTTGAAGAGGCTATCTTTTCTCCATTGCATATTTTTGGCCCCTTTGTCTAGTATGAGAAAATTGTATTTATTTGGGTTTGTGTCCGTGTCCTCTATTCTATACCATTGATCTACCTTTCTATTTTGATACCAATACCATGCCGTTTTTGTTACTATTGCTTTGTAGTAGAGTTGAAGATCTGGTATTGCAATACCCCGTTTGACTCTTCCTGCTAAGTATTGCTTTAGCTATTCTGGGTTTCTTATTCTTCCAGATGAATTTCATAATTGCTTGCTCTATTTCTGTAAGGTACGTCATTGGGATTTTAATTGGAATTGCATTGAATTTGTATAGCACTTTAGGTAGTATGGCCATTTTGACAATATTAATTCTTCCTATCCAAGAACATGGAAGATCTTTCCATCTTCTAAGGTGTTCTTTAATTTCTTTCTTTAGTGTTGTATAGTTCTCATTGTAGAGGTCTTTCACCTCTTTTGTGAGATTGATTCCCAAGTATTTTATTTTTTTCGAGGCTATTGTGAATGGGGTAGTTTTCCTAATTTCTCTTTCTGAAGATTCATCACTTATGTATAAAAATGCGTTGGATTTATGGGCATTGATCTTGTAACCTGCTACTTTACTGAATTCACTTATGAGTTCTAAGAGTTTTCTGGTGGAATTTCCAGGTTCCCCTAAATATATAATCATGTCATCAGCGAACAGGGATAGTTTGAGTTCTTCTTTCCCAATTCGTATCCTTTTAATCTCTTTGGTTTCTCTAATTGCTCTGGCCAGAGTCTCAAGAACGATGTTGAATAGAAGTGGTGAAAGAGGGCATCCCTGCCTTGTTCCAGTTTTTAGGGGGAATGCTTTCAGTTTTTCACCATTTAGAATATTAGCCATGGGCTTAGCATAAATGGCCTTTACAATGTTAAGGAATGTTCCCACTATCCCTATTTTTTCTAGTGTTTTAAGCATGAAGGGGTGCTGTATTTTATCAAATGCTTTTTCTGCATCTATTGAAATAATCATGTGATTCTTGACTTTAAGTCTATTAATGTGGTGAATTGCGTTTATTGATTTCCTGATGTTGATGCATCCCTGGGATGAAACCAACTTGATCATGGTGCACTATCTTTTTAATATGTTTTTGTATGCGATTTGCTAAAATTTTGTTGAGAATTTTTGCATCGATCTTCATTAAGGATATTGGTCTGAAATTTTCTTTCCTTGATGAGTCTCTGTCTGGTTTAGGTATCAGGGTGATATTGGCTTCATAGAATGAGTTTGGGAGGGTTCCCTCCTCTTCTATTTTATGGAATACTTTGAGAAGTATTGGAATGAGCTCTTCTTTAAAGGTTTTATAGAACTCGGCTGAGAACCCATCAAGTCCCGGACTTTTCTTTGTTGGTAGGCTTTTGATGACTTCTTCTATTTCAGTACTTGAAATTGGTCTATTTAAGTTGTGTATGTCCTCCTCGTTCAGTTTAGGCAATTCATATGTCTCTAGAAACCTGTTGATGCCTTCAAAATTTTCTATTTTGTTGGAGTATAGATTTTCAGAATAGCTTCTAATTATGTTTTGTATTTCAATCCTGTCTGTTGTGATATTTCCTTGTTCATTCCGAATTTTAGTGATTTGGGTTTTCTCTCGTCTTTTCTTTGTTAGTGTGGCTAAAGGTTTATCAATTTTGTTTATTTTTTCGAAGAACCAACTATTTATTTTGTCAATTTTTTGTATTGTTTCTTTTGTTTCAATTTCATTGATTTCAGCTCTGAGTTTAACTATTTCCTGTCTTCTACTACTTTTGGTGCTATTCTGTTCTTCTTTTTCTAGGGCTTTGAGCTGTAGTGTTAGGTCGTTTATTTGTTGAGTTTTACTTCTTTTATTAAATGCGCTCCATGAAATAAATTTCCCTCGAAGTACTGCTTTCATAGTGTCCCAGAGATTTTGATATGATGTTTCTTTGTTCTCATTTACCTCAAAGAATTTTTTAATTTCCTTCCTAATATCTTCTGTTATCCATTCATCATATAATAGCATATTGTTTAATCTCCAAATGTTGGAGTAGTTTCTGTGTTTTACTCTTTCATTTATTTCTAACTTCAATCCATTATGATCTGATAGAATACATGCTAGTGTCTCTATCTTCTTGTATTTGCTAACATTAGCTTTGTGGCATAATATATGGTCTATTTTAGAGAAGGATCCATGTGCTGCTGAGAAGAAAGTGTATTTGCTCTTGGTTGGATGGTATATTCTATAAATGTCCGTTAAGTCTAAATTATTGATTGTGTTATTGAGATCTATGGTTTCTTTGTTCAATTTTTGTCTGGAAGATCTGTCCAGTGGTGAGAGAGGCGTGTTAAAATCACCTAGTATTATTGTGTTATGGTCTATTTGGTTTCTGAAATTGAGAAGGATTTGTTTGACATACATGGATGAGCCACTGTTTGGGGCATAGATGTTTATGATTGTTATATCTTGCTGATTTATGCTTCCCTTAAGCAGTATGAAATGACCTTCTTTATCCCTTCTGACTAACTTTGGCTTGAAGTCCACATTATCGGAAATGAGGATGGATACTCCAGCTTTTTTGCTGAGTCCATGTGCATGGTATGTTTTTCCCCATCCTTTCACCTTTAATCTATGGGTATCTTTTTCTATGAGGTGAGTCTCTTGCAGGCAACATATTGTTGGATCTTTCTTTTTAATCCAATCTGCCAGTCTATGTCTTTTGATTGATGAATTCAGGCCATTAACATTCAGGGTTATTATAGAGATATGATTTGGTTTCCCGGTCATTTGGTTCATTTTTTAAATTTTATTTATTTATTTGTTTGACACAACTTGTTTCCTCCTTTATTTGACAATTCCTTTAGGATAATTCCTCCCTTTGCTGTTTTGCTTCTTTGTTTTTCATCTCTTCCTCATGGAATATTTTGCTGAGAAAGTTCTGTAATGCTGGCTTTCTTTTTGTAAATTCTTTTAGCTTTTGTTTATCATGGAAGGATTTTATTTCATTGTCAAATTTGAAGGTAAGTTTTGCTGGGTATAAGATTCTTGTTTGGCATCCATTTTCTTTCAGGGCTTGAAAAATGTTGTTCCAGGCCCTTCTAGCTTTTAGGGTCTGGATTGAAAAATCTGCTGATATCCGTATTGGTTTCCCCCTGAATATAATTTGGTTCTTTTCTCTCACAGCCTTTAATATTCTGTCTTTATTTTGTATGTTAGGTATTTTCATTATAATGTGCCTTGGTGTGGATCTGTTGTAATTTTGTGTATTTGGAGTTCTATAAGCCTCTTGAACTTGATTTTCCATTTCATTCTTCAGATTTGGGAAATTTTCTGATATTATTTCATTGAATAGGTTGTTCATTCCTTTGCCTTGTTTCTCTAGGCCTTCCTCAATCCCAATAATTCTTAAATTTGGCCTTTTCATGATATCCCATAGTTCTTGTAGATTCTGTTCATGATTTCTTACCATCTTCTCTGTTTGTTCAACTTTGTTTTCAAGATTAAATATTTTGTCTTCAATGTCTGAGGTTCTGTCTTCCAGGTGTTCTATCCTATTGGATATGCTTTCTATGGAGTTCTTAATTTGGTTTATTGTTTCCTTCATGTCAAGGATTTCTATTTGGTTTTTTTTCAATATCTCTAACTCTTTATTGAAATGATCTTTTGCTTCCTGTATTTGCTCTTTTAACTGTCGATTGGTGCGATCAATCAATGCTTGCATTTGCTCTTTCATCTCATCATTCAGTGCGTGCATTTGCTCTTTCATCTCATCGTTTGCTTCTCTGATCATTTTAATTATGTACATTCTGAACTCCTTTTCTGTCATTTCTTCTGCCATGCTGTCACTGGGTTTTATTGATGTAACATCTAGATTTGTTTGCGGCATTTTCTTTCCTTGTTTTCTCATGTCGTTCAGGTATCAGTGGACCGCTGAGATATTACAGATTTCCTCTATTGACTTACAATGTCCTTGAAGATTTCTATATATATCCCCTCTTAGCCTTCAGTAGGCTGAAGTCTTGGAGGGAGTTGATAATGTGGTACGCCACAAGGAAGCTGCCTCTCTAGGAGTGGTGGCCTTAAGGTGGGGTATATTCCCTGTTAGTGGGCAGAGGTGCCTCCACTTGTTGACCAGTGGTCATCCAAAGGGGAACTAGGCTGCAGGCTGAGGCAAGGCCTGTTTGGTCCTGTGTCTCTGGTTTTACCGTCCTTTTGGGGAAACCTCACCCAGCAGGGAAGACTCACCCAGTGGGGAGGTCTCACTGGTCAGTTCCCCTCCTAGAGGTTCCCCTCAATTTACAGCTACCCCCTGGGCTGGGCTGCCTTCCTCTGCATAGTTCCCAGGGGCCCGGCCCTACCTCCTGAGCCTGGGAGCCTCACCCTTCACAGATGAATCTCCTTAGGCTGCCGCTCCTCAGAGAATCTGCCCGCAGTCCTGGAACCTTCGCTCCGCCCCTAAGCGTATCTCTGTGTGGCTCTTCCACCAAGAAGCCTCCTAGATCTTGGGACCCTGCTCTGCACCTAATCGCCTGACTATGCGGCCCCTCCTCTGAGCAGCCACCTGGGGCCCCGTACAATCGCTCTGTGTCAAAGAGACCTGCCGCACGCCTCTTCCTCCAAACAGCCGCCCAGTATTCCGGTGCGGTCACTAGGAGTCTGAGCAACTCACTGCGTGCCTCCTCCTCCCACCAACCGCCCGTAGCCCTGGGCAATCACTCCGAGTCGAAGTGACCCTCCCCGTTCCTCCTCCTCCTCCAGGTAACCCCCCGAGTGTTCAGGAATGGTCGCTCTGAGTGGCTCTGAATCCACGTGACCCGCTGCACGCGTCCTCTGGGCAACCGCCCGGAGCTCTGGTGCAGCCACTCGAGATCAAGCGACCCACCGCGCTCCTCCTCCAGGCAGTCCCCCTGTGTTCAGGAGCGGTCGCTTTAAGTCCAAACAACTCACCACTCGCCTCTTCCTCTGATCAGCCGCCTGGAGCTCTAATGCAGTCACTGCGAGTCCAAACGACCCGCTGCGCTCCTCCTCCTCCTCCTCCTCAGGGCAGGCCCCGGTGTTCAGAAGCGGTCTATGTCCAAACAGCTCGCCGCGCCGCTTCTCCTCTGGCAACCGCCTGTAGCTCTGGTGTAGTCACTCCGAATCCAAGTGTCCCCGCTCCTCCTCCTCCTCCTCAGGGCAGGCCCCGGTGTTCAGAAGCGGTCTGAGTCTAAACAGCTCTCCTCGCCTCTCCTCCCCTGGGCAGCTGCCGGAGCCCCAGTGGTTGCTCCAAGTCTCAGCGCTGTGCTGAGTGGCCTCCTCTACGACGCTCCCAGTTGTCCGTGTTCACTGCTCCAGCGGGGGGAGGGGGGTGTCTCGCCGGGCAGCTCTACTTCACAAAGTTCCCTGCGTTCCAGTACTACCGCCCCATCCGGGACGCCTCCCCAACAGGAGAGAGTCACCCTGCTGCTTTGAGTTGGTCCCAAGTCTCTCAATATCTCCTCTTTTGAATCCTGAGTCCTGGAGCAACATGAAATGCAGCCACCCTCTAGTCCGCCATCTTGAAACCCCCCCGAGATCTGTGTTTCTTTGTTCAATTTTTGTTTGGAAGATCTGTCCAGTGGTGAGAGAGGTGTTTTAAGTCACTTAGTATTATTTGATTTCTGGAATTGAGAAGGATTTGTTTGACATACCTGGATGAGCCACTTGTTGGGGCATAGATATTTATGATTCTTATGTCTTGCTGATTTATGCTTCCCTTAAGCAGTATGAAATGGCCTTCTTTATCTCTTCTGACTAACTTTGGCTTGAAGTCCACATTATCTGAAATGAGGATGGATACTCCGGCTTTTTGGCTGAGTGCATGGTATGTTTTTTCCTATCCTTTTACCTTTAGTTTGTGGGTATCTCTATGGGATGAGTCTCTTGCAGGCAGCATATTGTTGGCTTTTTCTTTTTAATCCAATCTGCCAGTCTATGTCTTTTGATTGATGAGTTTAGGCCATTAACATTCAGGGTTATTATTAAAATATGATTTGTATTCCTGGTCATTTGGCTCATTTTTGTTTTTTGACATGACTTGGTTTCTCCTTTATTTGGCTATTCCTTTAGGGTAGTTCACTCCTTTGCTGATTTCCATCATTGTTTTTCATCTCTTCCTCATGGAATATTTTGCTGAGAATGTTCTGTAGTGCTGTCTTTTTTTCTGTAAATTCTTTTAGCTTTTGTTTATCATGGAAGGATTTTATTTCATCATCAAATTTGCTGGGTATAAGATTCTTAGTTGGCATCCATTTTCTTTCAGGGCTTGAATAATGTTGATTCGGGCCCTTCTAGCTTTTAGGGTCTGGATTGAAAAATCTGCTGATATCCGTATTGGTTTCCCCCTATAATATAATTTGAATTTTTTTTTCTCTCGCAGCCTTTAAAATTCTGTCTTCATTTTGTATGTTAGGTATTTTCATTATAATGTATCTTGGTGTGGGTCTATTGTAATTTTGTATATTTGGAGTCCTATAAGCCTCTTGTACTTGATTTTCCATTTCATTCTTCAGATTTGGGAAATTTTCTGATATTATTTCATTGAATAGATTGTTCATTTCTTTGATTTGTTTCTCTGGGCCTTCCTCAATCCCAATAATTCTTAAATTTGGCCTTTTCATGATATACCATAATTCTTGTAGATTCTGTTCATGATTTCTTACCATCTTCTCTGTTTGGTCACCTTTGTTTTAAAGATTAAATATTTTGTCTTCAATATCTGAGGTTCTGTGTTCCAGGTGTTCTATCCTATTGGTTATACTTTCTATGGAGTTTTTTATTTGGTTTATTGTTTCCTTCATTTCAAGGATTTCATTAAAAGGATTTTTTAATTCAGTATCTCTAACTCTTTATTGAAATGATCTTTTGCTTCCCGCATTTGCTCTTTTAACTGTTGAGTGGTGTGATCATTCAATGCCTGCATTTGCTCTTTCATCTCATCATTTGCTTCTCTGATCATTTTAATTATGTACTTTCTGAACTCCCTTTCTGACATTTCTTCTGCCATGCTGTCATTGGATTTTATTGATGTAGCATCTAGGTTTTTTTGGGATATTTTCTTCCCTTGTTTTCTCATATTGCTCAGGTATCTACCCCTCTAGTAGTGAAACTCTGAGATAATGCAGATTTCCTCTATTGACTTATAGTTTCCCTGTAGATTTCCAATAATTCCCCTTCTAGCCTTCTGTAGCCTGAAATCTTGGAGGAACTTGATAATGTAGTGATTCACAAGGAAGCTACCCCTCTAGAGGTGGTGGCTTCAGGTGGGGTATATTCCTTCTTAGTGGGCAGAGGCGCCTCCACTTGTTGACTGATGGTCAGCCAAAGTGGGACTAGACTGCAGGCTGGGGCATGGCTGATCTGGGCCTGTGTCTCTGGTTCTGCCACCTTGGTGGGGAATCTCACCCAGCGGGAAAGACTCACCGGGTGGGGAAGTCTCGCTGGACAGCTCTCCTCCGAGAAGTTCCCTTCAGTCCAGGACTATTGCGTGGGCTGGGCAGCCCTCCTCTGCAACATTCCCTGGGGTCTGGAACTACCACCTGGGCTGGGGATCCTGTCCCTGCGAGGGACTCTCTTGCAGAGTGGCCCTCCTCTGCGATGTTCCCTGGGGACCTCTCGCTGGGCGACCTTCTCCAAGAAGTCTTGCCGCCCAGGCCTGGGACCCCCGCTCTGCACCAAAGCCTCTCGCTTGGCAGCCATCCTCTACAAAGCTCCCAGTTGTCAGGGTTCATGGCTCCAGCAGGGGAGTCTCACTGGGCAATTCCACACCACGAACTTCCCTTACTTCCAAGACTACTGCCCTCTCCGGGAGCCTCACCCAGTGAGAGAGAGACTCAACCTGCGGCTCTGAGTTGGTCCCAAGTCTCTCAATACCTCCTCTTCTTGAATCCTGAGTCCTCTCAAAGGGCCTCCAGTCTCCTGTAAGTGTCTCAGGAAGGGAGCCGCCCTTCCAATGATGATGGCCACGCCCTCAGGAATAATTCAAAATGCCTGCACTAGCCTCCAAAGAAGGTGGGGAGCCCCAGCGAGGGTGTGCTAAGTCAGCACAGAGGCAAATGCAGTGTCCCTCAGCAGTAGGGGGCCAGGCAGGCAGGTTCAGCAGTGGTGTCCGACCTTGAAGTTGGGGGTCTGGCAGGCTCCACAATGGCGTCCAACCTTGGTGTATACAATTGCTCTTTGATAGGCATATAAAGTAGAAATTTGTATTCTCTAATGAATATAAATGGAGCTAACACTAATGGACCCTTATGTGACACAGATGTTGAAATGTCAAATAAGAACTTGGGAGCAACTGTTACAAAAATGCTCAAGATTTTAAGGAAAAAGATAAACATAATGATTGAATAGATAGGAATTCTCAGGAAAAAAAAAAAACAGTCACTATATGTAAAGAAAACCAAATGTAATTCTAGAATTTTCTTTCAAATTTGGTAGAGAAATACAAATTTGAAATGAAAAATTTACCAGATGGGCTTATGGACACTGTGTAATAGAAAGTGCCAGTGAATTTGAAGAGAGATCAATAGAAATCATTTTTGAAGAAAAGAAAGAAGATCCTGCAAGAAATAAACAGTCTCAGTGACTTGTGGAATCAAGCCAAATAGTGGAAAATATACGTAATTGAAGCTTAGTAAAAAATATTGGTCAACAGATTGGAGAATCTCAGTGGACTCCAAAAATAAGAAAGCAGCATGGAGGCACGTCAGATCATGGCACAACATAGTCATATTACTGAAAACTGATGCAAAATATTAAAAATACCTAGAAAAGATAAAAATTACACAAAAGGACCAATAATTAATATGAATTATATCTCACTTCAAATCAGAAATGATACCAAAAGATAATGGAACATGTCTGACTTGTGAAACAGATTAAGCTCGTAACAAAATAGTATATCCAGTGAAAATAATTCTTAAATGAAAATAGAATAAGAACACTTTAAATAAATGAAAGGTGAGACAACTCAGCACTAGCAGATCTGCACTAAAAGAAAAGATCAAGGAAGTTTTTTTCTGTTATAACAAAAATGAAACTGGATGAAAACTTGTATCTACAGAAAAAAATGAGTCCTGAAAATGGCAAACATGAAGATGAATAATTGTCTTTTTCTCTTCATTTAAAAAATTTCTTTGAATGATAATTGCCACAATGAAATTTTAAATGTTTGAGATAAATATGTTCATCCTGATTTGAACATCGATACATCCTGTTTCGTGTATAGAAACATCACATGGTGTCCTATAAATGTGTATAGTTTGTATGTGTTAATTTTTAAAGAGACTTTTTAGAGATATACATTTTTAAAAAATTGTTTAAAACAAATAATAGCTACATCGTGGTATTAATAACAGAGACATGAAATCAAAGACAGTAACACCTCAGGAGAGAATAAATGGAATTATATGGTTGTCAGGTTTGAACCTTTTACCTGAAGTGGTACAATACTAATTCTGAATAGACTATGATATGTTAAGATTGCATGTTATAGTGTCCAGAGGATTTTATTAAAACATTTAAATAGACATGTATCTAAAAACGTCAATAGTGGAAATTTATAGAGTTTTAAAATGTTCAAGCTGAAGGAATGCAAGAAAAGAGGACAGATTGAAAGATAGTAATCTTAAGCTTATACATTACAAATCATCACATTAAATTCAAACTGACTAGATACTCCAATTAATAAGTAGACCTTAAATTTTTAAGTCAATTTGAGTGAATAAAAAGATATATTTAGTGTATAAAGGAAACACTGTTATAAAACAAATTGAAAGTACAAATGTGTAAAAAGATACTATCATGCAAAGACTAAGACAAAGTAAACTTCAAATCAACAGAAGTATTGTACTTTTTTTGTATTTGATCATTATGTCTTTTTATAATGTTAAAAGTTTAGCAAGAAGACATAACAAAACTAAATATTTATGTATAAGTTAACTGAGCTACAAATACATGAAGCAAAAGCTGACAAACTGAAAACAAATTAAATGTGTTAATTTATAGAACAAGTGAATATATACAATCTATGAACCAACTGGACCTAACCGACATTTGTTTAAAGCTATATTCAACAACTGCAGAATACACATTCTTTTCAAATGTACATGGGATACTCAACCAAACATAAAGAACACTCAGTACATTCTTTTTTTTTAAATTTTAATTGAAAATCATAAATTTACATAGGGCAATATTGTTTGATTCGTTCTGTTATTTTTCCCTTCCCCCCACCCCTCCCACCCTTCTTTTCCCTCTATACAGTTCTTCCTTCCTTCATTCTTGCCCCCCTCCCTAACCCTAACTCTAACCCTAACACTAACCCCTCCCACCCGCCATTATGTGTCATCATCCACTTATTAGTGATATCATTTGTCCTTTGGTTTTTTGAGATTGGCTTATCTCACTTAGTATGATATCCTCCAATTTCATCCACTTGCCTGCAAATGCCATAATTTCATCATTCTTCATGGCTGAGTAATATTCCATTGTATATATATGCCACAGCTTCTTTATCCATTCATCAACTGAAGGGCATCTAGGTTGGTTCCACAATCTGGCGATGGTGAACTGAGCAGCTATGAACATTGATGTGGCTGCATCTCTGTAGTATGCTGATTTTAAGTCCTTTGGGTATAGGCCAAGGAGTGGGATAGCTGGGTCAAATGCTGGTTCCATTCCAAGCTTTCTGAGGAATCTCCATACTGCTTTCCAGAGTGGCTGCACTAATTTGCAACCCCACCAGCAATGTATGAGTGTACCTTTTTCCCCACATCATCGCCAACACCTATTGTTGCTTATGTTCCTGATAATCGCCATTCTAATTGGGGTGAGATGAAATCCTAGGGTAGTTTTGATTTGCATTTCTCTTATTACTAGAGATGTAGAACATTTTTTCATATATGTTGATTGCTTGTACATCTTATTCTGTGAAGTGTCTGTTCATTTCCTTAGCCCATTTGTTGATTGGATTATTTGTATTATTGGTGTAGAGTTTTTTGAATTCTTTAAGATTCTGGAAATTAGTACTCTATCTGAAGACTCAGTGGCAAAGATATTCTCCCACTCTGTAGGCTCTCTCTTCGCATTGCTGATAGTTTCCTTTGCTGAGAGAAAGCTTTTTAGTTTGAATCTATCCCAGTTATTGATTCTTGCTTTTATTTCTTGTGCTATGGGAGTCCTGTTAAGGAGGTCTGATCCTAAGGCAACAAGTTGAAGGTTTGGACCTACTTTTTCTTCTATAAGATGCAGGGTCTCTGGTCTGATTCCGAGGTCCTTGATCCATTTTGAGTTGAGTTTTCTGCAGGGTGAGAGATAGGGATTTAGTTTCATTCTGTTGCATATGGATTTCCAGTTTTCCCAGCACCATTTGTTAAAGAGGCTATCTTTTCTCCATTGCATATTTTTGGCCCCTTTGTCTAGTATGAGAAAATTGTATTTATTTGGGTTTGTGTCTGTGTCCTCTATTCTGTACCATTGATCTACCTTTCTATTTTGTTACCAATACCATGCCGTTTTTGTTAGTATTGCTTTGTAATAGAGTTGAAGATCTGGTATTGCTATACCCCCTGCTTCGCTCTTTCTCCTGAGGATTGCTTTAGCTATTCTGGGTTTCTTATTCTTCCAGATGAATTTCATAATTGCTTGCTCTATTTCTGTAAGGTACTTCATTGGGATTTTAATTGGAATTGCATTGAATCTATATAGCACTTTAGGTAGTATGGCCATTTTGACAATATTAATTCTGCCTATCCATGAACATGGGAGATCTTTCCATCTTCTAAGGTTTTCTTTAATTTCTTTCTTTAGTGTTCTGTAGTTCTCATTGTAGAGATCTTTCATCTCTTTTGTGAGATAGATTCCCAAGTATTTTATTTTCTTTGATGCTACTGTGAATGTGGGGTAGTTTTCCTAATTTCTCTTTCTGAAGATTCATCACTTATGTATAAAAACGCATTGGATTTATGAGCATTGATCTTGTAACCTGCTACTTTACTGAATTCACTTATGAGTTCTAAGAGATTTCTGGTGGAATTTTCAGGTTCCTCTAAATATATAATCATGTCATCAGCGAACAGGGATAGTTTGAGTTCCTCTTTTCCAATTCGTATCCCTTTAATTTCTTTGGTTTGTCTAATTGCTCTGGCTAGAGTCTCAAGAACAATGTTGAATAGAAGTGGTGAAAGAGGGCATCCCTGCCTTGTTCCAGTTTTTAGGGGGAATGCTTTCAGTTTTTCACCATTTAGAATGATATTGGCCATGGGCTTAGCGTAGATGGCCTTCACAATGTTAAGGAATGATCCCACTACCCCAATTTTTTCTAGTGTTTTGAGCATGAAGTGATGCTGTATTTTATCGAATGCTTTTTCTGTATCTATTGAAATAATCATGTGATTCTTAACTTTTAGTCTGTTGATACGGTGAATGACATTTGTTGATTTCTGGATGTTGAACCAACCTTGCATTCCTGGGATAAAACCCACTTGATCGTGGTGCACTATCTTTTTAATCTATTTTTGTATGCGATTTGCTAAAATTTTGTTGAGAATTTTTGCGTCGATGTTCATTAAGGATATTGGTCTGAAATTTTCCTTCCTCGATGTGTCTCTGTCTGGTTTAGGTATCAGGATGATATTGGCTTCATAGAATGAGTTTGGGAGGGTTCCCTCCTCTTCTATTTTATGGAATACTTTGAGAAGTATTGGAATGAGCTCTTCTTTATAGGTTTTGTAGAACTCGGCTGAGAACCCATCTGGTCCTGGACTTTTCTTTGTTGGTAGGCTTTTGATGACCTCTTCTATTTCATGGCTTGAAATTGATTTATTTAAGTTGTGTATGTCGTCCTCGTTCAGTTTAGGAAATGCAAATGTCTCTAGAAAGTTGTTGATGTCTTCGAGGTTTTCTGTTTTGTTGGAGTATAGATTTTCAAAATAGCTTCTAATTATGTTTTGTATTTCACTCGTGTCTGTTGTGATATTTCCTTGTTCATTCTGAATTTTAGTAATTTGAGTTTTCTCCCTCTTTCTCTTTGTTAGTGTGGCTAAGGGTTTATCAATTTTGTTTATTTTTTCAAAGAACCAACTATTCATTTTGTTAATTTTTCTGATTGTTTCTTTTGTTTCAATTTCATTGATTTCGGCTCTGATTTTAACTATTTCCTATCTTCTACTACTTTTGGTGTTGGTCTGCTCTTCTTTTCTAGGGCTTTGAGCTGTAATGTTAAGTCGTTTATTTGTTGATTTCTACTTCTTTTGTTAAATGCACCCCATGAAATAAATCTTCCTCTAAGTACTGCTTTCATAGTGTCCCAGAGATTTTGATATGATGTGTCTTTGTTCTCGTTTACTTCTAAGAATTTTTTTATTTCCCTCCTGATGTCTTCTGTTATCCATTCATCATATAATAGTGTATTATTTAATCTCTAGGTATTGGAGAAGTTTCTGTTTTTTATTCTGTCATTTATTTCTAATTTCAATCCGTTATGATCTGATAGAGTACAAAGTAGTATCTCTATCTTCTTGTATTGGCTAACAGTAGCTTTGTGGCATAAGACATGATCAATTTAGAGAAGGATCCATGTGCTGCTGAGAAGAAAGTATATTCGTTCTTTGTTGGATGGTATATTCTATATAAGTCGGTTAAGTCTAAATTGTTGATTGTGTTATTGAGATCTATGGTTTCTTTATTCAATTTTCGTTTGGACGATCTATCCAGTGGTGAGAGCGGTGTGTTAAAATCGCCTAGTATTATTGTGTTGTGGTCTATTTGATATCTGGAATTGAGAAGGATTTGTTTCACGTACATGGATGAGCCAATGTTCGGGGCATAGATATTTATGATTGTTATGTCTTGCTGATTTATGCTTCCCTTAAGCAGTATGTAATGTCCTTCTTTATCCCTTCTGACTAGTTTTGTCTTGAAGTCCACATTATCTGAAATGAGGATGGATACTCCATCTTTTTTGCTGTGTCCGTGTGCATGGTATGTTTTTTCCA
The DNA here is from genome assembly GCF_902686455.1 of Sciurus vulgaris. NCBI lineage: Eukaryota > Metazoa > Chordata > Mammalia > Rodentia > Sciuridae > Sciurus > Sciurus vulgaris. Next base: position 44,557,611 of record NC_136475.1, read on the forward strand.
ATCCTTTCACCTTTAGTCTATGGGTATCTCTTTCTATAAGATGAGTCTCTTGCAGGCAGCAAATTGTTGGCTTTTTCTTTTTAATCCAATCTGCCAGTCTATGTCTTTTGATTGATGAGTTCAGGCCATTAACATTCAGGGTTATTATTGTGATATGATTTGTATTCCCAGTCATTGTACTCATTTTTGTTGTTTGACATGATTTGTTTTCCCCTTTATTTGGCTATTCCTTTAGGCTAGTTCCTCTCATTGCTGATTTACATCGTTGTTTATCTTGGAAGGATCTTATTTCATCGTCAGATCTGAAAGTAAGTTTTGCTGGGTATAAGATTCTTGGTTGGCATACATTTTCTTTCAGGGCTTGGTAAATGTTGTTCCACGTCCTTCTAGCTTTTAGTGTCTGGATTGAAAAATCTGCTGATATTTTTATTGGTTTCCCCCTGAATGTAATTTGATTCTTTTCTCTCGCAGCCTTTAAAATTCTGTCTTCATTATGTATGTTAGGTATTTTCATAATAATGTGCCTTGGTGTGAGTCTGTTGTAATTTTGTATCCTTGGAGTCCTATAAGCCTCTTGTACTTGGTTTTCCATTTCATTCTTCAGATTTGGGAAATTTTCTGATATTATTTCATTGAATATTTTGTTCATTCCTTTGGTTTCTTTCTCTAAGCCTTCCTCAATCCCAATAATTCTTAAATTTGGCCTTTTCATAATATCCCATAATTCTTGTAGATTCTGTTATGATTTCTTACCATCTTCTCTGTTTGGTCACCTTTGTTTTAAAGATTAAATATTTTGTCTTCAATATCTGAGGTTCTGTCTTCCAGTTGTTCTATCCTATTGGTTATGCTTTCTATGGAGTTTTTAACTTGGTTTATTGTTTCCTTCATTTCAAGGATTTCTGTTTGGTTTTTCTTCGATATCTCTAACTCTTTATTGAAATGATCTCTTCCCGTATTTGCTCCTTTAACTGTTGATTGGTGCAATCATTTAATGCCTGCATTTGCTCTTTCATCTCCTCGTTTGCTTCCCTGATTGTTTTAATTATGTACATTCTGAACTCCCTTTCTGACATTTCTTCTGCTGTGCTGTTATTGGGTTTTATTGATATAGTATCTAGGTTTGTTTGGGACATTTTCTTCCCTTGTTTTCTCATATTGGTCAGATGTCAGTGGGACTTTGTGATATTGCAGAATTCTTCTATTGGCTTATATTGTCCCTGTAGCTTTCCAGTGTCTCACCTTCCTGCCTTCAGTAGCCTGAAGTCTTGGAGTAACTTGATAATGCGGTGCTTTCAAGGAAAGCTGCCCCTACCCTGCTACTGGTTCCAGGACTTGGAGCTGGCTCTGTGTGGAAAGGCTTTCACGGGGGGCCTGCTCTGAGAAGCTAGCCTGGAAAGGCGCTTCCCGCTGGAGGGGGCCGGGCTGCGGGTTGCTTGGGGAAGTCTCTGGCTGCCCTGTCCTGGTCTCTGAAGCAACCTGCGGGCAGGAACTCGCCGCCCTGGTTCAGGGACTTGAAGCTTGGTTCTGTGTAGAAGGGCTCTCACTGGGGGGCCTGCTCTGAGATGCTGAAGTATCTGGCCCTGTGGGAGGAGCCCACCGCCGAAGTGCGCAGAGCTGCCTGGGGAAGACTCTAGCTGCCCTGCCCTACTCTAATATAATAAGCCACCCGAATCTGGGCCTGCCACCCGGGCAGTGCTTCACCAGGTGGGGGAGACTCACCCCGTGGCTCTGTTTTAGTCCGAGTCTCTCAATGCCTCCCCATCTTGAGTCCTTGGTTCTAGAGCAACTGGAGATGCAGTCACCCTCTAGTCCGCCATCTTGGATCGCCCTGTGAAAAAGCCTGCGTTGGGGGTAGGGGGGGCGGGGGCAGGTCCGCCTGGAGAGGTCTCTGGCTGCCCAGCCCTGGTCCCAGAAGCTGCTTGCGGGTTGGAGGTCTCTGCTGGCTTGGGGACTTGTGGCTGGCTCTGTGTCAAAAGACTCTCACTGGGCGGTCTGCCCCGAGAAGCTAGCCTAGAAAGGCGCTTCCCACTGGAGGGGGCTGGGCTGCTTGGGGAAGTCCCTGGCGCCCTGTGCTGGTCTCTGAAGCAACCTGTGGGGCGGGGCGGAGCTGGCAGCGGGGCGGGCCAGTGCTGGCCACGCTGCTTCTGTGCAGAAAGGATCTCACTGGGGGGCCTGCTCCAGGAGGCTGGAGAATCTGGCCCCCGTGGTTCTATTTTAGTCCGAGTCTCTCAATGCCTCCCCTTCTTGAATCCTGGGTTCTGGAGCGACTGGAGATGCAGTCACCCTCTAGTTCACCATCTTGGATCGCCCCCTCAGTACATTCTAACACATTAAAACATGATGCTAAAGGAATTTTAAGTTACATTCAGAGACCTATAAAGTTCACATATATTTGTAGATTCTCTAAAATTCTCTACATATTCTTTTAAAAATCTCATGAGTTAAACAAGAAATCACAAAAAAAATAGGAAATGTTTTTAATGAATTTTAGTGGGAACGCAGTATGTCAAAATGCATGTGTCCATACTGATACAAGTAAGTAAATAAAACCAACTAATAAATGTAGAAATAATGATACAATTGGAAAATCACAATATGACGAAAATCATAATTGAATAAGCAAGAATCATTAATGGATGCAATGACTGTGAGAAAATGTTTCATAAGAAACAAGGTCTTTACATAGTCTCAAAATATTTCTCCATAAGATGTATATTTACAAACAGTGGAGAAGGCTGACAGATACTGTGTTAATCAGATAGTCACAATGACTATCCTCTATAATGGAACAAATCAAAATAATTTGTTACTTATATATTGCATCAAGAATACAATAAGACCATCCTGTGACATTCCTGTCAAAAAATGTATAATCAAATCTAACCATAAGGAACATCACTTAAGCCCAAATTGAGGAATATTGGAATAACTAGCCTATATTCTTAAGGTGGGAGAAGGGAAGGGAAAGGAGAGATACTGGGGTCTGAATTAGAATAAGATATTTTCCATGCTTGTAAAATTATATCAGAATAGATTCTACTATCATGAATAACTAAAAAGAACAAATAATTTTTTTAAAAATGTCAAATTCATGTAAGACAAAAGACTAAAGTATTATAGAGTAAAGGAGACTAAAGAAATATAACAACTAAAAGTGTCAAGAAATGAATCTTTGTGATTTGAAGAATAATTATTGGGACAATCAAAACTAATGTTTTATAAATAGGAGTAATGTGTTTTCAATTGCACTTTTGTAGGTTATAAACACAACTATTTTCAAAGGTACGTTGGCAATTTACTCTCAAGGGATTCAGAAGAACAAAGACCTTTGTACTCTGCTTGAACTTTTAACTTTAGAATTGTTTTAAAAATACAAATTTCTACTTAACTGTCACAGTTCTAGACTCTTTACTGTCTGTACTTCCTCTAGGTAGGAGCAGTGTGGTTTGGAAGTCTATTGCTTTGGTCATAGAAATTTTGCTTTTGATTGTCTAGGAAATTATTCTGTTTTTGAAAATTCAGGTAAACTTCTCCAACTAATTATTACTGTGGCATAAAAACTACTCATGTTGTTTTACCCATTGTGACATAAAAACCACCCAAGATTGCTTCCCTGGGCCATGTTGAATGGCATGAGGATGAGTATGCTTCTGAATGTTCTCATGCTGGCATCCATTACTACCTTGGCCATTGGCACAGGGCCAGTTGGAATGTCAACCATGCCATCTGATAATGCTATAAAAAGACCTATAGCTGCTGCTCTCCAGCCATCTGTGCCTTCCCTTGGCATGATACTGTTGGGTAGTTTGTCTTTTATTGGCATGGTTTTTGTGGGGTGGCTTACATCTGCTACTCCTAGGCACTTGCTTGGTGATCAAGTTGACATAGAACTGCTTCCTTGGCACTGTTTTTATATAAAGGAGTTTTATACCTGCTAATGTCTAAAATAAGACTTACCATTTTATTACATACATTATAATTGCAATTTAAAACATAATGAACATGCATTTTGGACTCTGCAGACTCAAATCTAGCTTGGACTATCAAGTTTAACTTCCTCCAATTTGATGTCTCCACTCAGAAGAATTAACTAATAAATGAAATGTACCTCTTTTGTTTTAGTAAGTTGAGCATTCATAGAAATCTTTCCTACCTGCATCAAATCTCCAGAAATGATGGAAGACACAGGGGCATATTTGTGCTTTTTAAAAAGTTTGTAACTGAAATTCAAAATAAGAATGCCTGATAGACCAGAGTTTGCAAGACTCCATTGAAAACTGTAAAACAGAAAGAGATTGAAGAAAGAAGGCAGATTTCATAACATCAAGAGGAGAAGACTGCTACCAAAGTTGATTGAATAGCAAAAGTTCTCCATGCCCTGAAGAAGAGAATACTAGAAAAGGGAAAGTGTATCTGGGCAAGCAAGGATGAGTAGTTCATGTGCTAACAGGAACAACAGGGTAGAATGAGTGTGAAAAGTAAAAAAAAGAAAAATAGGTACTGGTTAAACCCTAGGTGTTTTTAGAAAAAAGTTGATATGAGTATGTTAAGAATTTAAGCCTAATAAAAATGGATGGTATTATGGACTGAATTGTGTCCTTATTTCCCACCAAATTCACATTTTGAACTTCTAACCCCCATGTGACCATAATATGGTTATAGAACCTCCAAAGAAGCAAATGAGACCATTAGAGTGGAATTTCCATCCAACATGCTTGATTGTCTTTACAAGTAGAAGAGACACCAGGGATATATGTGCACAGAAGAAACGCCATCTGAGGACATAGCAAGAAGGTAACCATCTGTCAGCCAAGGAAAGGCCCGAGAACCATACCTGCTGATAGCTTGATGTTGGACTTCCAACTGCCAGAACTGGGAGAAAATAATTTTCTATTGAGCTACTCTGTGGTATTTTGTTATGGCAGTCTTAACAGACTAATATAAAAGGTTTAACTTAGAAACATTAAATATGAAAAGTACAACAAAGTTTTTAATAAGCAAATGTGAAATAATCAAAGGAGATAATTATGGTAAATAGAAAATAAGCTGGTGGGGAAGTTTAAACATCAGTAGTTACAATGACAAGAGGGGCAAAAGAGCAAAAAGGGCACTAGGATGTTCCCTTCAAACTCTTATAGGAGAGCACTAATCTAATTATGAGGACAGAGTCTTCATGCCATAAGTCACTTCTCCAAAGACACCACCTAATAACATGATCACCTTGAGGTAAGTTCCAACCTATCAATTTTGAAGGGATACATATGTTCAAACCATAGCATATAAACAGACAAATCCTGCCAAGTATCAGAGAAAATATATAAAGACAAAAAGATGAAAAGGAAAAAGAGGACTTTTAAAATATTTCTACAACTACTTTGATGCTTCCCTTTTTTAAAGGTGATGACTCTTTCTCATTATCTTGGATATAGACTGGCTTTTAGTAACTTGTTTCTGATTAATAGAATATGGTGGAATTCTGGTGTGTGATGTCTGAAAACAGGTAACAAAAGGCAGGATGACTGCTTCTTTGCCCTCTTTTGTCTTGGATCACTTGCTCTGGGTGAGGTTAGCTGCCACACTGAAAGAACTCTGGAAAGATGTGATGTATCCTTTGAACAACCAGGAAGGAACTGAGGTGTCCAGCCAAAATCCATGTGAATGAGCCAGCTACAAACAGATTGTTCACACCAAACTTTCATGACTGCAGCTCGGGCAAATGTCTTGACTTATAACTTCTCAATTTTTTGTTTTTATTTTTTATTCTTTTTAGTTATATGGCAGCAGGAGGTATTTTGACACACTATACATATGTGGAGTATAACTTCCCATTCTTGTGGTTATGTATGATGTGGAGTTACACTGGTCATGCATTCATAAATGAACATATGAAAGTTGTATCAGATTTCATTCCACTGTTTTTCCTATTCCTATCACCCTCCCTTTCCTTCATTTCCCTTTGTCTAATCCAGTGAACTTCTATTCCCCCTTTCTTATTGTGTGTTAGCATCTGAATATCAGAGAGAACATTTGGCCTTTGGTTTGGGGTATTGGCTTATTTCACTTAGCATGATAGTCTCTAGTTCCATTCATTGACTGGCAAATGCCATAATGTCATTCTTCTTTATGACTGAGTAATGTTCCATTATGTACATATACCACATTTTCTTTATCCATTATTCTGTTGAAGGGCACTTAGGTTGGGTCGATAGCTTAGCTATTGTGAATTGAGCTGCTGTAAACATTGATGTGGCTGAATCACTTATAGTATGCTGATTTTAAGCCCTTTGGATATATGCTGAGAAGTGGGATAACTGGATCAAATGGCGATTCCATTCCAGGTTTTCCATACTGCTTTTCATAGTGGTTGCACCAATTTGTAGTACCATCAGCATTGTATAATTGTACCTTTTTCCCCCACATCCTTGCTGACATTTATTGTTACTTCTATTCTTGATAATTGTCATTCTGACTGGAGAGAGATGAAATCTGAGTGTAGTTTTAATTTGAATTTCTCTAATTGTGAGAGATGTTGAACATTTTTTTCATATACTGACCAATCATATTTGTTTCTTCTGTGAATTGCCTATTCATTTCCATTGCCCATTTTTTGGAAACCGAGTTACTTGTTTTTATGGTGTTAAGTTTTTTGAGTTCTTTGTATATCCTGGAGATTAACATTGTATCTGAGGTGTAGGTGGCAAAGATCTTCTCCCATTCTGTTGGCTCTCGCTCTCTCTTCACATTCTTGATTGTTTCCTTTGCTGCGAAGAAGGTTTTTTTGATACTATCCCATTTATTCATTCTTGGTTTTACTTCTTATGCTTTAGGAGTCTTGTTAAGGAAGTCAGTTCCTAAACCAACATGATGGAAGTTTGGAACTCCTTTTTCTCCTAGTAGATACAGAGTTTACTGCCTAGGTCCTTGATCCACTTTGAGTTGAGTTTTGTGCAGGGTGAGAGAGAGAGATTTAATTTCATTTTGCTGTGTTGTGTTCAACAACAGCACCAGTTGTTGAAGAGGCTATCTTTTCTCCAATGAATGTTTTTGGTGCCTTTGTCTGGTATGAGATAATTCTATTTGTGTAAGTTTTTCTCTGTGTCTTCTATTTTGTACCATTGGTCTTCATGTCTGTTTTGGTGCCAATACCATGCCATTTTTGTTACAGCTCTGTATTACAATTTAAGGTCTGGTTTTGTGATGCCTCCTGTGTCACTTTTCTTGCTAAGCATTGCTTTGGCTATTCTTTGGCTATTCTGGGACTCTTATTTTTCCAAATGAGTTTCATAATTGCTTTACCTATTTTTATGAAGAACTTCATGGGAATTTTAATAGGAATTGCATTAAATCTGTATATTGCTTTTGGTAGTGTGACCATTTTGACAATATTAATTCTGCCTCTCCAAGAACATGGGAAATCTTTCCATCTTTTAAGACCTTTTTCAATTTCTTTCTTTAGCATTCTGTAGTTTTCATTGCAGAGGTCTTTCACCTGTGTTAGAGTGATACTCAATAGAGTGATTCCCAAGTATTTTTTGTTTTTGATGCTATTGTGAATGGGGTAGTTTTCCTAATTTTTCTTTCAAAGGATTCATCACTTATGAGTAGAAATGCATTAGATTTATGAGTGTTGATTATATATCCTGATACTCTACTGAATTCACTTATTAGTTCTGGAAGTTTCTGGTGGAATTTTTTGGATCCTGTAAATATAGAATCGTGTCGTCAGCAAATAGTGATAGTTTGAATTCTTTTCCTATTTTTATCCCTTTAATTTCTTTGGTCTAATTGCTCTGGCTAGTTTCAAGGACAATGTTGGATAGAAGTGGTAAAGAGGGAAACCTGTCTTGTTCCAGTTTTCAGAGGTAATGCTTTCAATTTTTCTCCATTTAAAATGTTGGCCTTGGGCTTAGCATAAATAACTTTATAATGTTGAGGTATATTCCTACTATCCCTGTTTTTTTTTTAGTGTTTTGAGCATGAAGGGGGGCTGTATTTTATCAAATGCTTTTTCTGTATCTATTGAAATAATCATGAAATTCTTAACCTTAAGTCTGTTTATGTGGTGAATTACATTTGTTGATGTGGACGTTGAACCAACCTTGCATCCCTGGGATGAAACCCACTTGATTGTGGTACACTATCCTTTTAATATGTTTTTGGATGTGATTTGCCAGAATTTTATTAAAGATTTTTGCATCTATGTTCATCAGGGATATTGGTCTGAAGTTTTCTTTCTTTGATGTGTCTTTGTCTGATTTTGGTATCAGGGTGATTCTAGCTTCATAGAATGAGTTTGAAGGTTTCCCTCTTTTATTTCATGGAATACTTTGAGGAGTATTGGAATTAGTGCCAAAAACAAACAATGGAGAAAAGATAGCCTCTTCAACAAATGATGCTGGGAAAACTAGAAATCCATATTCAGCAAAATGAAGTTAAACCTCTCTCTCTCACCCTGCACAAAACTCAACCCAAAATGGATCAAGGACCTAGGAATTAGACCAGAGACCCTGCACCAAATAGAAGAAAAAGTAGGCCCAGATCTTCATCATGTTAGCTTAGGACCAGACTTCCTTAACAAGACTTGGAAAGCAGGAATCAATAAGTGGAGTGGATTCAAACTAAAAAGCTTTTTCTCAGTAAAGCAAACCATCAACAATGTGAAGGGAGAGCCTACAGAGTGGGAGAAAATCTTTATCACTTGCACTTCAGATAGAGCACTAATCACCAGAATTTATAAAGAACTCAAAAAACTTTATACCAAAAATACAAAGAACCAAATCAATAAATGGGCTAAGGAACTGAGCATACACTTCACAGAAGAAGATACACAAGTAATCAACAGATATATGAAAAATGTTCAACATCTCTAGTAGTAAGAGAAATGCAAATCAAAACTACCCTAAGATTTCATCTCACCCCAATTGGAATGGAGATTATCTAGCTATTGTCAGTTGAGCTGCTATAAACATTGATGTGGCTGCATCACTGTAGTATGCTGATTTTTTTTTTTTTTTTTTTTTTTTAAAGAAAAAGCTAATTTATTATTATTTTTTCTTGTAATACCTGTCAGAGAGAGAGGGGATGGCAGTTGCTTTTGTCGGCATCCTCAAAGGGCATATTATATTAGTAATTTCTCAGTTTATGTTATTTGTGTTTTATGACTGTAGTTAGATGCTAAGGTATATGTAGCTGGTGCTACTAGCATCTGTGTAACAGTTGGTGGATGAGGTTTGTTTAGACATTTTGTCATCTTTTTTTTTTTTTTTTTTTTTTTTTTTTTTTTTTTGACACTATTTTTTTTTTTTTATTGTAAACAAATGGGATACATGTTGTTTCTCTGTTTGTACATGGCGTAAAGGCATACCATTTGTGTAATCATAAATTTACATAGAGCAATGTTGTTTGATTCATTCTGTTATTTTTTTCCCTTCCCCCCACCCCTCCCACCCCTCTTTACCCTCTATACAGTAGTTCCTTCCTCTATACTTGCCCCCCTCCCTAACCCTAACTCTAACCCTTCCCTCCCCCCCATTATGTGTCAACCTCCACTTATTAGCGATATCATTCGTCCTTTGGCTTTTTGAGATTGGCTTATCTCACTTAGCATGATATTCTCCAATTTCATCCATTTGCCTGCAAATGTCATAATTTTATCATTCTTTATGGCTGAGTAATATTCCATAGTATATATATACCACAGTTTCTTTATCCACTCATCAATTGAAGGGCATCTAGGTTGGTTCCACAGTCTGGCTATTGTGAATTGAGCAGCTATGAACATTGATGTGGCTGTATTTCTGTAGTATGCAGATTTTAAGTCCTTTGGGTATAGGCCAAGGAGTGGGATAGCTGGGTCAAATGGTGGTTCCATTCCAAGTTTTCTAAGGAATCTCCACACTGCTTTCCATAGCGGCTGCACTAATTTGCAGCCCCACCAGCAGTGTATGAGTGTACCTTTCTCCCCACATCCTCGCCAACACCTGTTGTTGCTCGTATTCTTGATAATCGCCATTCTAATTGGGGTGAGATGGAACCTTAGGGTGGTTTTGATTTGCATTTCTCTTATTACTAGAGATGTTGAACATTTTTCCATATGTTTGTTGATTGCTTGTAGATCTTCTTCTGTGAAGTGTCTATTCATTTCCTTAGCCCATTTGTTGACTGGACTGTTTGAATTCTTGGAGTAGAGTTTTTTGAGTTCTTTATAGATTCTGGAGATTAGTGCTCTATCTGAAGTATGATTGGCAAAGATATTCTCCCACTCTGTAGGCTCTTTCTTCGCATTGCTGATAGTTTCCTTTGCTGAGAGAAAGCTTTTTAGTTTGAATCTATCCCAGTGGTTGATTCTAGCTTTTATTTCTTGTGCTATGGGAGTCCTGTTAAGGAAGTCTGGTCCTAGACCAACAAGGTGAAGATTTGGACCTACTTTTTCTTCTATAATCTGCAGGGTCTCTGGTCTGATTCCGAGGTCCTTAATCCATTTTGAGTTTAGTTTCGTGCATGGTGAGAGATATGGGTTTAGTTTCATTCTGTTGCATATGGATTTCCAATTCTCCCAGCACCATTTGTTGAAGAGGCTATCTTTTCTCCATTGCATATTTTTGGCCCCTTTGTCTAGTATGAGAAAATTGTATTTATTTGGGTTTGTGTCCGTGTCCTCTATTCTGTACCATTGATCTACCTTTCTATTTTGGTACCAATACCATGCCGTTTTTGTTACTATTGCTTTGTAGTAGAGTTGAAGATCTGGTATTGCAATACCCCCTGTTTCACTCTTCCTGCTAAGGATTGCTTTAGCTATTCTGGGTTTCTTATTCTTCCAGATGAATTTCATAATTGCCTGCTCTATTTCTGTAAGGTACGTCATTGGGATTTTAATTGGAATTGCATTGAATTTGTATAGCACTTTAGGTAGTATGGCCATTTTGACAATATTAATTCTTCCTATCCAAGAACATGGAAGATCTTTCCATCTTCTAAGGTGTTCTTTAATTTCTTTCTTTAGTGTTGTATAGTTCTCATTGTAGAGGTCTTTCACCTCTTTTGTGAGATTGATTCCCAAGTATTTTATTTTTTTCGAGGCTATTGTGAATGGGGTAGTTTTCCTAATTTCTCTTTCTGAAGATTCATCACTTATGTATAAAAATGCGTTGGATTTATGGGCATTGATCTTGTAACCTGCTACTTTACTGAAATCACTTATGAGTTCTAAGAGTTTTCTGGTGGAATTTCCAGGTTCCTCTAAATATATAATCATGTCATCAGCGAACAGGGATAGTTTGAGTTCTTCTTTTCCAATTCGTATCCCTTTAATTTCTTTGGTTTGTCTAATTGCTCTGGCCAGAGTCTCAAGAACGATGTTGAATAGAAGTGGTGAAAGAGGGCATCCCTGCCTTGTTCCAGTTTTTAGGGGGAATGCTTTCAGCTTTTCACCATTTAGAATGATATTAGCCATGGGCTTAGCATAAATGGCCTTTACAATATTAAGGAATGTTCCCACTATCCCTATTTGTTCTAGTGTTTTGAGCATGAAGGGGTGCTGTATTTTATCAAATGCTTTTTCTGCGTCTATTGAAATAATCATGTGATTCTTGACTTTAAGTCTATTAATATGGTGAATTACGTTTATTGATTTCCTGATGTTGAACCAACCTTGCATCCCTGGGATGAAACCCACTTGATCGTGGTGCACTATCTTTTTAATATGTTTTTGTATGCGATTTGCTAAAATTTTGTTGAGAATTTTTGCGTCGATGTTCATTAAGGATATTGGTCTGAAATTTTCTTTCCTTGATGAGTCTCTGTCTGGTTTAGGTATCAGTGTGATATTGGCTTCATAGAATGAGTTTGGGAGGGTTCCCTCCTCTTCTATTTTATGGAATACTTTGAGAAGTATTGGAATGAGCTCTTCCTTAAAGGTTTTGTAGAACTCGGCTGAGAACCCATCTGGTCCCGGACTTTTCTTTGTTGGTAGGCTTTTGATGACTTCTTCTATTTCAGTACTTGAAATTGGTCTATTTAAATTGTTTATGTCCTCCTCATTCAGTTTAGGCAATTCATATGTCTCTAGAAACCTGTTGATGTCTTCGAAATTTTCTATTTTGTTGGAGTATAGATTTTCAAAATAGCTTCTAATTATGTTTTGTATTTCCATCCTGTCTGTAGTGATATTTCCTTGTTCATTCCGAATTTTAGTGATTTGGGTTTTCTCTCGTCTTCTCTTTGTTAGTGTGGCTAAAGGTTTATCAATTTTGTTTATTTTTTCGAAGAACCAACTATTTATTTTGTCAATTTTTTGTATTGTTTCTTTTGTTTCAATTTCATTGATTTCAGCTCTGAGTTTAACAATTTCCTGTCTTCTACTACTTTTGGTGCTGTTCTGTTCTTCTTTTTCTAAGGCTTTGAGCTGTAGTGTTAGGTTGTTTATTTGTTGAGTTTTACTTCTTTTATTAAATGCGCTCCATGAAATAAATTTCCCTCTAAGTACTGCTTTCATAGTGTCCCAGAGATTTTGATATGATGTTTCTTTGTTCTCATTTACCTCTAAGAATTTTTTAATTTCCTTCTTAATATCTTCTGTTATCCATTCATCATATAATAGCATATTGTTTAACCTCCAGATGTTGGAATAGTTTCTGTGTTTTACTCTTTCATTTATTTCTAACTTCAATCCATTATGATCTGATAGAATACATGCTAGTGTCTCTATCTTCTTGTATTTGCTAACATTAGCTTTGTGGCATAATATATGGTCTATTTTAGAGAAGGATCCATGTGCTGCTGAGAAGAAAGTGTATTCACTCTTGGTTGGATGGAATATTCTATAAATGTCCGTTAAGTCTAAATTATTGATTGTGTTGTTGAGATCTATGGTTTCTTTGCTCAATTTTTGTCTGGAAGATCTGTCCAGTGGTGAGAGCGGCGTGTTAAAATCACCTAGTATTATTGTGTTGTGGTCTATTTGGTTTCTGAAATTGAGAAGGATTTGTTTGACATACATAGATGAGCCACTGTTTGGGGCATAGATGTTTATGATTGTTATATCTTGCTGATTTATGCTTCCCTTAAGCAGTATGAAATAACCTTCTTTATCCCTTCTGACTAACTTTGGCTTGAAGTCCACATTATCGGAAATGAGGATGGATACTCCAGCTTTTTTGCTGAGTCCATGTGCATGGTATGTTTTTCCCCATCCTTTCACCTTTAATCTATGGGTATCTTTTTCTATGAGGTGAGTCTCTTGCAGGCAACATATTGTTGGATCTTTCTTTTTAATCCAGTCTGCCAGTCTATGTCTTTTGATTGATGAATTCAGGCCATTAACGTTCAGGGTTATTATAGAGAAATGATTTGGTTTCCCGGTCATTTGGTTCATTTTTAAAATTTTGTTTATTTATTTGTTTGACACAACTTGTTTCCTCCTTTATTTGACAATTCCTTTAGGATAATTCCTCCCTTTGCTGATTTGCTTCTTTGTTTTTCATCTCTTCCTCATGGAATATTTTGTTGAGAATGTTCTGTAATGCTGGCTTTCTTTTTGTAAATTCTTTTAGCTTTTGTTTATCATGGAAGGATTTTATTTCATCGTCAAATTTGAAGGTAAGTTTTGCTGGGTATAAGATTCTTGGTTGGCATCCATTTTCTTTCAGGGCTTGAAAAATGTTGTTCCAGGACCTTCTAGCTTTTAGGGTCTGGATTGAAAAATCTGCTGATATGCGTATTGGTTTCCCCCTGAATGTAATTTGGTTCTTTTCTCTCACAGCCTTTAAAATTCTGTCTTTATTTTGTATGTTAGGTATTTTCATTATAATGTGCCTTGGTGTGGGTCTGTTGTAATTTTGTGTATTTGGAGTCCTGTAAGCCTCTTGAACTTGATTTTCCATTTCATTCTTCAGATTTGGGAAATTTTCTGATATTATTTCATTGAATAGGTTGTTCATTCCTTTGGCTTGTTTCTCTAGGCCTTCCTCAATCCCAATAATTCTTAAATTTGGCCTTTTCATGATATCCCATAGTTCTTGTAGATTCTGTTCATGATTTCTTACCATCTTCTCTGTTTGTTCAGCTTTGTTTTCAAGGTTAAATATTTTGTCTTCAATGTCTGAGGTTCTGTCTTCCAGGTGTTCTATCCTATTGGATATGCTTTCTATGGAGTTCTTAATTTGGTTTATTGTTTCCTTCATGTCAAGGATTTCTGTTTGGTTTTTTTTTCAATATCTCTAACTCTTTATTGAAATGATCTTTTGCTTCCTGTATTTGCTCTTTTAACTGTCGATTGGTGCGATCAATCAATGCTTGCATTTGCTCTTTCATCTCATCATTCAATGCTTGCATTTGCTCTTTCATCTCCTCGTTTGCTTCTCTGATCATTTTAATTATGTACATTCTGAACTCCTTTTCTGTCATTTCTTCTGCCATGCTGTCATTGGGTTTTATTGATGTAACATCTAGATTTGTTTGCAGCATTTTCTTTCCTTGTTTTCTCATGTTGTTCAGATATCAGTGGACCGCTGAGATATTGCAGATTTCCTCTGTTGATTTACAATGACCCTGAAGATTTCTATATATATCCCCTCTTAGCCTTCAGTAGGCTGAAGTCTTGGAGGAGGTTGATAATGCGGTGCTCCACAAGGAAGCTGCCTCTCTAGGAGTGGTGGCCTTCAGGTGGGGTATATTCCCTGCTAGTGGGCAGAGGTGCCTCCACTTGTTGACCAATGGTCATCCAAAGGGGACCTAGGCTGTGGGCTGAGGCAAGGCCTGTTTGGGCCTGAGCCTCTGGTTTTACTGTCCTTGTGGGAAACCTCACCCAGCAGGGAAGACTCACCCGGTGGGGAGGTCTCGCTGGTCAGTTTCCTCCTAGAGGTTCCCCTCAATTTACATCTACTGCCTGGGCTGGGCTGCCTTCCTCTGCAAAGTTTCCAGGGGCCCGGCCCTACCTCCTGGGCCTGGGAGCCTCACCCTTCGCAGATGAATCTCCTTAGGCTGCCCCTCCTCAGAGAATTTGCCCATAGGCCTGGAACCTTCGCTCCGCCCTAAGCCTGTCTCTGTGCGGCTCTTCCACCCAGAAGCCTCCTAGATCCTGGGACCCTGTTCTGCACCTAATCGCCTGGCTGCGTGGCCCCTCCTCTGAGCAGCCACCTGTGGCCCCGAACAATCGCTCTGAGTCCCAGAGACCCGCCACAGGCCTCTTCCTCCAGACAGCTGCCCAGTATGCCGGTGCGGTCACTAGGAGTCCAAGAAACTCACTTCGTGCCTCCTCCTCCCACCAGCCACCCGTAGCCCGGGGCAATCAATCACTCCGAGTCGAAGTGACCCTGCCCGTTCCTCCTCCTTCTCCAGATAACCCCCCGGGTGTTCAGGAGCAGTCCCTCTGAGTGGCTCTGAATCCACGTGACCCGCTGCACGGGTCCTCTGGGCCACCGCCCGGAGCTCTGGTGTGGTCCTTCAAGACCAAGCGTCCCACCACGCTTCTCCTCCAGGCAGCCCCCCTGTGTTCAGGAGCTGTCACTTTAAGACCAAATAACTCACCACTCGCCTTCTCCTCTGAGCAGCCGCCTGGAGCGCTAATGCAGTCACTGCGAGTCCAAAGGACCCACCGCGCTCCTTCTCCTCCTTCTCCTACTCCTCCGGGCAGGCCCCGGGGTTCAGAAGTGGTCAGGGTCCAAACAGCTCGCCACGCAGCCCCTTCTCTGGCAACCGCCTGTAGTTCCCGTATAGTCGCCCGAATCCAAGCGGCTGCTCCTCTTCCTCCTCGTCCTCAGGGCAGGCCCCGGGGTTCAGAAGCGTCGTTCTGATTCCAAACAGCTCGCCGCGCGGCTTCTCCTCTGGCAACCGCCTGCAGCTCTGGCGCAGTCTCTCCGAATCCAAGTGGCCACGCTCCTCTCCTCCTCCTCAGGGCAGGCCCTGGTGTCCTGAGTCCACACAGTTCTCCCCGCCTCTCCTCCCCCGGGCAGCCGCCGGAGCCCCAGTGGCTGCTCCGAGTCTCAGCGCTGTGCCAACTGGCCTCCTCTATGGCGCTCCAGCGGGGGGAGGGGCGTCTCGCCGGCAGTTCTACTTCACAAAGTTTCCTGCGTTCCGGGACCCCCGTCCCATCCGGGATGCCCCCCCAGGGGGTGAGAGTCACCCGGCTACTTTGAGTTGGTCCCAAGCGTCTCAATATCTCCTCTCTTGAATCCTGAGTTCTGGAGCAACACGTAATGCAGCCACCCTCTAGGCCGCCATCTTGAAAACCCTAGTATGCTGATTTTAAGTCCTTTCAGTAGTGTTCATTGTGATATTTCCTTTTTCATCACACATTTTAGTAATTTGAGCTTGCTTTCTTTGTTAGCTTGACTAAGGGTTTATCAGTTTCACTGATTTTTTTTTTCCCCCAAAGAACCAACTTTTTGTTTTGTCAATTTTGGATTGTTTCAATTTCATTGATTTCAATTCTGATTTTAATTATTTCCTGTCTTCTGCTTTTGGTATTGATTTGTTCTTCATTTTCTAGGGCTTTGAGATATAGTATTAAGTTATTTATTGGTTTACTTTCCATTCCTTTAATGAATGAGCTCAATGCAATAAACTCTCCTCTTAGCACTGCCTTCATAGTGTCCCAGAGATTTTGATATGTTGTATCACTATTCTCATTTACCTCCAAGAATTTTTTTATTTCATCTCTCATTTCTTCTGCTCTCCAGTGATCATTCAATCCTGTGTTGTTTAGTCTTCAGGCATTAGAGTAGCTTCTATTTTTTATTTTATTGTTGATTTCTAATATAATCACTTTATGATCTGATAGAATACAAGGTATTATCTGTTTTTCTTTTCTCTCTCTCTTTTTTTTTTTTTTTTTATTTGCTAAGAGTTGCTTTGTGGCCTAAGATATAGTCTATTTTAGAGAAGAATTCGTGTGCTGCTGCGAAGAAAGCGTTTTCAGTCATTGATAAATGAAATATTCTATATATGTCTGTTAAGTCTAAATTATTCTTTGGATTTTTTTACTTCTATAGCTTCTCTATCTTTTGTTTAGAGGATCTATCTACTGGTGAGAAAGGTATAGGTGAAGTCACCCAGTATTAATGTGTTGTGGTCTGTTTGATTCTTGAAATTGAGAAGGGTTTGTTTGATGTACATAGATGCTCCATTGTTTGGGACATAACTATTCCTGATTGTTATGTCTTACGATGTATCCTTCCCTTAAGCAGTATGAAATGTCCTTATCCAACCCTTCTGATCAACTTTGGCTTGAAGTCTACTTTATCTGATATGCAGATAGAAACCCCTGTTGTTTATGAGATCCATGTGAATGATATGTTTTTTTGCATTCTCTTACTTTCAGTCTTTGAATGTCTTTACGTTTAAAGTGAGTCTCTTGGAGATAGCATACTGTTGGGTCTTATTTATAAATCTAATCTGCCAGACTATATCTTTTGATGGATGAGTTTAGACCATTTACATTATGGAGAAATGATTTTTATTCCCTGTCATTTCAGTTTATTTCTGGTTTTTAATTTGAATTAATTTCTCCTTTCTTTGACTATTCTTCTAGTGTGGTTCCTCCCTTTTCCTTTTACTAGTTTTCACTTTTATTTTTCAATTCTTCAAGAAATATTTTATTGAGAATGTTTTGTATTTACACAGGCTTTAGTTGTGAATTCTTTTAACTTTTGTTTATCATAGAAGGTTTTTATTTCATTTTCATTTCTGAAGCTCAGTTTTGCTCAGTATAGTATTCTTGGCCAGCCTTCCTTTTCTTTCAGAGCTTGGTATATGCTGCTCCAGGACCTCTTAGCTTTGAGGGTCTGGGTTGAGAAATCAGTTGAGATTCAAATTGGTTTCCCTCAAATGTGACCCGTTATTTTTCTTTAGCAGGCTTTAGAATTATATCCTTGTGTTGTATGTTAGGCATATTTGTAATGTGTCTTGGTGTGAATTTGTTGTAATTTTATATATTTGGGGTCCTATAAACCTCCTGTATTTGATTTTTTTATTTCATTCTTTAGGTTTGGGAAACTTTCTGATATTATTTCATTGAAATGACTATGCATTCCTTTGTTTTGTATCTCCAAGCCTTCATCTACCCTAATAAATCCTTAATTTGGTCTTTTCAGGTTATCTCATGTGTCTGTTCATGGTCTCTTAACATCTTTTTTTCCAAGGTGAACTTATTTTCAAGATTATATGTTGTCTTTGTTGCCTGAAACACTGTCTTCCAAGTGGGTCTAGTCTGTTGTTGATGCTTTCCATTCCATTTTGAATTTCATTTATTGATTCCTTCATTTCTAGGATTTCTGCTTGACTTTTTTTCAGAATCTCTCTCTCTTTATTGATGCGGTCTTTCACTTCCTGTATTTTCTCTCTGATGTCACTCCTTTTATTGTCCTTTACCTCACAGGTCAGTTTAACTGTATATATTCTAAACTTCTCTGACACTTCTTCCATTGTCGTGTCCATGGATTCTGATATTGTAGTATCTTGGTTTGTTTGGGGCAAAATTTTCCCTTGCTCTTTTGTGTTCTTTATGTGTCTACCCATTTAACACTATGGATCTGGGGCAGTAGAGATTCTACTCTGTAGACTTATAGTATCTTTGAAGGTTTCCAATATCACCATTCAGGGGGAAACAAATAACAACAGCAACCAATGCATACAATGTACAGCATTAAACCAAATAGTTCCTGCCATGACTTCTACAATGTTGTCACAATAAACAGAAATGATATGATCAGTTATTGCCTACAGTAAAAACAGTAAGTTTGCAAAAGTGTTTGCAGTTTCAAATGATGGAGAGGGAGAAAACAGAAGTGATGCAGGATATGATGATTATAAGGGAAAAGGAGAAAAGATATAAATAAAAATCAAAGAAAGGGTAAAAGAGAGAGTAGTAGAGATTGGTTGTTAGCAGAAGAAAAGAGAAAGAGAATCAAGGGAAGCAGGTGACAGGAAAAGTATATATAAGATAAAAATTTTAAAAATTAAAAATAAAATACAAAACAAAACTGAAATATACTACTCAAATATCCTAGTTCTCAAAAAACTGATAAATGAAAAATAATTCACTTAAAAAATGTTAGAGTTGTGAAAAAAACAAATATGTATAAATGTCCATGAACCATGAAAAGTTAAAGAATTGATTCCATTGGAGTTCAAAAGTTTCTGTTTCCCTTCTCAGCAGTGTTAGGTGGGGTCATCTGGAGTGTGATGCTTACTCTGCCCTTAGGGTGGGGTTGCTAGAGTGAGCGAGGTAATCCCATAGGCAGAATTCCTGGAGGTGGGGCTTGGGCTTAAGTAGGCTCCAGACACCTTGGTGAATGTCATTTGATCTGGAATTTTTAAATCAGTACACCTCCAGGGCCTCCTACCTGTTGATGGTCCACACTGAAACCATCAACCCCAGGGATCACCCCAGATCACCGCTGGGTTCCACTTTTGTGGTAGAGGAACCAATTGTTAGTCCTTTCCATCACTTGTGGACTCCATGTTTCCTGGTCTCGGGTTCGGTCTCCAAACCCAATCTCTTCTGCCCTTTCAAATTCCTGGCTAAGTGTGTCTCTCCCAGCCAGTCCTGCAAGCAGTCAGAATGGGAGGGGAAGAACTGGGTGGGTTTCCATGGCCACTTGGCCCCTATGTAAATCTCTCTCCACATTTGATTTTCTCCTGATCACTTAGGCATACTCTATGTTGTACAGTGTGGGTTTGCCAGATCTATATTTCAGGCCAAACTTGGGGTTGCCAGGAATTAGCTCCCTTGGATGCTGGCCCTGTGCTGCAGCTGCAAAAGGGTTCCTACTTCTGTCCTCCACAAGCAGCCAGAAGGGAGAGGGGCTTCTTTCCTGCGCGAGGATATTTTGCAACACACCTTTTAGTTTAGCTGGGCAGTGTCTTTGATCTCTAAACTCTGTACCCAGACATGACTCAGTCCTCCCCCAAATGTGGGTTCCTTTAATTCCTTTATCCCTCCAATTTGCTCACAGAGGGCCTGCTCTGTCTGGTGCCTCTAGCCCTGGCAATGGCTGTGACATTTAGGATTTCTTCCTTATTTTATTATATCCAACCTTCTGAGTCCCCTGATCTGCTTTGTATATTCTAAATTCCAGTAAATAACCCCTTTCCGTTTTGTTTTTATTTTGTTTTGTTCACCCACCTTGCCGAGAAGCTGATTATCTGCTTTCTTCATTTCATGCCACAGAACTGCCAGGAAAGCGATCTTCTTTATTCCACCCTCTTGAAATACCCCCGGCCCTAAATTCATCAATTTTATATGTGCAATTCAATTAATTTTGACTCACGGGCATATAGTTATATGATTATCATCACAATGAAGTCATAGAACATTTCCATTACCCAAAATTTCTCCTTGAAATCACTCAGCCCCAGAAATTCACAGATTTGCTTTTTACCACTGTGGATTAAATTGTGTAGAATTCAATTTAAATGAAATACATGGTATACACTGTTTTGTAGCTGGAATTTATTGCATAAGTTGTGCTTTTTGAAACAGCCGTAAGAAATCTTTGCCTGGCTACTCAAGGCTATAATTAGTTTGTAATATATTTTCTTCCAGAGATTATATAATTTAGTTTCAGTTTTTATATCTGTGATCTGTTTTCCAGATAATTTTTTAAAGTGGTATGGGTTGAGGTTTTTGTTTTGTTTTTGAACTTTCCACATATGGTTTTCCAATTGTTTTAGAACTGTCCTTTCTCCACAGCATTGCTTTTGCACCTCCTTGAAGATCCATTTGGCATTTGTGGGGGGCTATTTCCCAACTCTGTTTCTTTGATTTATGTTTATACTAGTGGTCTTCAACAAGGGTGATTTTATACTCTCCCTCTTCCTCGGGGGATACCATTTGGCAATGTCTGGAGACACTTTTAATTGTCAAAGCTTCAGTTCTACTGGTACATAATGAGCATAAGCCAAGGATGTTGCTAATCATTCTACAGTGCAGCTCTCCAGAAGAAAAAATTATCTGGCCCAAAATAATAGAGCTGAGGTTTTGAAATGCTGGTCAGTACATTTGCCATTATCACATTATCTTGATTAGTGCATATTCCAAGTCTGAAATCAGGCTGTGTAAGCCTCCAACTTTGTTATTTGTGTATTATGCTAGTATATTATAGTTATATATAATAGTGGGGTTCATTTTGAAATGTTCATAAGTATATATGACGTAATTTGCTCTAGTTCATCCTCCAGTACTTCTCTTTCCCTCTCCCTGAACCCCTTCCTCTATTCTTCTTATCTTCCTCCTATTTATTTATTTCTTTTAATTGGTACAATATAATTATACATAAAAGTGCATTGTGCTATATTCATACACACAGCATAATTTGGTAGGTTTCATTTTGCAGTTCCTCCTTTTCCCACCTCTCCTCCCCTTTGAACCTCTTCATCTATTCTACTATTCTCCCTTCTATTTTTATGGGATCCCTGTTTTCTCTTCCTCATTTCTCTCAAGTCTCTGCATGTGAGAGAAGATGTTTGCCTCTTGACTTTCTGCATCTGACCTATTTTACTTAGCATGATGCTCTCCAGTTTATCCACAAATGACAGTTTCATTCTTCTTTATGGCTGATTAGAACTCCATGGTGTATATACAACACATTTTTCATTTAATTTTTGATGGATACCCAGGCTGGTTCCATAACTTGTTTATAGTGAACTGCACTGTTATAAATGTAGGAATGCAGGTTTCACTGTAGTATGCTCATTTCAGCCATTTTGGATACATACCAAGGAGTGGAATAGCTGGGTTATATGGTGATTCCATTCCTGGGTCTTTTGCAGTATCTCCTCAGTCATCATATTAATCTTGAATTCCCGTCAACAATGTGTAGGTGATCCTTTCTTCCCACATCCTTGCCAGCATTAATTATTATTATTTGTACCTTTGATGCTTGCCATTCTAACCAGGGTTAAATAAAGTCTCAGTATAGTTTTGATTTGTATATTCCTGTTTGCTAAGAATGTTGAACTTTTTTTATGTATTTGTTAGCCATTTGCATTTCTTCATTTGACAAATTTCTGTTTAATTCATTTCCCCATTTATTGATTTGGTTATTTGGTGGTTTTTTAGAAGTTTTTAAAAAATATATTCTGGATATTAATCCTCTCTTAGAAGACTAACTGGCTAGAAAAGATTTTCTCCCATTCTGTAGGCACTCTTTTATGCTTCCTTTGCTGTGCAGAAACTTTTTAATTTAATGCCATTCCACTTACTGATTCTTGGTTTTATTTCTTAAGGTTTAGGAGTTTTAATTAAGAAAGTCACTGCATGTGTCTATATAGTTGTATATTGACTGTATGTTTAGCAGTTACAAAATTTGTAGTCTAATTCCTAGGTTCCAGTTACAGTTGACTTTTGTTCAGGAAGATACGTAGGGATCTAGTTCCATTCTTCTGCATATAGATATTCAGTTTTTCAAATGCCATATCTTTAAAAGGCTGTTTTTTTCTCCAACATACATTTTTGGCACTTCTGTCAAGGATAAGAACACTTTATCTTTGTGGGATTTTTCTCTGACTTCTATTCTGTTCCACTGGTCTTCATGTCCATTTTTATGTCAATACCATGGTGTGTGTGTGTGTGTGTGTGTGTGTTGTTGTTGTTACTAAAGTCTTGTAGTATAATTTGAGGTTGGGTATAGTGATGCCTCCAGCCACACTTTGTTGCTCAGAATTGCTTTAACTATTTTGGGTCTTTTATTCTTCCATATGAATTTTAGAAGTGTTTTTTGTACTCTAAAGAATGTAATTGGTATAATGATGGGAATTTCATTGAATCTGTATATCACTTTTGGTAGAATGGCCATTTTAAGAATATTAATCTGCCTATCCAAGAACATGGGGGTTCTTTCCATGTTCTAATGTCTTCTTCAGTTTCTTTATTCAGTGATCTATAGTTTGCATTGTAGAGGTCTTTTCACCTTATTGGTTAGATTTATTCCCAGGTATTTTGTTTCTTGTTTTTGAGGCTTTTGTGAATGAAGTTGTTTTCTTGATTTTCATTGGGTTTATTATTGGTATATAGAAAAGCTATTGATTTTTGTATGTTGATTGTGTATCTTGCTACTTTGCTGAATTTTCTTTTCAGCTCTTAAAGTCTTCTGGTGAAGTTTTCTTTGGGGGCAGGTGTCAGGGTCTATTAAGTGTAGGATCATATCACCTGCAAATAGAAAGCATTTGACTTCTTTTCCTGTTTGTATCCCTTTAATTTGCTTCTATTGCCTAATTGCTCTGGCTAGCTAAAATATCAAGAACTCTATTGAATAGGAATGGTGAAAATGGGCATCCTTGTCTTATTACAGATTTTAGAGAAATACTTTATTTCCAGTACAGTATGATGTTGGCTTTGAGTTTGTCATATAGCCTTTATAATGCTGAGGTAACATAATAAAATTTCCTCAATGTGTTTAACATGAATGGGTGCTGATTTTGTCAAAGGATTTATCTGTGTCTGTTAACATGTTCATGTGATTTTTGTCTTTTCGGAAGTAAAGACTGTCTTCTAATACAGAAAACTGTCTGATAAGAAGACATAATGTTATAAATATTTGTGCCCCAAATATCTAGGCATCATGTATATAAAATAAACTCTATTTGACATAAAGATCCCAAAGTCCTCTACTGACTTTGAAATTAGTTTGTTCTTGCTTTTCTAAGGCCTTGAGATATAACATTAGATTATTTGGGATCTTGACAGAAGTAGATGTAAAGACTATTTATGTGATGAATTAAATATTTATTGATTTGTATATATTGAATCAACCTTGCATCATTGGTGTATTTGATCATGGTGTAAAATATTATTTGTTTTTTAATGCAGATTGCTAATATTTTATTAAGGTTTTTTTGTATCTCTTTTCACTAGGGATATTGATCTGTAGTTTTCTTTCCTTGGTGTGTTCTTATCTGGGTTTGGTAACAGGGTAATATTATCTTCTTAATATGAATTTGGAGGCATTCCTCACTTTGCATTTTGTGGAATAATTTGAGAAGGTTGGAATTAATTCTTTCTTTAAAGATCTGGTGGTGTTCAGCTGAGACTCCATCTGGTCCTGGGGTTTTCTCTTTGGAAAGCTTTTACTTACTGCCTCAATCTCATTGCTTGCTATTGGTCTACTTAGGTTCTCTATATTCTCTTGTTTCAATTTGGGCAGGTCATATGTATCTACAAATTTGTTAGTATCATCTAGATTTTCTAATTTGTTGGAATATAAATGTTCAAAATAAGCCCTAATCATCCTTTGAATTTCAGAAATATGTTTAGTAATATCTCATTTATTATCTCTAATTTTGTTGATTAGGGTATTACCTTTCTTTTGATTAGTTTGGCTAAGGGTTTATCAATCTTATCTTTTCAAAGAAACAATTCTTTCTTGCATTGATCATTCATATTTTTTATTATGTATTAACATTAGCTGTGATCTTAATTTTTCCTGTCTTCTACTAACGTTGGAATTAGTTTATTCTTGCTTTTCTAAAGCCTTGGAGATTATTTGAAATCTATCTGCTGTTGTTTTTTAATATAGGAACTCAAAGGAATTGCCTTTCCCCTTAGAACTGCCTTTGTAGTGTCCCAGTGATTCTGATATGTTGTATCTCTGTTCTTGTTTTATTTTATTTTTTTGTAGGATAGTTAATATTTTTTTAAATTTATTTTTATTGTAAACAAATGGGATACATGTTGTTTCTGTTTCTACACAGAGTAACAGCATACCATGTGCGTAATCATACATTTACATAGGATAATGATATTTGATTCATTCTGTTATTTTTTCCTCCCCCCCCAACCCTCCCACCTCTCTTTTCCCTCTATACAGTTCCTCCTTCCTCCATTCTTGGGCCCCTCCAACCCCCCATTATGTGTCATCATCCGCTTATCATCGAGATCATTCGTCCTTTGGATTTTTGAGATTGGCTTATCTCACTTAGCATGATATTCTCCAATATCATATATTTACCTGCAAATGCCATAATTTTATCATTCTTTATGGCTGAGTAATGTTCCATTGTATATATATACCACAGTTTCTTTATCCATTCATCAATTGAAGGGCATCTAGGTTGGTTCCACAGTCTGGCTATTGTGAATTGAGCAGCTATGAACATTGATGTGGCTGTATTTCTGTAGTATGCTGATTTTAAGTCCTTTGGCTATAGGCCAAGGAGTGGGATAGCTGGGTCAAATGGTGGTTCCATTCCGAGTTTTCTAAGGAATCTCCACACTGCTTTCCAGAGTGGCTGCACTAATTTGCAGCCCCACCAGCAATGTATGAGTGTACCTTTCTCCCCACATCCTCGCCAACACCTGTTGTTGCTCGTATTCTTGATAATCGCCATTCTAATTGGGGTGAGATGGAATCTTAGGGTAGTTTTGATTTGCATTTCTCTTATTACTAGAGATGTTGAACATTTTTCCATATGTTTGTTGATTGCTTGTAGATCTTCCTCTGTGAAGCATCTATTCATTACCTTAGCCCATTTGTCGATTCAATTATTTGCATTCTTGGTGTAGAGTTTTTTGAGTTCTTTATAGATTCTGGAGACTAGTGCTCTATCTGAAGTATGATTGGCAAAGATTTTCTCCCACTCTGTAAGCTCTTTCTTCGCATTGCTGATAGTTTCCTTTGCTGAGAGAAAGCTTTTCAGTTTGAATCTGTCCCAGTTATTGATTCTTGCTTTTATTTCTTGTGCTATGGGAGTCCTGTTGAGGAAGTCTGGTCCTAAGCCAACAAGTTGAAGATCTGGACCTACTTTTTATTCTATAATCTGCAGGGTCTCTGGTCTGATTCCGAGGTCCTTAATCCATTTTGAGTTTAGTTTCGTGCAGGGTGAGAGATATGGGTTTAGTTTCATTCTGTTGCATATGGATTTCCAATTCTCCCAGCACCATTTGTTGAAGAGGCTGTCTTTTCTCCATTGCATATTTTTGGCCCCTTTGTCTAGTATGAGAAAATTGTATTTATTTGGGTTTGTGTCCATGTCCTCTATTCTGTACCATTGATCTACCTTTCTATTTTGTTACCAATACCATGCCGTTTTTGTTACTATTGCTTTGTAGTAGAGTTGAAGATCTGGTATTGCAATACACCCTGCTTCACTCTTTCTGCCTAGGATTGCTTTAGCTATTCTGGATTTCTTATTCTTCCAGATGAATTTCATAATTGCTTGCTCTATTTCTGTAAGGTACATCACTGGGATTTTAATTGGAATTGCATTGAATCTATATAGCACTTTAGGTAGTATGGCCATTTTGACAATATTAATTCTTCCTATCCATGAACATGGGAGATCTTTCCATCTTCTAAGGTTTTCTTTAATTTCTTTCTTTAGTGTTCTGTAGTTCTCATTGTAGAGGTCTTTCACCTCTTTTGTGAGTTGATTCCCAAGTATTTTATTTTTTTCAAGGCTATTGTGAATGGGGTAGTTTTCCTAATTATTCTTTCCAAGGATTCATCACTTATGTATAAAAATGCGTTAGATTTATGTGCATTGATCTTATATCCCCCTACTTTACTGAATTCACTTATGACTTCTAAAAGTTTTCTGGTGGAATTTCCTCGTTCCTCTAAGTATATAATCATATCGTCAGCAAATAGGGATAGTTTGAGTTCTTCTTTTCCTATTTGTATCCCTTTAATTTCTTTGGTCTGTCTAATTGCTCTGGCTAGAGTTTCAAGGACGATATTGAATAGAAGTAGTGAAAGGGCATCCCTGCCTTGTTGCAGTTTTTAGGGAGAATGCTTTCAGTTTTTCACCATTTAGAATGATATTAGCTATGGGCTTAGCATAGATGGCCTTGACAATGTTAAGGAATGTTCCCACTATCCCTATTTTTTCCAGTGTTTTAAGCATGAAGGGGTGCTGTATTTTATCAAATTCTTTTTCTGCATCTATTGAAATAATCATGTGATTCTTGACTTTAAGTCTATTGATATGGTGAATTACATTTATTGATTTCCTGATGTTGAACCAACCTTGCATCCCTGGGGATGAAACTCACTTGATCATGGTGCACTATCTTTTTAATATGTTTTTGTATGCGATTTGCTAAAATTTTATTGAGAATTTTTGCGTTGATGTTCATTAAGGATATTGGTCTGAAATTTTCTTTCCTCAATGTGTCTCTGTCTGGTTTAGATATCAGGGTAATATTGGCTTCATAGAATGAGTTTGGGAGGGTTCCCTCCTCTTCTATTTCATGGAATACTTTGAGAAGTATTGGAATGAGCTCTTCTTTAAAGGTTTTGTAGAACTCGGCTGAGAACCCATCAAGTCCCGGACTTTTCTTTGTTGATAGGCTTTTGATGACTTCTATTTCATTACTTGAAATTGGTCTATTTAAATTGTTTATGTCCTCCTCGTTCAGTTTAGGCAATTCATATGTCTCTAGAAAGTTGTTGATGTCTTCGAAATTTTCTATTTTGTTGGAGTATAGATTTTCAAAATAGCTTCTAATTATGTTTTGTATTTCAGTCATGTCTGTTGTGGTATTTCCATGTTCATTCCGAATTTTAGTGATTTGGGTTTTCTCTCGTCTTCTCTTTGTTAGTGTGGCTAATGGTTTATCAATTTTGTTTATTTTTTCGAAGAACCAACTATTTATTTTGTCAATTTTTTGTATTGTTTCTTTTGTTTCAATTTCATTGATTTCAGCTCTGAGTTTAACTATTTCCTGTCTTCTACTACTTTTGGTGCTGTTCTGTTCTTCTTTTTCTAGGGCTTTGAACTGTAGTGTTAGGTCGTTTATTTGTTGAGTTTTACTTCTTTTATTGAATGTGCTCCATGAAATAAATTTTCCTCTAAGTACTGCTTTCATAGTGTCCCAGAGATTTTGATATGATGTTTCTTTGTTCTCATTTACCTCTAAGAATTTTTTAATTTCCTCCCTAATATCTTCTGTTATCCATTCATCATATAAGAGCATATTGTTTAATCTCCAGGTGTTGGAGTAGTTTCTGTTTTTTACTCTTTCATTTATTTCTAACTTCAGTCCATTATGATCTGATAGAATACAAGGTAGTGTCTCTATCTTCTTGTATTTGCTAACATTAGCTTTGTGGCATAATATATGGTCTATTTTAGAGAAGGATCCATGTGCTGCTGAGAAGAAAGTGTATTTGCTCTTGGTTGGATGGTATATTCTATAAATGTCCGTTAAGTCTAAATTATTGATTGTGTTATTGAGATCTATGGTTTCTTTGTTCAATTTTTGTTTGGAAGATCTGTCCAGTGGTGAGAGAGGCATGTTAAAATCACCTAATATTATTGTGTTATGGCCTATTTGGTTTCTGAAATTGAGAAGGATTTGTTTGACATACATGGATGAGCCACTGTTTGGGGCATAGATGTTTATGATTGTTATATCTTGCTGATTTATGCTTCCCTTAAGCAGTATGGAATGTCCTTCTTTATCCCTTCTGACTAACTTTGGCTTGAAGTCCACATTATCTGAAATGAGGATACTCCAGCTTTTTTGCTCAGTCCATGCGCATGGTATGTTTTTCCCCATCCTTTCACCTTTAGTCTATGGGTATCTTTTTCTATGAGGTGAGTCTCTTGCAGGCAGCATATTGTTGGATCTTTCTTTTGAATCCAATCTGCCAGTCTTTGTCTTTTGATTGATGAATTCAGGCCATTAACATTCATGGTTATTATTGAGATATGATTTGTGTTCCCGGTCATTTGGTTCATTTTTTAAATTTTATTTATTATTAAAAACCAAAAATAAGCCGAATGACTGGGAATACAAATCATATCTCAATAATAACCCTGAACGTTAATGGCCTAAACTCATCAATCAGAGTAAATATTTCAGACTTTTCAGTCCATATGGTCTGTGTTACTGTTACTCATCTCTGCTACTACAACATGAGGTGGTCACAAAATGATATGTGAATGAATGAACAGGACCATGTTCCATTAAATATTTTATTTTTGCACCCTAGAAGTTGAATTTCATATAATTTTATTTTGTATTATTTATTATTTCCCCCCACCAAAACACTCTTCTAAGCTCATAGGCCACACAAAGACAGACAATGGGCTGGAACTGATTCTGCATCCTGTTTTGCTAACATCTACTTTACTTCATTGATTTCCATGTTAATCTTTATTTCTTCTACTTATCTTTCATTTAATATACTCCTTTAAGTTCATAAGGTGAAAGCTTATATTGTCAATTTAGATCTTTCTCCATTATTAGTGTAATCATATAAAGTTAGAAGTTTCTCTATAAACACTGCTGTAGCTTAATTTCACTGATTTTGTGTTTTCATTTTCATTCTGTTCATAATATTTTCTAATTTCTCTTGGACCCACAGGCTATTTAAAGATGTGTTCATATCAAATATGTGTGGATTTAAGACACCTTTTTAAATACCTTTATACATTAATTTCTAACTAGATTTTATTTGTACACAAAATGTGATCTGTACGACTTCAGTCTTTTAAATTTATTAATTATCTTATGGCCAACATATAGTTTGTCTTCCTGAATGTGCACGTATACTTGAAAAAAATATATATTTTACTCTGGCTAGATGGTATTTTATGAATGATAATTAGGTCCACTGGGTTGATAGTGTTAAGGTTTTTATATATTACTGACTTTGTTCTATCAATTACTTAGTGTTTAAATCTCCAGCTTTGATAATGGTTTTCACTACTTTTTAGATCTCAGCTTCAAATATTTCAAGCCATTGTCTTTCATTATCATGAAATATCCCTTTTTCCCTAGTATTATTCTTCTATTTTTCTTGTCTTTCATTAATATAGACATTTCGGCTTTCTTGTAATTTGCGTTTACATTGTATATTTTTTCTATCCTTTTATGTCTAACCTATCTGCATCTTTAAAGTAGGTCTCCCATATTCAAAATATAGTTGATTCTTACTTTTTTCAGCCAGTGTAACAGCCTTAGTTCCTTTTTTTTTTTCATATTGAACTGAGAACATTTTTTAATTAATGTAATTATTGATATAGTTAGATTTAAATTTGTTATTTTTGTCATATTTGTTCTTTGTCTTTTTTCCTGTTTTCATGCTTCTTTTGAATTAAGGGCGTCTTCTGGTACTATAAAATTGTGGTATCTCCTATCTTATTAACTATGCCTCACTTGTTTATTTGGGTGTGTTCATGTGCACACATTTGTTCTGGGGTTTACAATATGCATCTCAAAGACCATGAGCTTTCAGATAATGTTACTTCATACATAGTATGACAATAGGATGTATTCATTCCTTCTATCTTCTGTTTTACTTCTCTAGGTAATACATATCATAATATGTCATTATTGTTTGTTTTGCTTTGTTTGTTTTTAACAGTGCTGGAGATCAAACGCAGGGCCTTATGCATACTAGACAAGAGCACTACCACTGAGCTACATTCCCAGCCCTTTTTAACTTTATTTTGAGACAGGGCCAAATAATAAGAATTTTAGGCTTTGAAGGCCATACCATCTTTGTCACAACTCTTCAACTCTGCCATTATATTTCTAATGTAGCTGTAGGTATTATGTAAATAAATGGATAAAACTTTATTATAAAAACTAGTCATAGCTGGATTTGGCTCACAGGCTATTCTTTGATGACCTCTATATTTGTTTTCATGTGTTTTTTGCTGCTAATAACACAATTCTACAAACTGGATAAGTTATAACAAAGTTTATTTTGGCACATGGTTCTGGTCTAAGATTGAAAGATTGCATCTGGTGATGTCCTGCTTGCTGGCAGAGTCCCAAGGTGATACAGGATCTCACAAAGCAAGAGACAGGAGCTTGTGTGTATACCCTCTTGTCTTTCCCCTTCTTACAAAGCTACTAGTATTAAATCAAGGGATCCCACCCTGATAACTTTGTCTAATTGAAATCACCTCTGAAAGGCCCCACCTCTAAATATCATAGCTGGATTATGTTTCCACCCTCTTAGTACCTCACAATGGGGAGTAAATTTCAACATTGGTTTCAAAGGAGACAAACCATAGGAGTTATACATTTATAGAAAATGGCTAAAGACTAATTCTACAAACATTATTCCTTCTGGAATAATCATGAAAATAGTCCAAGATTTCATTGCATTTCCACAGAGATAAACCATATCAATATTTTAAAGTGACTTGAGGGGCTAGAGCTGTGGCTCAGTGGTAGAGAACTTGCCTGGCATGTATGAGGCCCTGGGTTTGATACTCAGCACCACATATAAATAAATAAAAGATCCATTGACAACTAAAAAAATTTAAAAAATAAAGTGACTTGAAATAATTTTTATGTAGTTATGCCACTGATGATACATTATTAAATTCATTTATTTAATTTTGGTTTTGATTTTTGAGAACTAATTATTTTTATTTAATTTTGCTTTATTATTGTATAAAAAATTCATATGGTTCTAAAGTCATATCTTAAGAAAGTTACTTTCAGAGAGGCCTAGCTTCAGTCTGTGATTTATTCACACTATTCATTTCTTTCTCCTTTAGATTATCATTTCCATTTGCTCTTGACCTAACCTTTATTTACAGAAAATGTTCCTTTATTTATAGAAAATGTTTATAGGATTATATATATATATATATACACACACACACACACACATATATACACATATACACATATATACATATATATACACACACACATGATCATATATATATATATATATATATATATATCTACACACACATGTATGCATACACACATGGGCATTTGTATCCCTGTTTTTCAATATGATACAAAATACTAAACACAGTGGCAATGTAACTTTTGAACTTCAATGTATCCTGGGTATCACTCAAAGCAGTATATTGAAATATCAAAGGAATTTTAATACTTATAGAATAATATATTTAGCCAAGTGTAGTGGCACACACCTGTAATCCAAACTACTTGGAAGGCAGAGGCAAGAGTATCAAAGTTTGAGGACAGCCTGAGCAACATAGCAAGATCCTGTCTCAATATTATAAGAAAAGTTGGGAATGTAGCTCAGTGGTAGAGCACCCCTGGGTTTAATCCATAGTACCCCCCTAAGCACACAAAATATATATGTGCACACACATGCTACATATAATACTATATATGTATTATACATAATATACATTTTTTTTTCAGTGAACATGAAAATTTAGTGTCAGTCTTTTTTGTGATGCTTAACAGAATACCTGGAATTGAATAGTTTATAACAGAAGAAATTTATTTGTCATAGTTCTGGAGGCTGGGAAATCCAAAATCAAGAGGCTTATATCTGGTGAGTCTTCCTGCTATATCATAACAGAAGGCATCATATAAGCCAGTGAGAGAGTGGCATACGAGAAGGATACTGAATTCACCCTTTCTAAGGACACTACTCCCACAATGATGACATTAATCCATTCATAAGGATAGAGCCCTCCTGACCTAATCACCTCTTAAGTTTCCTCGAAAGACTGTTGTTCTGGGGGTTAAGTTTTTAGTACATGAAATCACAACATTTCATCCCTGGCCCCCTGAATTCATATCCTACTCACATGCAAAATACTTTGATTCCATCCCAATAGCCCTCAAAGTCTTGTTCCAGCATAAGCTCAAAAGTTTACCATACAGAATATCATCTTAATCATATATGGAAGGCACATTCATTCTGAAGGAGATTCCCTCCAGATGTGAGCCTGTGAAATTAAAGAACTTATCTATTTCTGAGTATATACAAATGCTAGTGATATTTATGTGTTGATTCTGTAAACTACAATGGTGAGACAGGATAGACAGTCCCATTCCAAAAAGGGAGAATGGACAAGAAGAAAGGAGTAACTGATTTCCAGTAAGTCTTAAATCCCAAGAAGGAAAACAGTATTAAATCTTAACATGCCAGCATAATGTCCTTTGACTCTGTTCTATATCCTGGGCATATTGGAGTGGGGGTTGTGCTTCTAAGGCCTCATTCCAGCCCCACCTCCATGGCTTTGCTGGGCTCAATCCATCTAGGAGTTCTCACTAGTTGGAGTCTCTTATTTCCAGCCTCCTGAAATTGGAGATGCATGTTGGTGGCCTAAATGTTGGATTTATCAGAGGTAGCCCTCCTCTATGGTTCTGCTAGGCGTTACCCTAATGGGGACATTCTGTGGTGATTCCACCCATGACAAGTTTCTGCTTGAGCCCCCAGATTATCTCTGGTATGTTTTGAAATTTAGGAAGAAGCTACCATAACCACATGGGTTATGTACTCTGCACATCTTCAGAGTTGGATACCAAGTTTTGTGGCTTGTATCCTCCAGAGCAGTGGCACAAGCCACATCTGGGCCTACATGAGTCACAGTTGGGGCAGCTGAGTGCTGCACTAGAGTACAGGGAGCAGAGACTTGAGGCAGTACAAAGCAGTGAATGCTCATATCCTGTTGATACCTTTTTCATTTTCACTTCATCAGTGTTTTCTATCACAGATTTTCTACCTCCTTTGTTTAATTTCTAAGTATTTTATTTCATTTTTTTGGTGTCACTGTAAAGGGGATTGTTTTCATAATTTTTCTTTTGGATAGTTCATTGTGAGTATATACAAATGCTACTGATATTTGTATGTTGATTTTGTACTGAAACTTAACTGAATGTTTATTAGTTCTAATAGTTTTTTGGTGGAGTCTTTAAGGTTTTCTAATATAAAATCGTGCATTAGCCAACAGAGAAATTTTCACTTATTTCTTTCCTTTCTGAGTGTGTTTTATTTCTTTTTCTTGCCTAATTGCCTGGATGGTACTTTTAGTACTTTGTTGAAGAAAAGTGAGAGTAGGCATCCTTGTATTATTACTAGGAAGCTTTTCACCTATGAATATGATAGTTGCATACAGTTTGTCATCTATGACCTTTAATATGTTGAGGTATATTAATTCTGTACCTGTATTTGAGATTTTTTGTCATGAAGGGATTTTGAATTTTGTCAAGTGCTTTTTCTGCATCTATTAATGTGATCATGCAGGTTTGGTTCCTCATTTGGTTAATGTGGTATATTGTGTTTAATTATTTGCATATATTGAACATTCTTACATTCCTGGGATAAATTCTACTTGATCATGGTGATAATGCCCTATTGAATTAAGTTTGATAGTATTTTTAAAATTTTATACCTTTATTTTATTTGTTTTTTAATGTGGTACTGAGGATCGATCCCAGGGCCCCCGGCATGCTAGGCGAGCGCTCTACCACTGAGCCACAACCCTAGCCCAAGTTCGATAGTATTTTGTTGAGGATTTTTGCATCTGTGTTCATCCAGGATATTGGTTTGCAACTTTCTTCTCTTATAGTGTTCTTCTCTGGCTTTGGTATATGGGTAATGTTGGCCTCATAAAAAGAATTTGGAGATTTCTCTTTAATTTTTTGGAAGAGTTTGAGAAGGATTGGTATTAGTTTTTCAAATGTCTGGTAGAATTCAGCAGGGAAGCCATTAGGTCCTAGACTTTTCTTTGCTGGGATACTTTGTCAGGGGGTTATTGGGGATCAAACCTAAGGCCTCATGAATACCAGGAAAGTGCTCTACCACTGAGCCACATCCCCACCCTTATGGGACTTTTTATTACTCATCCAGTTTCATTACTTTCTACTGGTCTGTTCAGACTTCCTGTTTCTTCCCAATTCAGTCTTGGTAGGATGAATGTTTCTAAGAATACATCTATTTCTTCTAGATTTCCAATTGTTGATATATAGTTTTTCAGTGGTATTTCATGATCCTATGTATTTCTTTTTTTTCTTTTTGTTTTTGCAGTGCTGGGGACTAAATCCATGGCCTTGTCCTTGACAAGGCAAGCACTCTATGAACTGAGCTATATCTCCAGCCCCATGATCCTATGTATTTCTGAAGTATCCATTGTAATGTTTCCTTGTTCATTTCTAATTTTATTTGAATCTTCTATCTTTTTCTTAGTTTAGCTAAAAGTTTGTCAGTTTTGTTTATTGTTTCAAAATAATCATCTTTTAGCTTTATGGGTCTTTCCTATTGTTTTTCTAGTCTCTATTTCATTTATTTCTGCTGTTCTGCTAAATTTGGACTTTGTTCTAGTTCTTGAGATATAATGTTGTTTTGAGATTTTTTTGAGGTAATTGTTTATTGCTATAAACTCATCTCTCAGAACTACTTTTACAGTATCCTATAAGTTTTAGTATTTATGTTTACATTTTCATTTATTTCAAGCTATTTTAAAGTTTCCTTTTAATTTACTTTTTGACCCCTTGGTTGTAAAGGAGCATTTTGCTTAATTTCCACATACTTGTGAGTTTTCCAAAATTTTTCGTGTTAATGATTCCTGGTTTTATGTCATTGTGGTCAGAAATCATTCTCAGTAATTTTCAGTCTTCTTAAATTTATTAAGGTTTGTTTAGTGATCTAATATGATCTATCCTAGAGCTTGTTCTATGTGTACTTGAGAAGAATGTATCTTCTGTTGCTGTTGAATGAAATGTTTTGTAAATATTTGTTAGTTTCATTTGATCTAAATTGTAGTTTAAGTCTAATGTTTTCTTTTTGTCCTAGTTGATCTGTTCAGTGTTGAAAGTTTTATGACAGCCTATTTCTTACTTCAGCTCTATTAATATTTTCTTTATATATTTAAAGTGCTGCAGTGTTGTGAGAACAGGTATTTACAATTGATAGAACGTCTTGATGAACTGACCCTTTTAGCCTTATATTAGGACCTTCTTTGTCTCTTTTTACAGTTTTGACTTAAAGTCTATTTTTGTCTGATATAAAAATTCCCATTTTTTTCTCTCTTGATTTCCATTTGCACAGATATTTTCCCATTTCACTTTTAGTCTATTTGTGTTCTTAGAGATGAAGTGAGTCTCTCATAGGCAGCACATAGTTGAGTCTTCCATACACAGTTCTAAATAACTAAGCATTTGGTTAACAGTTCACTATGCCTGATGGCTAGGCCTCTGGCTAGGAGTAGATACATATTTTATAGGGTCTGAAGCTTATATAATTTGAGGAATTCATTTTAAGAAGATAAACTAAAACTTTCAAACACAAAATTAGGTATGGAAGTAAGAAGTAATGAAGCTTAAGCTTAAGCTTCATTAGTTTCATGATAAGTTTACCATAGTAATAAATATTACATAATATCTATTATGTAATAATAAAAATTCCATTATTATTTGTGCAAAGCCATCCTTATTTAGCAGAATCAGATTAGGTTGAGCCTGTGATGCAGAGGCCTGACTCCTAGAAACTCCTGGGAAGTATGTGGCACTGCATGGGAATGGTTCCCTGTCTCCAGGAATTTTCCCCCTAAGAGAATGACTTCCCTAACTCCACCCTATCCTGTCCATCACAGAAGATGCTCCTCCCAGTCCTTGCCCCCTTTACCTGTATATTATAAATAAAGGAGAGTTGGGCGACTCCACATTGTTGTAAGAGACCAGAGCTGGTATAGCCATGCCTGTCATGCCCCTTGTCACATAAAAAGAGTATTGGCTTTTGTGTGTTTATTGAGTAGATAAATTTTGGGGGTAATAGAAAAACCACCAACATCCTCCTCCACATAGGATGTGGCAGAGAGGACCCCCACAATTATTTATTGATATTTTATTAATAACTATTAAATTTGAAGTTGGGGTGAGTGTGACTACTCTGGTGGTGGTCTGTGACTTTTAATCTCTTTAATGTAGTATAACTTAACAGTACATCAACCTTAGTCTGAACAGCTTTATTTCATGTCCTTTTTTTCCTGTATGTGCTAGCCTACTCAGGTAAAAAGAACTGCAATTATACAGCCATGTGGATTTGATTTTCTTGATTGATTTAGAATATAACCATTTCCCACAGGTATATGAATACAATATAATTATATAAATCCAACATTTAAGCTACATTCCAAAGCTAAAACCATCTGAAAATGAAAAAAAAAATGAAGCTAGAAGATAGCCAACTGGGAGATGATATAGATAACTGTAAATATCTTGCACCAGACCCTAAAGATTCCTGGACTCACTCAGACTGAGGAACATGGAATTTTAGAGATTTACTGTCTATTGCATTTTGCCACAGGCTACATTCAGATATGTGAATGGTGAGGAGCACAAGTAGATAAGCAAGTAAATAGACTAGTGTTTCCAAACACAGTAAGAAATAAAAATCTTTGTGTGGTAGAGTCATATCGATCTAAGAACTGTTAAGGTTTATCCTTTTCAAATTAATGACCTCAGTTCCCTGTAACAATTAACAAAAATAGGAGAAGTCACATAAGTAATGTGGAATGAGAAAGTCAGAGAGACAGAAAATGTTCTGAAATAATTTATGAGGGACATACTTTAAAACCAACGTTTACAAGACCACTAAACACAAAGTACTCACACTAATAGCCAACAAATAAAACCATAGGTGTATGGTATGTTTCTTTTTCTCTGGTTAATATCCTTGTATCTTTATTAAGAGTAAGTTTTGGGTATACTACATTATTTGTTTTGACATAAATTTTAAGATAAGCTTGTCAAGTTCCATGAGAAACTTTGAGGGCGTTTGATTGGCACTCCATTGATATTTTACAGATTATTTGGGGCCACAGTTGATGTCTATATGATGCATAGTCTTCCCAATTGTAAGCAAATCTGTCTGTATTTTAATCAGTGTTAATTTTTGTCCTTCAATAGTGGTTGACAATTTCTTCTTAAATATATCACATGTGTGTTGCTTATTTTCAGTGAAGAATCAAAGACAAATTTCACTAGTGAACCAAAAACAGAAAGCTGCCTAATTCATTTTATAAGTCTAGTATAATCCTGATATTAGATAAGGGCAGTCTAAATAAAATATTAAGAATGTAAATGTGTTAAGAATGTAGATGTAGCAATCTTAAACATTAGCTAAGTGAATACAATAATGTATATTTTTAGATTATCCCTGATTTGTGCAATAAATATAAGGGTCTGTTTTGAAAGTATTATGTCATCCTTGAATTAAATAGGAAAGCCACATGATTATTTTAGTTGATGTATGTTTAAGTGGCTTCCAATTTTTCATGGCTATAAACAAATCTGTAATCACCATTTCCTTAAGATTTTCCAAAAATGAAGTTGAGTAGCACTTGCCTATAATCTCAGTGTGGCTCAGTGGTTAAGTCCCTGGGTTCAATCCCCAGTAATGCTCCTCCTCCCAAAAAAAAGATTTCCTACAAGTATATGTGAATTTCAGAGTCTAATGTGTTGTGGAAATATGGATCCTGAAACTTTCTGTAAAGGACTGGAGAGCAAATATTATAACCTTGCAGGTCAAGAGGCAAAACTGAGATTATTGTATAGATACTTATACAACAAGAGAGAAAGCAAATTTCCACTAATCTTTATTGATATAATTCAAAATATATAAAATTCGAGTAAACTGAGTATAGTTTTTTTATAATCCAGGTCTACAACTATGAGGAACAGAATTCTTTTAAGAATAATAATATTGTTTCCTATCATCCAAATCAATTGAAATGTTCATTGTTAATGCTGATCTTCAATGAGATTTTCCATATTTCACCTTCATAAATGTCTTTCTTTACCCATGCATAGGTTCTGCAAAATACTGATATCAATCTATGAGCATATGGTTTTAATTGAACATATTCACAGATTGGAAGGCATTTTTAGAATTCTATTACCTAAAAGGCTAGAATGCCTTTTAGCATGAATTACATTGCAAATCACTTCCAATTAAAGTTCCTCAATTGCACAGTTAAATGGATTTTGAAATATGGAAATTTACTTTGCACATGCATGGAGGTCTGAAAAACACTGCTGTAGTTCAAAATTAGAAAATATAATGAATGAATGAAGATATCACTTTTTTCTTGTTAAACTTTTGACAGTGAAGACCTGACATTACTTGCAATTCAAACATTAGTTGTCATTGAAATTACTTTGTCACAGTATGTTTTACATGTAAGTTTCACATATCAGCACTGTTTTGCCTTATAATTTTGCTTATATTTCAAGTCTGTAGCAAAAGCTGAATTCCAAGGCCATTCAAAGTTCAATACAGTAGGTGAGTGCAGTTCTTCTAGTCATTTCAAACTGTAAAAATCATTCTTGAGGACTCTATAAACACAAGGTAGATTTAGTCCATTGGCCATAGTTTGCCTACCTCTGCTCTATGAGGTCTTTACCACTTATATTACCATTAAGTATAAGTGACTGTTGTTCCAAAATTTTGTAACCTATGAGTATTATTAACTTTTAAAAATTTATCCAGTTTTAATGTTAACTACCCTGATGATTTGATCATTCTGTACTGTATACATGTACTGAACTATGACATCGTATATCATAAATTTGTAAAACTAAAAACCCAGAAATTGCATTTTTTTCAATTTATATTTATTTGGAAAATAAGGTAATATATCTTTTTTTAAAAGAGCTTTATGATTATACATAGTAGTTGGTTTCATCCTGACAAACTCATACATGGGAATCTATTTTGGTTCATGATTCCCTCCTTTTCCCCCTCCCCTCTTTCTTTCCTCCTGTCCTTCCATCTCCTGTTCTCCTACCTCTGCTCTACTAGGTATTCTTTCACTCCTGATTAATTTGTATTTGATTGATTATGTGTTCTGATCCTTACCTCCCCCTTTCCTATGTTTTACTGTAACTACCACATATGAGAGAAAACATTCTGCCTTTGAGTTTCTAGTTTGGCTAATTTCACTTAGCATAGATATTCTTCATTTCCGTCCATTTATTGGCAAATGCTCTAATTTCATTCTTTTTAATGGTTAAATAGAAGTCTATTGACTCGAATCTGGGTTGTTGCCATAATTTAGCTATTGTGAATTTTGCTGCTATAATCATTGATGTGGCTGTGTTGTTGTAGGATCCCAAATTTAGATCTTTGGGGAAAATACGCAGGAGTGGGACAGATAGGTCATACGGTGGTTCCATCCCTAGTTTTTTGTTAATGCTGTACTAGTTTCTGGAGTACTGCTTTCTAGAGTGGTTTTACTAATTTGCAGTCCGTACTGCTTTCTAGAGTGGTTTTACTAATTTGCAGTCCCACAAACAATATACAAGTGTTTCTTTTCCCCCTGCAACCCTGCACAAAAATCAAATCAAAATGGATCACAAACTTAGGAATTAAACCAGAAACAACTGCTAGAAGAAAACATAGGTCAACACTCCATCATATAGGTACTAGCACCAAATGCCTTAACAAGACCCCCCCCAAACACAAGAAATAAAACCAAGAATCAAACTTTTTTTTAAACTAAAAATCTTCTGCACAGCAAAGGAAATGATTAAGAATATGAAGAGAGAGCCTACAGAATGGGAGAAAATCTTGGCCAGCTACCCCTCTGATAGAGGATTAATGTCCCGAATGTGCAAAGAACTCAAAAACCTTAACACCAAAAGAAGAAATACAAAAGGCAAATAAATATATGAAAAAATGTTCAACATTTCTAGCAATCAGGGAAATACAAGTCAAAACTACACTAAGATTTCATCTTACCCCACAGAATGCAATAATCAAGAATACAAACAACAATAAGTGCTGGCAAGTTTGTGGGGGAAAAGGAACACTTGTACAATGTTGTTGGTAGAACTGCAGACTAGTACAAACCATTCTGGAAAGTAGTGTGGAGATTCCTCAAAAACCTAGGGATAGAACCACCATATGACCCTACTATCCCACTCCTGGGTATTTCCCCCAAAGATCTAAAATTGACCTACTACAGCAACACAGCCATGTCAATGATACAGCACAGTTCACAATAGATAAATTATGGAATCAACCCAGAAGCCCATCAATAGATGAATGGATTAAAAAATTGTCACGTACACATACATACACACATAATGGAATTCTACTCAGTCATTAAAAAGAATGAAATTATGGAGCTGAGGTTGTGGTTCAGTGGTGGAGCACTTACCTAGCATGTGTGAGGCCCTGGGATTCTCAGTATCATATATAAATAAAATAAAAGGTTCATCAACAACTAATTTTTTTTTAAAAAGAGTGAAATTATGGCTTTCACCAGTAAATGAATGGAAATGGAGAAAAAGTGAAATTAGCCAAACTCAAACTCAGAGGTTGATTTTTTTCTCTCATCTGTGGAAGGTAGAGTAAAATAAAGGAAAAGGAGAAGGATATGATTACATAAAGAACCAATCAAATAAAAATTAATATTACCAGCAAAAGGAAGTCTAGTAGAGTAGAGGAAGTAGAAGATGGGAGAGGAGAGAGAACAGGAAGGAAAAAGTCAGGGATCATGAACTGAAATTGATTTCCATAAATGTATGAGTTTATCAGGATGAAATCAACTACTATGTATAATCATAAAACACTGGTAATTAAAAAAAGAAAGAAAATAAACACAGCTACTTAATTAGGGAAAAAACTCCAAATAACCCAATCAATAAATGGGCAAAAGAACTAAACAGAATTTTTTCAAAAGAAACACAAAAGGCCCATCTTTTATGATTATTAACCATTTATTTCTTCTTTGTAAACTGACTCTTCTTCTTTTTTTTTTCATTTTTTTTACAGTAAATTTTCATTCCACCAATCATTTTGCATACCAGAAAGAGTTTTAAGTCCTTTTTAGTGGCTCTTCACACTTGTTCAGTATTATTTTGTAATACTACCTTCTTCCACACATGCAACACTCCTTCCATTTAAAAGACCTACCACTCATCAATTGAAGGGCATCTAGGTTGGTTCCACAGTCTGGCTATTGTGAATTGAGCAGCTATTAACATTGTTGTGGCTGTATCTCTGTAGTATGCTGATTTTAAGTCCTTTGGGTATAGGCCAAGGATTGGGATAGCTGGGTCAAATGGAGGGTCCATTCCAAGTTTTCTAAGGAATCTCCACACTGCTTTCCAGAGTGGCTGCACTAATTTGCAGTCCCACCAGCAATGTATGAGTGTACCTTTCTCCCCACATCCTCGCCAACACCTGTTGTTGCTCGTATTCTTGATAATCGCCATTCTAATTGGGGTGAGATGGAATCTTAGGGTGGTTTTGATTTGCATTTCTCTTATTACTAGAGATGTTGAGCATTTTTCCATATGTTTGTTGATTGCTTGTAGATCTTCTTCTGTGAAGTGTCTATTCATTTCCTTAGCCCATTTGTCGACTGGATTATTTGAATTCTTGGAGTAGAGTTTTTTGAGTTCTTTATAGATTCTGGAGATTAGTGCTCTATCTGAAGTATGATTGGCAAAGATATTCTCCCACTCTGTAGGCTCTTTCTTCGCATTGCTGATAGTTTCCTTTGCTGAGAGAAAGCTTTTTAGTTTGAATCTATCCCAGTTATTGATTCTTGCTTTTATTTCTTGTGCTATGGGAGTCCTGTTAAGGAAGTCTGGTCCTAAGCCGACATGTTGAAGATCTGGACCTACTTTTTCTTCTATAATCTGCAGGGTCTCTGGTCTGATTCCAAGGTCCTTAATCCATTTTGAGTTTAGTTTCGTGCATGGTGAGAGATATGGGTTTAGTTTCATTCTGTTGCATATGGATTTCCAATTCTCCCAGCACCATTTGTTGAAGAGGCTGTCTTTTCTCCATTGCATATTTTTGGCCCCTTTGTCTAGTATGAGAAAATTGTATTTATTTGGGTTTGTGTCCGTGTCCTCTATTCTGTACCATTGATCTACCTTTCTGTTTTGGTACCAATACCATGCTGTTTTTGTTACTATTGCTTTGTAGTAGAGTTGAAGATCTGGTATTGCAATACCCCCTGTTTCACTCTTCCTGCTAAGGATTGCTTTAGCTATTCTGGGTTTCTTATTCTTCCAGATGAATTTCATAATTGCTTGCTCTATTTCTGTAAGGTACGTCATTGGGATTTTAATTGGAATTGCATTGAATTTGTATAGCACTTTAGGTAGTAAGGCCATTTTGACAATATTAATTCTTCCTATCCAAGAACATGAAAGATCTTTCCATCTTCTAAGGTGTTCTTTAATTTCATACAATGGAATATTACTCAGCCATAACGAATGATAAAATTATGGCATTTGCAGGCAAATGGATGAAATTGGAGAATATCATGCTAAGTGAGATAAGCCAATCTCAAAAAGCCAAAGGAAGAATGATATCGCTAATAAGTGGATGATGACACATAATGGGGGGAGGGAAGGGTTAGTGTTAGGGTTAGAGTTAGGGTTAGGGAGGGGGGCAAGTATGAAGGAAGGAAGCTCTGTATAGAAGGAAAAGAGGGGTGGGAGGGGTGGGGGGAAGGGAAAAAATAACAGAATGAATCAAACAACATTACTCTATGTAAATTTATGATTACACAAATGGTATGCCTTTATACCATGTACAAACAGAGAAACAACATGTATCCCATTTGTTTACAAAATAAAAAAAATTAAAAATAAATAAATAAATAAAAGACCTACCATTGCCTCATAGAGCTATGTTGTCTGTCTTCCCTGCACATATGTGTCAGATGTCATTCATTCTCCGTTGCCCTTTTTCCTTTTTCCCTCCTAGTATAATTTTTTTTTTTTTAATTTTGTACTGGGGATTGAACCCTGAGGTACTTAACCACTGAGCTACAGCCCTAGCCCTTTTTTTTTTCTTTTTTTAATTTTGAGACAGTCTCACAAAGTTGCTTCGAGCCTCGCTAAATTGCTAAGGCTGACTTTGAACATGGGATCTATCTCTTCAGTCTTCTGAGTTGCTGGGGTTACAGGTGTGTGCCACAGCACCCAGCTCCTCCTGATATAATTTTTATTCATTCTTCAAGACTTAGATCAGGTACCAGTTCCTCTGGCTCCAACCTGTGCAAATATGTGCTATAATATCAGTCACACTTTTATGTAATTAACTTTCAGTTTATAGCAATCTGTGTGTCTCCATTGGTCTGGTAACTGATGTATATACTCCAAAAGTACTGTACTGCCCAGCACTTAGTAGGTACTAATAATCTGTTGACTGATAAGTTCAAAATAATAGTAATATTAATAATATTAACATATATGTGCCAGATATATAAAACATAATTTTGTGTAATATTCCTCATAGAGTTCTTGGCTTAATATAAGATACAATTAAATTGTGAAGAAGCTCCCTCAGAACTAGGCATGGTAGAGCATGCCTATAGTCCCAGCTACTAAGGAGGCTGAGACAGGAGAATCACTTGAGCCTAGGAGTTTAAGATCATTCTGGACAACATAGCAAGACCCTATCTTAAAGAAGAAAACAGGGTGTTGTTGTCAAAGATCTCCCTCATATGGTAAATCCTCACCAAATATTTATGTTTTTATTCCCTGACAAAACTGAGTATGTCAGTTTATTGAGAAAATGTTTTTCCCCTTAAGCAGTGAAATAATTAAATAGCCTTTAGTTATAACTTTGACCTCCAATTAAGAAAAATTTGCCCTGGAAAACAGAAATGTAAAGTACAAAAAGGAATATTTGTTAGTCGTATGTATTTTGTAATCTGAATAGGAAGATTTTTCTTTTCAAAATCTTCTTTGTAACTTGGCAGATTCATTTTGGATTAATATTTTATTTTGCTTTATTTCCAAAGGATATCCATTACCTTGCCCTAGATAAGGGTGAATTGGCACTAGCTGAAGTGGCAAGAAAAAGAGCTAGTAATATTGATGCAGAATCAATAACCTCTGGAGTCGGTAAGAATAAATGCTTTTTAAAAAATGCCTTTTGTTTTAATCAATACTTAGTATCATTTCTATTTGTAGGGTATGTTTGGTTAATTTGAATTACTTTCTTTGTAAACACAGTAACTTTTTAAAAGAATTATTAAGCCTTGACAAATAATATATCGATGAGTTGGAACTGTATATGAAAACTGATAATCAGTGATTACTACAATCACTATTTAGCAGAAAGTAAGAAGACATTGTTCTCTTCATAAGATTTTGGGTGAGTT
This sequence comes from Sciurus vulgaris, assembly GCF_902686455.1. Classification (NCBI taxonomy): domain Eukaryota; kingdom Metazoa; phylum Chordata; class Mammalia; order Rodentia; family Sciuridae; genus Sciurus; species Sciurus vulgaris. The sequence continues at coordinate 44,602,431 of NC_136475.1, forward strand.
GCTTGTTATCATCAGTGCCATTATGAACCAATACAGAAACTTAACCATTTATACACAGGTCATATATTCAAAGAATTCTCTCCTATGTAAGACAAAGCATTTCACATAGGATCAGGTTTGATGGTTGATTTGTTTTTTGTTCAGAAGCCGCTAGAGTCATCTTGCAGTGTAGTATTCTGAAGAAGACAGATAAGCCCAGATTGAATCTAAAGGCCCACTTAAACTTTACAATATAGAAAAATAAAAGATTTTAAAATACATCAGCATGAACTTCCTTGTTCTAAACTTAAGTTGATCTAATGTCATTAAATCTGGCAGTATTAATACTTGGACATCACAATTTCCTGTTCTTCCTAGTATTTCTTATTCCTAAATTACACAAAGGACCCTCAGGATTATAAGAAAATTCATTTCATTTCTCTATGGAAGTCATATGAAACAAAACATTTCAATAAGATGCTCACTTTGTAAGTGCTTAAAAATATGAATCTCTACACTGAACAGTCTTCTTATACTTTGTTTGAGTGAGGATGATTGCAGCCAAATGTACCAACTCAGCTTCTCTCCAACATCACCAATTCCAGTCTTCAACGTGGTAGTGAAGGGAACTCAAAGTCATACCACTAGGGTAGCCCTGAACCTGCACACTAGGACTAATTCTTACTTACCAGTAGGAGAATCACATTCTCCTTCCACACCTAACGGAATTGGAGATGGAACCCAAAAGATGCCAAGACCACTTTTATTTATTTATTTATTTATTTATTTATTTATTTATTTATTTATTTATTTTTTGTATTACTACTTTGCTTTAGATTTTTTTTTAATTGTAAACAAATGGGATACATGTTTCTCTGTACATGGCGTAAAGGCATACCATTTGTGTAATCATAAATTTACATAGAGTAATGTTGTTTGATTCATTCTGTTATTTTTTCCCTTCCCCCCACCCCTCCCACCCCTCTTTACCCTCTATACAGTCCAAGACCACTTTTAGAGCTCCATTTCTAATGGAGCTCTTATTCTTAATCATATTCAGATTGAGTAGTCCTTCTAATACTAAAAAGTTATTCTTATCTTAAATTAACTTTAGTTGGTCTATTATTATAACTTGTTACTTACAAAGTCTATGATGTGCCTCCTACTAATAATATTAATAAACTGGAGGTGGTGGCACATGCCTGTAATCTCAGTGGCTCAGAGGGCTGAGACAGGAGGATCGCAAGTTCAAAGTCAGCATCAGCACCTTAGCGATGCCCTGAGTAACTTAGTGAGACCCTGTCTCAAAAAAAAAAAGAATAAAAGGGCTGGGTATGTATTGCAGTGGTTAAGTGTCCCTGGGTTCACTTCCCCAGTAACAAAATAATAATAATAAAATATTCATAATAAATATTTATTGAATGCTCAATATGGGCAGATACTGTTTTCAGTTACAGATATCAACACAACTCTGTGAGGTAGGTACACTTTATATTTGTTATGAGAAGTTACTTATAACTAAATAATGAAACCACACCATAGTAATAGGAATTATGATGTTATGGGTATGCAAATATCCTCTATCCCCATTCCTAGCCATTTAAGAAAACACAGCAAGATGCTAATTCATAACCAATTTTCTGTAAATTTTCCTTAGTTTTCCTGTATCCTGAATTTTTCCCAAGGGATCAGATATAATAAAGGCCATCTTTTATCTTTTAAAGCTTTTTAAAGGGTAGAAGGGAATGGGAAGAAATTACCCTGAAATTTCAGGAAACTGAAGAAATGCTTCTATTCTTAAAAATGTATCTTGTGCCCCTGTATTCTTTTATCAGGTTACTGTGGCCAGCTGATAATTCCTAACCAGAAGGCTTGATGTTCCTTCTTTGAGCCCAGCCTTATTTCTACCAAATATCTTTTTTTCACTAAAGCCCTGTGACCCAGATTACTAACAAAGATACTATTCAGTAACATAAGTAAGTAGCAAGAGGTTAACTTCTTAGATAAATGTTCTGTCTCACTTTACTTCCAGAAAACTGGGTGACTCTCAGTCATATTACCAAATGGTATTTAGGAAAGAATCTCTAGTTTTCTCGTCATGGTCTATTTCCAGCTTTTCATTACAGCCTGTATCATTCTGGGGAAAGCTAATTTCTCTCCAGTTCCCTCAATTTAACTCACTATTCTCTCAAACTTCCTAAAGCAGACAGTGATTAGATTTTTGGCTTTCAAAGGTATTCTCTGATGCAAGGAAAAGACCAAATTATATGATATCAGGAGTACTTAAGTAGTTCAATCTAGACATGGGAGAATCTAAAAAAGTATCACATAGAGTTATTAACACAATTCAAAGCAATAGTTACAAAGGAAAAGCTTAGTGATGATATCAATGAATAATATGTTAATTTTATTTGAAGTATAATTTTTATTGAAGTATAATATTCATACAAAAAAAGTACACAAATCATAAATAAATGATCTCATGAATTTTCACAAAGAGAACACATTCTTATAACCAATATTCAGGCCAATTACATTACAAGGACCCCAGAGGTCCTCATGTATCCCCTTTATATCCTTTATATCCTAGCCCAAATATTCACACTTTTATAACACAAAATAGAAGTTTCTATGATAGTTTTGTAGTAGTTTTTAACAGTTGTAATTCTTTCAGTCTTATTGGTGTATAACAATATTCCAACATATATGACAATTCTATTCATTCTACTTTTGATGGATATTTGGGTGATTTCTGACTTTAAATGCAATATATGAAATAAAGTACAAATATTATGTATACAAAATATCAAAGTTATGATATTTGATTGTCTAGCTTTTATTAATATGTTTACTCTTCTAGCAGCCTTATTTTATTCCTGGTATATTGGTCATTTATACAGGATAAATTATATAAAACTCACACAAGTCAAACATGCTAACTTTTATATGGCCTGGTAAGGGAAAAAGGTAATCATCTTTGCCATGTTTGAGTGCTTTATGATTTTAAGCAGTGATGATTTCAGGTAGAAATATCTGAGGTATTGCTAGTCTTTAATTGCCTATTCCATACATATTATATGTTATATTGTATTAAATATCAGAGATAAACTTTTAAAGTTTATAAAAATGTCTGGGGTTAGAGGTTACAAAATGCTCTATGATGATAAAATTCTGAGTGTGCACTTTGGCACTAAATGCATTACTTCCACTTAAGAGACCATGAGCAAATATCTTCTGTGTGTCTCAGTTTCCTCATTTTAAAAGAGATGAAAATATACGATACCTATGGTATGGATTATTGTGAGGTTACCCTAGTTTTATGCTTCAGTGTCTGGCAAAAATTAAAGCACAGTAATGGTTAGCTATTAATAGTGCCTTTAAAAATAAAAATATATATTTGGAGTAATAAGCATTCTTGAGTGGTGATATTACACCTATAAAATACAGGTTTTGCTGATTCTTCTTGATTAGACCTTAATTTAATTCCTACATGTTTTAAGTTTTAACGTTCTTTATTAAATGTGAAATATAATAAGTCATTTGTGTCAGTAAAGTAGTATGGATGGACAGCCAGTAAGATTTTCTTCTAAATATAAATTTATAATTGTGTCCTTTCCAGTTTAACTGAGAACTCAGACTGTAGTCACAAACTATAAAGTCAATTCTGTCCTCTTGGACTTTCATCTTTGGCCAAGGCTAAATGAGCTTCATTGGTGGTGGTTCTGTAATGCTAATGATATATTAGGTGTGGAATATTCTAGGCTGCCATAAAACAAGAGAGCACAAAACACAATCACTTAACAAAGAAATAATTGTTTCCTTCTTGCATAACAATCTTTAGATATATTCCAGAACTGGTAAAGCATGCTGGTTATCAGATTACCAGGGTCCTTCTAAAATCACTGAGGATGTGCATCCTAGCTACAGAAATGGGGGGAAAACAAGAAGGGTAAACTTTTCTTGCCCAGGGTACCACCCAGGGGTTGTTACACATCACTTCTGCTCATATCCCAAGGGGCATAAGGCTATACTAACCGTAAGAAAGTCTGATATCTTCAGTGTAGTGATCATGTAACCAGCAAAACACTTACACTGCTGTAAAATCAAAAGCCATTTGGGGGTCAGCTATCAGTTTATCTGTTACAGTGATTTGAAGAATACTATTTTGGATAAAAGGGAAACAATTTCATGAAATCCTTACATGCAGAGAAATGAAAATGTAAAAATATCCCAGATGTACTTAATGTGGCTGTCTACACATTCGTGTATTATGAAACTCTTCCAAATGCATTATATATTGCCAAATACATTTATTAAATATGATCTTTCAGAAACAATGCTATAAAAAAGTTGTAGCTTTATAACTTGCCATCTCCTCTTAAAATATATTTGAGGCTGAGCGTGGGGGCACACACCTGTAACCCCAGAGGCTTGAGAGGCTGAGGCAGGAGGATCATGGGTTCAAAGCCAGCCTAAGCAACTTAGGAAGGCCTTAAGCAACTCAGTGAGACCCTGTCTCTAAATAGAATATTTTTTTAAAGGATTGGTGATGTTGCTCAGTGGTTAAGTACCCTGGGGTTCAATCCCCAGTATCAAAATAAATGAATAAATAACGTTATTTAAAAATAAAAAATAATAAAATATATTTGAAGATTCTGGTATAAAAGTTTATTCATACTTAATGGAGAACTTCAGACATTATAATATAAAGTCTACAGTATAAAGACAAAGATTAGCCACTGATAACTAAAAAAAAAATTGTTTACTTCATCATTTTTCTATGCATAATTTAATAAAATCAGAATCCTTATTTTTCTTTTGGTTACCCAATGGTTTGCCATCAACACAGTCCCATGTTTTTTAAAAATCAGTCAAACATTTTATTTTGAATAAGTTTTCTTCCTAAATGTCTTTTAGGTTTTACTATAAAATCATGATGTGATTGCAAAAGTGTAGAGAAATTATATCCAAATAGATGATACATGGATGAAGGAAAAGGTGTGCTCTCTTCCACTTAAATTATAATATTCTTTCAAGATTAAGCTTCAAAAGAATTTTTAACTCTACAAAAATTTAAACTGGTTAACTGTTTAACTTCTATACTGTGCTTGAGAGGTATGTTATACTACCTGTTTGACTTAGCGGGTATATTCATGCCAACCTACATTTGGTCCCACTTCACCTATTTTCCTTTATTATGACATGGTGTCAGTTTTGATCTGTACCTTCCTACCTCTAGGCATCTTTGCCTAAAGACATAGTTCGAAACCTTCTATAATTATAAGCACATCAAAGACTACTGGTTTGTTTGGCTGCAGAGATCTACACAAGACTGTATGACTTGTATAACTTAAGAGGTGAACAGTTTTCAGTTATGTTCCAAAGAATGCCACGATTATCAAATTTTTTGTTCTTTATGGTGACATAATGTTCATCATGAAATGTGACATATATTACCAATTCTTATTTACCATAAGCATTGATTTTTCTCTAGACTAGATATTTCTTTTCTTGGGAAACTTTTCCACCATTTAAATATTATTTACACATTTCTGAATTCTGAAATACTAGATCACTATCTTCTAAAACAAGGTGTCAACTTTTCAGAACTCACCTAGTCATAAGTTGACAGTTACTCAGCAAAAGGTAATGTTTTTCTGTGGAGAAAAGTATAAATGTCAGACTATTTAGACTGTCATTGATTCTACTTTTTCTCCTTTTGAGAAAGAAATCAAATGTCTCAAATCTCTGCTTTACATATTGGTCAGACTAATAAAGTATACTGAAGTAGGACAGAAAAATCAACATTTAAATTTTCTACAAGTAAATAATTAAGGAATTTTGCTTGAAGATTGGTTTAATGAAAGTATGAAGTTAAAAAAATGGAATATATGTCAATATGGGTAGCCTGAAGTAAAATAAACATCTTCTATTAATAATTCTGAAGTGTGAATTGATAAGAGTCACACAGTAATAGGTCCAAACTTTAAGAATATTAAGGTGGTAGTCAGGAATGCTAACTTCTAATGTTGGCTAAAGTAGTCAAAACTAGTATGATACTTAAAAGTCACTTTTTTTGGTGTGGTGCTCTCAGTTGCTCATTTTATTAAAGTGTCTAAATTCCAGCACAAAATTGTATTCATATGATTAGCTATGACAGGACAGAATTCAAACTAAGACACTGTAAAATTATAGCCAACATATAAATCTGCTAAAAATTTATTTATTCATATCTAATAAAATAGTACAGACTTATGCAGACAAAAAATACACTTGAATGTTTTCTTAGAGGACTTCTTTAGTGTGCCTTATTCAAGATACTTTTGAATTAAATTCTCTCAAAATTATAACACTAAGGTACCCAAGGAAAAAGAGCTGATAATAGAAATAAGAACTTGTAAATAAACAGAATGGTTTCACATATATTACCTAATAAAAACCATAAATCATTACATTTTAGAGCTGCATTTGGACTTCTTTTTTTTGGAGGGAAGTACCTAGGATTGAACTCACGGGCACTCAACCATTGAGCCACATCCCCACCCTATTTCGTATTTTATTTAGAGACAGGATCTCACTGAGTTGCTTAGTGCCTTGCTTCTGCTAAGTCTGCCTTTGAATTTACAATCCTCCTGCCTCAGCCTCCTGAGCTGCTGGGCTGCATTTGGGCTTCTTGCAGCTATTTTACCTATATATAATTCTCTATATCAGAATTTGTATCATTTCTGAAGATAATCTTACACCCTTTCCATGTCCCCAGGAAATCTCAATTCACAAATCTTTGTTATTTAGTTGGTATATAACATTTTTAAAAACATGAACTTGCTTGATCAAAATTACCTGTTTCTTTACCATGTTACAATTTTTAAAGGGACTTCATATAACCATATATCTGTATTCTCAAGTGATACTGGGGGAGAATCAGAGTTTTTATTGTCACTAGATTCTGAAGGCTTAAAGAAAATAAAATGTCTTCATTTCTCAAATCTAATCATACTGAAATACTTTTTGCTATAGAGCAGAATTTAGTTTAAAGCTGATTAATTTCAGCCCTTACTACATCCATACGTACACACCTTTCAATAATTACAGATGTCGGGAAGTATTCCAGTGTTTTTTTTTTTTTTTTTTTTTTTTTTTTTTGCGGTGCTGGGGATTGAACCCAGGGCTTTGTGCTTGCAAGACAAGCACTCTACTAACTGAGCTGTCTCCCAGCCCTCCAGTGATGTTCTGAGGCTGGCTCTTATGCCCTTGCAAAGCTCAATTTTGTGTAACTCTTCCCAACTCCAAGTTCAATGATATCATATTGATAGCTCATAATCAGTCATGGCAGGATTATTTAACTATGAAAACTAGCAAATTCTAAAAATTTTGTTGTTTTGTGGTGGGGAACAAATTGTTAATCACCTAAGAACACATCACTTGAGGTAATCTGAGGCCATGGTTCCAGAAGACCAAGTCTTCTCATATCAAAGAAAAGATCTATAAGTCTTCCTAATTCTTCAACAACCAGAACTGAAATTTTGAATACTCATATATATATCCTCCAGCTTCCTAAGTTTATAAGCAGAATAATAAAAGAGGGAATAGGGTCCCTGTCATATATAATTTATTGTGTCTTTAAACCAGTATAGCAGTATTGCCAAAAAGAAATTAATGTAAGCCAAATACAGAACGTTATTTACTACATCTAAGAATATATCTCAAATTAGATGTTAAATTTTCTTTAGGAATACTTTGTATTTGAATCTCAAAAAATTTATAGTTAAAGAAGTCATTTTAGGTACACTGGTTGTTTCACACATTCTTAAAATTAACTGAACATCAGTTTTAATTTTAAAATAATTAAAAATAAAGAAAACTTTAAAATCCAGTTCACCAGTCATACCTGCCATGTTTCAGGACTCAGTGGCCACATGTAATAGTTCTTACATATTGGGCAATGCAGTTATATATCAATAATTCAGGAATTTCCCTGAAGCTTGGACCTTACTCTACCAGCTTGAAGTGTAGAAGGGATCACATGAATTATTTCACTTTTCACTGCCTTAATTTTCTGAGACAATAAACAACCTTCGAAGAATGATGATTAATAGTTAGTCCTAATTGTTACTATAATCACAAAATGATTCACATGATATTATAGCAGCTTCTATTTTTGGCATGTCATGTTATTTAACAATTAATTAGTTGTCAAGCAGTAGCTGAATTTTGAAGAAGAGCTTAAACATGTTAGGTGTTAGTAGTAATAAATGCTAACATTTATAGAGTGCTTTTCATCCTTAAAGGGCTTTACAAATAGTCATTAATCTGATAGCATATGTCATTCCTGTTAGAAGTTAATTCTGAGGTCAAAGAAGGCCTTTCTGCTAAAAATAAAAATGTAATTATACACATGTACATTCTGTATTATAATGTACATAAATTCCAGTGTTAATACCCTATTCCTGAGTGATAAACAAGACAAAATATTCATTTAATAGCTTTTCTGATTCTAAGTACCATAATATATGCTAATCTCACCAGAGAAAAATGGTGCTTCTTTATTTAGCATTTGTGTGTTGTCTATAAAACTAAAACATCAAGTTCAGCTTTCTTGATTATATACATTTTTGTCCAGTACTGGGATTGAACCTCGGGCCTTATACATGCTAGGCAAGCAGTTTACCACTGCTCTACATCCCCATCCTTTTTTTATTTTGAGATAGGGTCTCACTAAAATTGCTCAGATTGACCTCGAATTTGTGATCCTCCTGCCTCAACCTCCTGAGTAGCTGGCATTTCATGTGTGTGCCACTGCACAGGCTTAAAATAGATTTTCAAATGCCATTTTGTAGTGTTTGATCTCTGAACTGCCATCAGAATAATAATACCATCCACTTTATGGGCGTTCCAATTTTCAAAGTTCTTATCTTACCATCTTATTATCTTCATAAAAGATAAACGAGACAGATGTCTTAAAGCCTACTTTTTGGATGAAGCTCAGTAAAGTTGAGTGACTTGCTCAAAGTTAACATAGTGATCATGTAAGAATTAGATCCATAATCTAGGTCTTGTGATTTTAGTTATTAAAAGTGCTCACTGTATGTTGGAGAATATGTAGAACACTATTTATGCATTACATCACTTGATGATCTCAACAACCTATCTTCTTGAGATGAAGGGATAATACAATGCAGAAAGATTGTTACACTATAGGTCCTTTTCTACCTCAAAGCATATATTCTTCTGTACTATACTGAATCTAAAAATGGAATATTATAAGGGTAAGAAAATAACCAGTCTTCATTAAGATTTGCTATGCATAGTGCTAAGTTTTGTGATACTGTCATGTTTCCTGATGTCATAATATTGCTTGTTCTCTTTTTTTTTTTTTTTTTTTTTTTGTACTGGGGATTGAACCCAGGGCACTCTACACTCTACCAATGAGCTACATCCCTGGCCCTTTTCATTATTTTATTCTGAGACATGATCTCAGTTGCTCAGGCTGACGTTAAATTTAGAATATTCCTGAGTCTTCTAAACTGATGGGATTACAGGTGACTGCCACCATGCCTGGCTTACAGTTTAATTTAAAGCAAATTTTTTTGGCATTATAAAAAAAGGTAGCAAGAAAAGTTTTCTTTGTCCCCTTTGTTTACCATATTATACAAGTGCCAAAAATGAGTGCTTATACCACCTGTATAGCACAGTGCAAGAAAGTAGCTTTGAGCACTGTCTCGTAGTCTCTACAGTTCCATGGTGTGGTGAAATGATGAGTTATTAATAATAATGTGGAACTGGACATTTTTACTATAGATCTTGAGCTAAGCACTTCTGAACTAGGAAACTTAAGCAGTTCTTCTAGAAATAAAGGGTGTTTTTCATGCAGTGGATATTTTTATTCAAAGGTTTAATATAATAGGATAGAGGATTAAGCACTGATTTACTAAATTTGCTTACTTTAGCTAAATAATTTACATTGAGACAATGATTGTGTGTGTGAAGTGATTATTTTTTTCTGTCAGAAAAAATTCTTTTTTCCTACCTTACTCTGAACTTTTCATCTTGCCTCAGTAGCCACAAATAAGTGTTGGGAGTTGTTCTAGGTCATTCAGATCTTCATAATTTTCACAACAAATGATATGTCAACTTATGTTTCACGAATACTTCTTGGGTAGATTTTCTGTAAATTTTCATTCATTAGATTTTATTTTTTGGCTAAATTCTATTTGTACTAGATATTTACCATATAAGACTGCTTCTCAGAAGGAAGTAAAACAAGTTTGTGTAAATACATTCATATTCAAAGACAAGAGAGGACAAAATGTGAAAGGGAAACGTGCTCTTTCTATGCAAACTTCTTCCTTATCTAAAATTAGGTGTACCCACAAATGTATGTACTACAGTGATATGTAGAGATGCTATTTTATTATCTTATGACACTTATAGTTTTTCCAAGCTAATAATCTAGGTATTTGAAATGCATTCATTTAAGCAAAAGAAATAGCTGGCAAATATTTTTGTGTCAGGTGGTATGCATGCTAAGTTTTTATAACCTTTTGTTTGTTCAACGTAAGGAAACTTGATGTGACAGGGTATGACATATCACAAAGATGACTCCAGTCAGAAATGTCAAGAAATTCCTGAAATCTTCTTGAAAACAATACCTTTTAAAATGACTTAAATAAATATATTTTAAAGATGGTATAGTCTTCTTTTCCTGTTATTTATCAAAGAATTGAGTTCAAGTGCTTAGGAAAGTCTTTTACACGGGGTAAAAAAAAAAGAACTATCTTATAATTGGGGTTGGGGGACAAGAACCTCTGGGTTTTTCTGGGTTGGAGTGTCCCATCAGATACAGCTGTTTAGAGTTGACGCATCTCTTTGTTGATCAAACAGTTCAAGTGGTAATTTTTTTATATTCCAGATGTTCTGTGGTATACTTAGCTGTCCTAACAAACTCCTGTCCCAAAGTATGGTTTTCAACAAAAGGTATGGGTAAATGTGTTGATCACAAAATTTGCTTCTGAAGAGCCAAACTTTGTATCATAGGAAAATAAACATTAAGGCAAATGCTAAAGAAAAACATATTTGGAGGAATATACATATTGTTAAGTGTTCAACCCAAAGAATTTTGATGAAGTGAACACACCAGCATAACTGGCATCCAGACTGTGAAACTAAATTTACTAACATCCCAAAAAGCTCCTTTGTCCCAACTTCTCAGACCTCCAAAGGATAATCTCTCCTTTCTTTTAAGGCTATGAACCAGTTTTACCTGGTGTGGGAAGGGAATCATGCATCCTTACCTAGGAATATCTCATAAGTGTATGTACTGTAGGATGTATAGAGATGATTACTTAGGTCTTTTTATGAGATGGGGAGGCCTGACTTATCACTTAATATTATCTTTTTGAAGTGCATATATACTATTAGGTATATTATTCCATTATATTCCAGTTTTGTTTATTCATTTGTCACTCATAGATGTCTGGGTTGTTTCCAGTTTGTTCCTCTACATATGCCCTTTGTGAATTTATGTACCTAATTCTTTTGGGTATAGTATCTAGGACTTGAATTGTTGGGTCTTAGGGCATTCATATATTCAACTTTACTGGAAATTTCTGAAGAATGTTTCAGAGTAAGTGTAGCAATATATTCTCACTATCAAGGACAAGAGAATTCCATTTCATTTCCATCCTTGTCAACACTTGGTGATCTCCTGCAACCATTATTGCCATTTTTATTATTCTGGAGAGTATGTAGTGGTATTATACTGCTGATTTAATTTGTATTTCCCCAATGACTTATGAAATTGATTATATTTTTACATGTTTACATGTTTATTGGAAATTTGGATTTATCTTTGTGACATTCCCTTTCAAGACTTTTGCTCATTGTTTGTTTGAGTTACCATCCTTTACTTTGTTTTCCAGAAGTTTTTCATTATTTCTTCCAAATATGTTTTGCTGGATATGTGCACTACAAATGTTTTCTCCACTCTTGGGTTATTTATTTATTTGATTTTTAAATATCATCTCTTACTGAACAGAGTTTTACTGTTAATATATTCCTGTTAACCCATTTTTTATTATTATTTTGGACCTTTTTAAAAAAAGCTTTCTATACTTCAAGGTCATGAAGAGATTTCTTTGTGCTTTTCTTTTTAAGATACTTTATCTTCCACACTTAGATCTTTAACCGCTTTAAAAGTGACTTTTGTTCATTTTATGAGTCAGAGTTTTAAAAATTTATGTCTTTACCACATAGATATCTAAATGAGCTAAAACCATTTATTTAAAAAAATTATCCTTCCCATTCTTCACTATAGGATCATCTTAGTTATAGATCAAGTGGCCACAGTATATGTGTGATGTTTCTAGCTTCCTTGGTTCCATCACTTTATTCTTTGACCAATATCAATTGCTGTAGATCTGTAAAAAGGTACAATTTTAGTACATTAGGTCTTCAAACTTTATTCTTCAGAATTGCTTAGGCTATTCTTGGTCCTTTGAATTTCCTCTTCTATTTTAAAAGCAATTATCAATTTACACACACACAAAAAAACCACTGGTATAGTCCCAAAGAGACACATTACTAAAGAGGACATAACTGATGGCAAGCATATGAAAAAATACTCTGTATCATATGTTGTTAGGAAAATGCAAATTAAAACAAGGAAATATTACCACACACCTATTAGCATGGTCAAAATTTGGAACACTGACCACCAAATACTAGTGAGGATGTGGAGTAACAGGAACTTTTGTTCTTTGCTTGTGAGAATGAAATATGCAAAAATTGGCAGTTTCTCTGTAGTATATATACACACAATGGACTATTACTCAGCCATAAAGAAGAATAAAATTATGGAATTTGCTGATGAATGAATGGAGTTGGAGAGTATCCGCTAAGGGAAATAAGCCAAGCCCAAAAAACCAAAGGCCAAATGTTTTCTCTGATAAGTGGATGATGATACATAATGGGGGAGGCGGTGGCAAGAGAAGAATGGAGGAACTTTGGATGGTGTAGAGGAAAGTGGGATGGGAGAGGGTGGAGAAGGAAAGATAGATTGATACAGACAGTATTACTCTATGTATATGTATGATTATACGAATGGTGTGAATCTACATTGTGTACAACCAAAGAAATGAAAAATTTTACCCCATTTGTGTACAATGAATCAAAATGCAGTCTGTAAAAATAAAAATTTTAAAAAATTGGCAGTTTCTTACAAACTGAACATGCTTTTACCATAAGTCCAGCACTTGTATTCTTTGATATTTATTCAAAGGGATTGAAAATTTACATGCACATAAAATCCTGCACACTGTTTTACACAGCCTTGTTCACAAATAACAAAACGTGGAAGCAACCAAGTTGTCCTTCAGTAGATAAATAGGTGAGTGAACCATGGCATACATACTCAGACAATGAAATCTTATTCAACACTACAAATAAATGAGCTATTAAGCCATGAAAGACATGAAGAAACCTTAGGTGCATATGTATTATTAGGTGAAAGACATCAACGAAAAGCTACATGCTGCATGATTCCAACTGTATGACACTGTGGAAAAAGCAAAACTATAGAGACAATAAAAATATAAGTGATTGTCAGAGATTGGGGGGAAAGAGGAGCAAATTGGTAGAGCACAGAGGATTCTTAGGAAAAGTGCTCTATAGGACTTAGAATGAAGACATGCCATTGCACATTTGTCAAAACCCATAGAAAGTACAATTCCAAGAGTAAACCCTAATGTAAACTATGATTCTGGGTGATACAGATATATAAATATAGGTTCATCAATTTTTTAACAAATGACACACTAGTGGGGGATACTGGTAAGGGATGAGGCTATATTTGTGTGGGAGCAGGGGCTATATAGGAAATCTCTAATATTGCCGTGAACTTAAAACAATTCTTTAAAAAGATGTGAAATGAAAGATCTTTCCATCTTCTAAGGTCTTCTTCAGTTTCTTTCTTTAGTGTTCAGTAGTTTTCATTGTAGAGGTCTTTTACGTCTTTTGTTAGATTGGTTCCCAAGTATTTTATCTCTTTTTTTTTTTCTCTCTTGAGGCTATTGTGAATGGGGAGACCTTAGAAGATGGAAATATCCCCTATGCTTCTGGATGGGCAGAATTAATGGTCATACTACCAAAAGTGTTACACAGATTCAATGTAATTCCTATTAAAATCCCAATGACATTCTTCACAGAACTAGAAAAAGCAATCATGAAATTCATTTGGAAAAATAAGAGACCCAGAATAGCCAAAGCAATCCATCTTTAGCAAGAAGAGTAAATCAGGAGGCATCACAATACCAGACCTTAAACTATACTACAGAGCAATAGTAACAAAAATGGCATGGTACTGGCACCAAAACAGACATAAAGGCCAATAGTACAGAATAGAAGAGAGACAAACACACAAATACCTTTTTCTCATACTAGACAAAGGTGCCAGAAACATTCATTGGATAAAAGACAGCCTCTTCAACAAATGGTGCTGCAAAACTGGAAATCCATATGTAACAAAATGAAATTAAACCCCTATTTGTCACCCTGCGTGATCCACTCAAAGTGGATCAAAGACAGGCACTGGACATAGACCCTGTACCTAACAGAAGAAAAAGTAGACCCAAATCTTCACCATGTTGGCTTAGGAACTTCCTAAAAAAGACTCCTAAAGCACGATAAGTAAAATCAAGGATCAATAAATGGGATGGTATCAAACTAAAAAGCTGCTTCTCAGCAAAGGAAACAATCAGTAACATGAAGACATCCCTCCAGAATGGGAGAAAATCCTTCCCCACACACACCTCAGATAGAACACTAATCTCCAGAAGCTATAAAGAACTCAAAAACTTACCAAAGAAAACCCAAATAACCCAATCAGTAAATGGGCAAAGGAACTGAACAGGCACGTCACAAAAGAAGAAATACAATCAATCAACAAATGTTGAAAAAATGTTCAACATCTCTAACAATTAGAGAAATGCAAATTAAAACTACTCTGAAGATTTCACCTCACTCCAGTCAGAATGGAAATTATCAAGAATACAAGTAACAATAAATGTTGGCAAGAATGCGGGGGAAAAGGTACACTCATACATTGCGGGTGGGACTGAAAATTGGTGCAACCATTATGGAAAGTAGTATGGAGATCCCTCAAACAACTGCAATGGAACAACCATTTGACCCAGCTCTCCCACTCCTCGGTTTGTACCCAAAGGACTTAAAATCAACATACTTTGGTGACACAACCACATCAGTTTATAGCAGCTCAACGCACAATAGCTAAACTATGAAACCAACCTAGTTGCTCTTGGAAAGATGAACAGATAAAGAAAATGTGGTATATGTACACAATAGAATATTACTCAGCCACAAAGAAGAATGAAATTATGGCATTTGCTGGTAAATGGGTAGAGTTAGAGATTATCATGTTAAGTGAAATAAGCCAATACCCAAAAAAACCAAAGACTGAATGTTTTCTCTGATACGCATGCTAATTCACAATAAGTAGGGGAGGCTAGAGAACAATAGAGGTACTTTCGATTAAGCAGAGTGCAGTGAAGGGAAGGGAGGGGATATGGGGGTAGAAAGGATAGGAGAATGAATCAGACTTTATTACCCTGTGTGCACATATAACTACATGACTGGTGTGATTCTACATCATGTACAACCAAAAGAATGAGTTATACTCCACTTATGTATGATGTGTCAAAATGCATTCTGTCATGATCTTGCTGATAAGCAGATGTGACACATAATGGGGGGTGGGAGGGGGCAAGAATGGAGGAAGGAGGGACTGTACAGAGGGAAAAGAGAGGTGGGAGGGGTGGGGGGGAAGGAAAAAATAACAGAATGAATCAAACACTATTACTCTATGTAAATGTATGATTACACAGATGATATGCTTCTACTTCATGTACAGAGAAATAAGATGTATCCCATTTGTCTACAATAAAAATAAATTTTAAAAAAATGCATTCTGTCATGTATAACAGATTAGAACAAATAAAAATAAAAAAGATTTGGAAATAAAAAAATACTATTAGGACTTTAGGTTTGCATTGAATTCATAAATCAATTTATAGAGAACTGTCATCTTTACAACATTGAATGTTTCATGTGTCATATATACTTTCATTTATTTAGGTCATCCTTAATTTTTCTTAATGTTTCATAATTATCTATGTCTTAAATATATTTCCTCAAACTTGTTTATAGGTATTTAAGATATCTATCTATTATAAATGATACATTTTGTGGTTTATTTTCTATATATTTTTCTATATATAGGAATAAATTTTTGCATATTAGATTTGTATGCAGTGACAAAATAAGGAGGACAATAAAACAAATACATAAAGCAGAAGTGCTCTTTGGAAGAGAAATAAGGATGGCTCATGAGAAAGAGGCTGCAAGAATCTAACTGAATGTCAGTTCCAGAGGTTCTCATAGAACCCCATTATTTTCTGAGGTTACTTGAAAGAGTCTGTACTCCTTGAAACAAACACATTAACCAAGCCATGGTCATCTTTGACTATCAATACCCTTCTGAATTAATTGCATCTTTGACTATCATGAACCACTTGTGAATTGATTGCATTTGTTTCAGTTATCTGTTGATTCCCTTGTTTTCCCGTGGTACAGTGCCATCTCTTGGCTTTCCTTGTGATTTTTTATTAAATTCTACACCTTGAATCCAAAATATTATAGAGGCCCCAATGGTGTCATATTCCTTCACAGATTTACCTTTACTCTGTTAAGCAGAAAGAATTCAATCAGAGACTAAGCTAAATGGGTTGTAGCACTGGTACAGTTCAGTCTACCTCTGGCCTTCCTCTAGTTCTAAGGTATACATACATAGGCATATTCAATATCATATGTATTATATATAATCTATATTTAATTTAAAATTGAATGGATAGTTTTTAAAATTTTAATCCGTATTTCCGTTTATTCTCAAAGGAAGCACTGATATACTGAAAATTCCTGCATCCTACCTGAAAGAATTTAAGATATTATCATTTATATTCCTTTTTCTTTTTTCCTTAAAATTTTTACTGGGAAATAATACTTATACATTATTATGGGATACATTATAATTCAATTCATGTATACATTGTGTAATGATCAAATCAGGATAATAAGCATTTCCATCAAACATAAATCATTTTTATGTGCTGGGAATTTTGTATTCTTCTAGTCATTTTGATATATAGATTATTTTAACCCTACTGTGTCACATAAAATCAGAACTAATTCCTTTTCTTTGTGTTTTGGTGTCTCTTATTTAACTTCTTTTTGTCCTCCTCTCTTCTGACCACTATTCCTCCTCTTCTATAAGAGGAGTTTCTAGAAATGTTGAGAACACATGGTATGTTTGCCTCTGTGTCTGGCTTATTTCACTTAACATATGCTTTCCAGTTCCATCCAAGTAACTGCAAATGACAATTTCATTATTTTTATGGCTGAATAATGTTCCATGGTGTATATGGATCCACATTTTATTTATTCATCCACGGATAGGCACCTTGCTTGATTCCATATCTTGGCTCTTAGGAAGAGTGCTGCAATAAACGTGGGAGTACAAGTCTATCTTTGTTATAATGATTTCATCATCTTTGGATGTTTACTCAGTAGTAAAATTTGCTGGATTATATTACAGTACTATTTCTAGTTTTTAAAGAAATCTTTATACTGTTTTCTGTAAAATGGCTGCACTAATTTATATTCCCACCAACAATGTATTTCTCTGCATCCTCACCAACATTTGTTATTTTTTTGTCTTTTTAATGACAGTCATTCTAACTGGGGTGAGATGATCTCTCGTTGTCATTTTGATTTACATTTGCCTGATTAGTAAGATGGAGCATTATTTCATATACAAGTTCGTCATTTATTTCCATGTCTTCTATTAAGAAGTGTCTGTTCAGATCTTTAGCCCATTTTCAAAATTGCATATTTTGGTTTTTGGTGTTCAGTTCTTTGAGTTACTTGTGTATTCTGGATATTAATCTCTTGTTAGATGAATAGTTGGAAAATATTTCCTCCCATTGTGTAGGTTGTCACTCTGTTGATTATTTTCTTAGCTGGGTAGAAACTTCTTAATATGATACAATCCCATTTTTTATTTTTACTTTCATTGCCTGTGCCTTTGGAATCCTTTGTAAAAATATCAGTGCTTTGTCACCAGTGTTTTAAAGCTTTTCCCCTATATTTTCTTGTAGTAATTTCATAGTTACAGGTTTTATATTTAGGTTTTGTTCCATGTTGATGAGAGGAAGGGATCTAGTTTCATTCTAGATCCAAATTTGCCAACATAATTTATTAAAGTGGCTATTCTTTCCCCACCATATGCTCTTGGTTCCAGTTGGCCAGGGCTGGGGAGCTCAATAGTAGGGTACTTGCCTAGTATGCACAAGACCCTTGGTTCAATCCCTAACCGTGCCAAAAAACTGTGTGTGTGTGTGTGTGTGTGTGTGTGTGTATCAAATATTCCTGAGTTTTCTGTTCTGATCCATTTGTATGTGTTGGTTTTAATGCCAGTAATGTGCTGTTCTATTGCTATAGCTTTATAGAATTAAGTTAGGTAATGTAAAATCTCCAGCTTTTCGTTTGTTTGTTTTTTTCCTCAGTTGCTTTAGTTACTGTGGGTCTTTTGTTATTTCCTATATTTTTTAAATTACTTTTCCTATTTCTTCAAAGAAAGTCATTGGTATTTGGGGATTACTTTGGATCTATATATCTCTTTGGATAGTATGATCATTTTAACAATATTCTTTTATTCTTTCCACTCATGAACACAGGCTTATCTTTCCTTTTGTGTATATTATTTCTATTTCAGCAAGTTCAGCTACTGGTTTTTCTGTGTTGGTTTTTGGATCCTATGATTTACTAGTTATCAGTTCTAACTTCATTTAGATGGACCGTTTAGGTTTTTCTGTGTATAAAATCAAGTCATCTGCAAACATGGGTAATTTAACTTCTTCCTTTCCAATTTGCATGCCCTTTTTGTTTTTTTTTTCCCCTTGCCTAATTGCTCTTGCTAAGACTTCCAAAACTTTGTTAAGTGTAGCAGTGAAAGTGGACATCCTTTTTGCCAATCATAGAGGAAACACTTTCAGCTTTTACCCCTTCCGTACGATATTGATTGCGGTTTGTCATCTATAGCCTTTGTTATTTTGAGTTATGGTCCTTGTATAATTTGCTAAATGCTTTTCTCATGAAGGGATGTTGAATACTATCACATACTTTTTGGCTTTTATTGAGATAAATTGATTTTGTTCTTCATTCTGTGGGTTTGTTGTATCATATTTGCATATTTGAACTGTCCTTGCATCCCTGGAATGAATCCCACTTGCTCACTTTGTATGATCTTTTTGATGTGCATTTCTAGCATTTTATTGGTAATTTTTGCATCTCTGTGTCCATGGATTTACTTTTCTTTTTTGTTGCATTTTTGTCCACTTTCCGGAGTAATGCTAATCTCATTAAAAGAGCTTGACAGACTTCCTTCCATTTCAGATTTTTGGAATAGTTTTAAAAAACTGGATTCATTCTTCTTTTAAATGTTTTGTTAGAACTCAGCAATAAAGCCATCAGGTGCTACACATTTTTAAAATGGGAGACTTTTAATTACTGCTTCAGTGTCACTACTTGTTATTGGTCTGTTTAGATTTTCTATCTTCTTGATTCAATTTTGGTAGATTGCATGTGTTCATGAATTTATCCATTTCCTCTAGGTTTTCCAGGTTTTTTTTTTTTTTTTTAATCATAAAATTGTTCAGAGTAGTTTCTTAAG
The DNA here is from genome assembly GCF_902686455.1 of Sciurus vulgaris. Taxonomy (NCBI): domain Eukaryota; kingdom Metazoa; phylum Chordata; class Mammalia; order Rodentia; family Sciuridae; genus Sciurus; species Sciurus vulgaris. Next base: position 44,622,208 of record NC_136475.1, read on the forward strand.
ATCCTTTGTAGTTCTGTGCTATCAGTTACAATGTGTCCTTTTTCATTTCTGATTCTATTTATTTGGGTCTCCTATCATTTAGTCTAGAAAAGGTTTATCAATTGTTTATCTTTCCAAAATAATCAACTTATTAGTTGATCTTTTATTTAGTTTTGATTTTATTTATCCTCTGATATTTCTTTCCTCCTAATTCTGGGTTTGTTTTGTTCTTACTTTTCTGTTAGGTATATTCTTAGGTTTATTTGAGATGTTTCTGTTGTTTTGGTGTGTACCTCTATTGCTATAAATGTCCCTCTCTATCACTTTTTTGGTATACTACAGATTTGATATATTAGGCTATCATTTTCATTTTGTTTCAAGAAATTCTTCGGTTTCCCTTTTGGTTTCTTCAATTACCTACTGGTCATTTAGGAGCATGTTGCTCAATCTCTATATATTTGTATATTTTTCCATTCTCTTATATTGATTTGTAGTTTTATTCAGTTGTGGCCTAAGATAAATGATATGATTTCAGTTTTTGACTGAGATTTATTGAGATTTGATTTATGGCATAACATATGACCTATTTTGGAGAATGTTTCATGTCCTGATGAAAATGAATGTTTTGCTGCTGCTGGGTGAAATGTTCAATAAATATCTGTTAGGGCCATTTACTCTGTAGCATGGTTCAACTTAGCTGTTTCTTTGTTGATTTTCTCTCTGAATTATCTGACCACTAGGGAAAGTAGAGTGTTAAAGTCCCCAACTATTATTGTATTAGAGTCTATTTTTCCCTTTATATCTAATATTTGCTTTATATATTTGGGTTTATATATTAGGGTTATCCTATGTCAAGTGCATATAGTTTTTTATTTAAAGTCTGCTTTTATCTGATATGAGAATAGCTACTTCTGCTTCCATTTGGCTTCCATTTGTGTTACATCTTTTTCCAGCACTTCACTTAACAGCCTGTATATGTCTTTAACAGTGAAATGAGTTTCTCATAGCAGTATGCAGTGTTGGGTCTTGTTTATTTTAATCCATTCAGTCTGAATTTTTGAAATTATTCCATATATACTCAAAGTTGTTATTCATAGGCATATATTTTGTCCTGTCATTTTGCTTTGTTTTATATATTCTTTGTTCTTTTCTACCTCTCTTATTTCTATTTGGATTTGGTAATTTTCTGCTATGCTAAGGTTTGATTATCTTTCTTTTCTATCTATCTATCTATCTATTCTTCTAGTGAGTTTTGTACATTTGTATGATTTCATGATGATGGTTATTATCTTTTTGTTTTCTAGTATAGGACTCCCCTTAACTATTTCTTGTAGCCTGAAGTGGTAGTGATGAGTTCTCTTCATTTCAGCTTCTTTGAGGGAAAGACTTTCTCTTTAATTTCTGAAAGGATGTTTTGCTGTGTATTACATTCTTATATTCCACTCTAATTCTAAAGGGCATTCCTTTATATAGGAATTGATACTTTTTTCTTTCTTCTTTTAGAATTCTCTTTGTGTCAAACTGGGTGTGGTGATGTATGACTGGGACAGGAGGATTACAAGTTGGAGGCCAGCCTCAACAATTTAATAAGACCCTGTCTCAAGATTAAAAGAATTTTTTTTTTTTTAAGAAGAGGTGACGGTGATATAACTCAATGGTGTAATGCTCCTGAACTCAACCCCCAATACCAAAAAAGAACTCTCATTTTATCTTGTACTTTTGACCTTTGACTATAATATGCCTTGATGAAGTTTATTTTTGGTGGACTCTTCTTGGACCCTGAACTTCTTGTAGCTAGATGATCTTATCCTTTTGAATATTCAGGAAGTTTTCAGGTATTATTTTGTGAAATATATTTTTAGTCCCCTTTCCCTTTTTTTCTTTCGGGATTTTCATAATGCAAATATTTGTTCAATTAATTTGTATCCCAGATGTTTCATAGGCATTTGTCATTCTTTTGAAATCTTTTTTTTCCCCCTTTGGTTGTCTGGGTTAATTCAAAAAAATCTGTCCTTAAGTTCAGAAATTCTGCTTCTAGTGTGTTGTGGAAGCTTTCAAATGTGTTTTTTGTTGACTTGATGGATGGTTTTAGCTCCAAGATTTCTGATTGGTTCTTTATTATTTCTACCTATTTTTGAATTTTAAATTCATATTATGGATTGGTTTTTTTCCTATCTTTGTATTGATTTTCTTGCATTTGAGTTCCTTAGGGTCATTATTTTAATTTTTTTTTTCAGATATTTTGTAGATTTCCTTCAAATTGGGGTCTATTTTTGGAATTATTTTGCTCCTTTGTGGGTTTTGTTTCCTTTTATGGTTTTTGTGCCCCTATGTTGATGTCTGCACATCTGATGTAATACCTTCTCCAGTTTTATGGAGTACTTTTTGTAGAAAAATGTTTTTTCATTCAACAGGAAGATGGGTGTTAATTGGGTAGGTGCTATGCTTTGGAGGTAAACTCAAAAGTATAGCCTCTGTGACATCTTCAGCTGTGATTGACATTAGCAATGTCTATGAGTACCTCAATAGTTTAGACTACAGTGGTTCATGAAAGTAGCTGTATGACTTTGTAGCAAATATAGGCTACATGTGATATATATGCCTCCAGCAAACACCCAGACAGAGGGGTCGTTACATCTGAACTACCTCCTAAAGACCATTAAGAAACCATTGCTATGGATTTTATAACATACCTGTCTTCCTCAAGGATGACATTTAATCGTGACAGTAGTAGATATTCTTAGTAAAACGACTCTATTACCTTTATTGAGTCTACTTTCCCTTAGATACTATTAGTATAGTCATCAGAATTTTCTGCCACCATTTACTTGGACACAACCTTTTACCCCACAGTTCATAACTGTGAAAAGCACTGCTAAAAGACTTCTTTTAGCTTAAAAGAATTTTTATTCTTCTACTCACCATTCAAATGGAGGGAAGAGAAACCAAGTTTTACCTGAATGTTGGAAAAATATTCTACTACTGCACATAATAATATAACACTCCTGGTTCCTTTATCTAATCATTGAAAATATGCATATAATTACTGCATTCTACATAGTAATTTTTATTTCCACCTACTTTTTCTCTGCACCACTGGTTAATTTCAGAAAGCACCACCAATCAATAGCTGGAACAGACTAGACAAAAACCTAAAAAGACTCAGAGTAAATACACCTTTTAATGTCCTAAGCAATAGACAACAGTCATGGGAAGATATCTCCAAACTAAAGACACCATTTCCCTCTAGGACATATCCATATTATGCATTTTATCTAAAAATTTCATACAGCTGTTCAGGGTCATAGATGTAACCAGCTACCTCACATTTAGCCTTTAGTTGTATGATCAGAGTCACCCCCTCTTCTGCTGCTCCCTGATCCCCCATTTTTTTACCCCCTACTCCCAAAACCAGAAGGTATGTAAAAAGTTAATTCCAAAAACCCCTGTTCAGCTTTGAAATATGCTAAAATGGGAGCCCATTTTCTAAAACTATGAAGTGCTAAAGCATGTTGGCTTCAACCCTGCTTCTACCACTAAAATCTATGCCTTTAAGTTAAAACTAAATTACTACATGTATGGTGGAAAATACACAGATAAAACATAATTAAACAAGAAGAAATTACTAAGGATACCATATTTGGGGAAGCAGGGAGAGGGTGTATAGCCAGCATAGCCAAAGTTTTTTGTTGTTTGTTTTTACTACACATTCATATGCATTAAACCACTGATAACTTATGTTTTTAAAGCATTCATAGTAACATTTTCTAGAATTGTAGAAGTTATATAGAATATATTGGAAACAAGGCAAAACAAGAACTTAAAAACCAGCTTTAATAATTTTGTTAAATTATTCAAATTATAATTATTATCTTAATACATTATATCAATTACTTTAAGCAAATACACAGATGTTTTACTTTCTTAGATGAAGTAAGTCTCTACTTGAGAACTTCAACTTTAATCTAGAGTTTTCAAACACTGATATGGTTGCACAGCCTTTTAAAAGCCTTTGGGCACAAAACTGGTAAAATGTGGTTTTAGTTATTGGCATGCCTGTGCAACAAAGCATTTGGGAGGCATGACTGACAGGCCAGGAGTGTGTATAAGGTGGAACCTATGCTTATGTCTGCTTCAGTGACTTTATTAGACACGCCCTAGTTGTAAATTGTAAACTGTCATTCAAAGTAGCATAGTGATGTTTTAAACAAGTCAGGTTATTATACTCCTACTTCTTTTGCCTTAATGCCTAAAGGTAAATTCAGAAAATGCTCCTATGTTTTGGCTCATAAAAGCATCCATCTGGAAAAAAACCGAAATAACAAACCCTAATAGTAAAGAGCAATGCAGAGATTTATGATACTATGCACACATATAAACTATATTTAAGCACCACAATTAGCTAATTTAGCTTTCATTATAGTTCCACAGCTATTTCAGATTGAGGACATAGAAAATCATTCTATTAATTTTTTGTAGCAGGTTTTAAAGCAGTATTTTAAAACACACTATTAATACCATACATTGAATTTAAATGGATACTAATACAAACTTCACTAGAGACTGTTACTTTCTTTATAATTATTGAACAATCTATTTGAAAGCATCCTATATTTTATGAGAAATGCCTAATATTACCTTGAAGCAGTAAAAGCAGAAATATATTCACATCATAATTTTCTATGCAAACTATGATTTTGAACTGAAATAAATATTAGTTTAATGACTTCTTTATAGTCTAAATATTCCTTCCTGATTATAAGATAATTTGATCTTAATCATTCTTATTAAAACTAATAAGAACTCATCAAAAAACCCTCAAAAGTCTACAGAGAGATCCAATATAGTCAGCGAAAATCCCCCATAAACCCCTCCTTCTTCCTTGATGAAAAGCCATACTTGAAATAAAATAATTTTTGTTGTCTAAATTTCAGTAAGGTAATAATTCACTTGTCAATTCAATAGATAAGTATTAAAGGTTTTAATCCTTTTAAAATGAATTATCAAACTGAATTCTGGTCAGTGCTCAAACTTTCCGGTAAAGATTATGTTGTGCTCAATATCTTAGTGTTCAATAGTGACACTTCTAATTTTTCATTTATGAAGCACACGCACACAGAGGTAACCGTAAAGGATATTACGTACTCTAGTTTTTTTCTTTAGGTTTGACTGTGAGATTCTTGAAGTTCTCTTTTTAAGATAGACCAAACCACAAAACTATGTCTTAGGAAGCCTATTTATCTGACAAGAAAGAAAAGATAAACACCTGTAAGTTGATGTTTAAAGCCCAAACTAGTTTTGAAGAAACAAGAAAGGGAAAGCTAATAGTTCAAATTTCAGTCACTTTTCATCTAAGCCCATCAATGTGTGCACTGGTCCATTAATTATGTGGCCCAGCACAAAATGATATGTTAGTCTTCCCTTTTACCCTAAGATGACAGCTGTTAAGATTTCAGTTCAAGAGAAAGAAAGCTATTTCAAATACTTTGTTAATCTCAAGAATTTACCTAAGTCATAAATGAAAATGAAAAGTTAACTAATTAAGGATCAAGCCAATTGTTTCTTTCATCACTCTGTTAGAAGCAAGATAAAATTGGGGGAGTTGTAAAACTCAGAATCCTAATGGACCCAGCTTTTCTAAGTTTATGAAATACTTAAAGCACAAATCAGCAAAATTTTTTGTATATGGATTGAGAGTAAATATTTTAGGCTCTTTGGGACAGATAATTTGTCACAACTACTCAACTATACCCTTATAGTGCAAAAGCATCTACAGACTAGATGTAAATGGAAAATCAAGGCTGAGTTCCAGGAAAACTTTATTTATGGACACAAATACACATTTTGTGCAATGTTGATGTGTCACAAAATACTATTTTGACCTTTTTCTAGTCATTAAAAATATACAATTTATTTCAGCTTTATAGGTTACTGAACAAAAAGACTGCAGACTACATTTTGGCCTGACCATAGTTTAGCAACAAAACATCATTTTAGTTTTTGTTTTATGGACTATACCTATTTTTTAAAGGAAAAGTATATCCCCAAGCTACTGATTTTTAATTTTGTTTAAAGTCTTTGATAGGTTAAAAAAGTCTACTAATTGCCAGAGTGAATAATTAAGTGGAAGGAATGTTTTTGTCAAGTTTCATGTTGTTGTGACCACAAGGTAGAACAAGGTAGAGAGGTTTGAGGTTCACAGTTTCAGAGGTTTCAATCTGTAGATGATCCTGGGCACAGGTGAGGCAGAACAAGGCAGAGGGCATGGCAGAGGAAAGCAGCTCAGAGATGGCAATCAGGAAGCAGAGAGCTCCATTCACCAAGGACAAAATATACGGCCCAAAGGCACGCCCCAAGTGACCCACCTCTTCAAAGGCACATCCTACCTGCCTATAGTTACCACTTAGTTAATCCATTCAAGTATATTAATACACTGATTAGGTTAAGGCTCTCATGAGCAGATCATTTCACCTCTAAACTTGTATTGCCTCAGACATGAGCTCTTGGGGTATGCCTTCTGTCTAAGCCATAACAGAAGGCCATTTAAAGTATTTCTCCTAGGTGAACTTGATTCAATGTCCTTATAACATTATTGTTATAGTAGTTTTAAGGAGAAAACATCTGTCTTCAGTATAAAATCTTTGGTTACATTTATTCCATTAAAATTTTTCCAATGCTTTTATATTTTTAGGGGGGAAAAAGCAATTAAATTTGGCCATTTTCTAAATTACATACTGTAGATGAGTTTTACACTTGTATAAAATCAATGTTTTTATTTTTAATTTTTATGAATTAGTTTTACTCAAAGGAGTTTTTTGTAAAATTTGAAAAAACATCAAAAACTTTTGAATAACTGATACACATGGTTCAGAATTCAAAAGTTACCAGTTTCTAGTGAAAAGTTCTACTTACAAACCTGATTGGTATTTATTCCAGTTTCCTCTTCAAGGCAAGTAATATTACCAGTTATATGGATATATGTTTATATAGTTCATAATTATGTATGTTATTTATAATTACATATGAATATGATATAATTTTATAGTATAATCATTTTTTTAAAATTTTTTCTGATGACAAACTAACACATATATAAAATTCAAACATTGAGAAAATGCTTAATTTGGTAAAAGAGTTCTATATAATGCCACCCACCAGGAATAGAATCTTAAGATATTGAGTATTTTCTAATTTTTTTCCCTTTCACATATTTTTAGCAAAATATGGTTGTTCTTCCCCAAAACAAATAACCCAATCAATAAATATGCAAAGTAACTAAACAGGCACTTCACAGAAGAAGAAATATTAATGGTCAACAAATATATGAAAAAATGTTCATCATCTCTACCACTTAGAGAAATGCAGATTAAAACTACACTGAGATTCCATCTCACTCCAGTCAGAATGGCAATTACCAAGAATACAAGTAACAATAAATGTTGGCAAGGACATGGGGAAAAAGGTTCACTCATACATTGCTGATGGGACTGAAAATTGGTGCAACCACTCTGGAAAGCAGTATGAAGATTCCTTAGAAAACTTAGAATGGAACCACCATTTGATCTAGTTATCCAAACTCCTTGTCATATACCCAAAGGACTTAAAATCAGCATACTACAAGTGATGCAGCCACATCAATGTTTATAGCAGTTCAATTCACAATAGCCAAGCTATGGAACCAACCTAGTTGCCCATCAACAGAAGAATGGATAAAGAAAATGTGATAAATATACACAATGGAATATTAGTCATAAAGAAGAATGGGGAGCCGAGGGCAGGAGCACGGGAGCGGCAGGCCCAGCCCTGCCCTCCACCTCGACTCCCAGCAGGCTCTGCCCACGAGTTCCCGCACTCCGTCCCTGGACAGATCTACTCTACCCACTGCTCCCCCGGTGTGGCATGCTTGGCTCCTTCCTAGTCCCCAGCTCTGTGCAGCTGAGCTCTGGGTAGTTGGCCCTTCACAAGCACAGCAAGAAACGTGCACTTCCTAATTTGGAAAAAAAGAAAAAGGGGACCTGAGGGCTTAGACTGCCAGCCTCTTGGAGACTTTTCTAGCCTCCTCACTCCTGGGGTTTTGCTGACTTTGTGCCAAGGCCAGAAGAGCTGTGTAGATGTGCACTGAGTCTAATGACAGAAGCCAACAAAGGGATAGGAAATAACCGCTTGAATCCCTTAGGTTAAAAGTGGAACTAATAAGTAGAAAAAAGAAAAAAAAAAATCAGGAGTGATGATGAGGGTCTGCTAAGAAAAAAAAAAAAAAAAAAATCTGTTGAATTCCAGTTCTTAGATCCATCCAATTATATTTGGGATTAGAACAAGAGCAGATTCAACAAGGTAAAGAAATTCCTCTTCCCCCTCTTGAGGCCTGCAGACTGGCCCAGGAGACAGGATTTGCTTTGTAAAACAGACAAAGTAATGGCAGAAGTGTCAGAGGAGGCCCTTGGAGCCCAGGTCGGACTTGCTGTTACTGTCAGCTGGCACCCCTGCTTAGGGTGAGGTAGGATGCAAGGGAAGGGAAAAGAAACTGTAACCTTCAATCTGAGAAGCTCAGGCCTGGGGTTGTGGCTCAGTGATAGAGTGTTTGCTTAGCACATGTGAATCACTGGGTTGAATCCTCAACACCACATAAAAAAATAAAAAAAAGTTATTTTGTCCATCTACAACTAAAAAAATATTAAAATAATCTAAGAAGCTTGATAAACACCCTCACCTTTACTTTCCAAGCCTATCAAGAACACAAACAACAATAGGTGTTGGCGAGGATGTGGGGAAAAGGTACACTCAAACATTGCTGGTGGGGCTGCAAATTAGTGCAGCCACTCTGGAAAGCAGCGTGGAGATTCCTGAGAAAACTTGGAATGGAACCACCATTTGACACAGCTATCCCACTCCTCAGCCTATACCCAAAGGACTTAAAATCAGCATACTACAGAGATACAGTCACATCAATGTTCATAGTTGCTCAATTCACAATAGCCAGATTGTGGAACCAACCTAGATGTCCTTCAATTGATGAATGGATAAAGAAACTGTGAGATATATATATATATATACACACACACACACACACACACACACACACACACCATGGAATATTACTCAGCCATAAAGAATGATATAATTATGGCAGTTGCAGGCAAATGGATGAAATTGGAGAATATTATGCTAAGTGAGATAAGCCAATCTCAAAAAACCAAAGGACGAATGATCTCACTGATAAACGGATAATGACACATAATGGGGGGTGGGAGGGGTTAGGGTTAGGGTTAGGGACGGGGGCAAGAATGGAGAAAGAAGGACTGTATAGCAGGAAAAGAGAGGTGGAAGGGGTGGGGGAAGGGAAAAATAACAGAATGAATCAAACACCATTACCCTATGTAAATTTATGATTACACAAATGGTATGCCTTTACTCCATGTACAAACAGAGAAACATGTGTCCCATTTGTTTACAATTTAAAAATTTTTAACAAAAAATCTTGACAAGCTGTATATCAGCATATGTATACTGACCCCCTTCTCTCTTTATAGCTATAATGTTCAGTTGCATATATCAAAATTTGTTTAGCCAATATCCTGTTGGGTGGTACTTAGGTTATTCCATTTTTACTAAAATTAGTATTGCCCAAGTATTTTGAGAAGATGGCATCATTTCATTTGAATCTCCCTGAAATCCCTCATAATGAAAAGGCAACTAGAACAAAGTGAACCCCAAAACCTGAAGACAGAATCTATAACCAAACAGTAGCAACATATTTTTCATAAGCCCCCAAATATAAGTGGATGGAACAAACCAATAGCTACAAGGTCCACTAACACTTGATTGAGAAGACCCGAAGTATGTGTTGATGCAGTGTGATTTCTGTGTGGTGTTTTGAATACTGACGTGAAAAAATTCAATGAACCATAGGTAAATGACAGAAATAACTAAGTCTTTTAAGACAATCAAATGTTTAGTCAACTAAGTAGTGATATACATGAATGGGTGACTGATATTCCCAGTGTCCTTACCTACTAATTCAGTGAAACCACAGACAAGAGAATAGGCTCTGGCATGGACAGCTGGAAAAGAAGACCCTTTGAGCTTGAATCTAGCCTGGCAGAATAAACAGACATAAAAGGTAATATTAAGTGGGAGGCATACCTTGAGGCTATGGGCCAGGAGCAGCCTTCTAGGCCATCTGTGAAGTACAGAACTCTCTTCACTGACCCAGAAAGGGGAGGGGAGGAAATGAGCCCCAGTGGGCTCTCACTTCAAGTACCCAGTCACACCAGATAGGTACAAACCTCTCCAAAGACAGTGAAGTTGGGAAGTTAGGCTGGAGTAGGATACTTGTGAAACAGTAATGCAGGTGTCCCTAGGGAGGGCCAAAACCTCCTATAGAAAAGCTCACTTGATCTTAATTTTCATTATGAATAGAGAGCATGAAAGCAGGGACACACAAAACTTTATGGGAGAATCAGAGAGGTAAGGGGACTTTCATGGTTCTGAGAGATGGAGAATTAACGTACCAACTGGAAAATTATTCTCAGAACAGCCACAGAAACTGGAAGGAACTTTGTAGGTTCTGAAATATAGATTAAAGAGAACTGAGGAAAGGTAGAGAGGTAGTGGAATGTTTTAGATGCTATCCTATGGATGCTTCACACTAACAAACCAAAATATTCTTTCTAGGTAAATCTTCAAACTGAGGAGAAACAGTTCAGAGTAGAGCCCAAATTGATCATAACAGGAACAATAGGAAAAGAGGAAAAAGAACATAGATGGGGGCTGGGGATGTGGCTCAGTGGTAGAGTGCTTGCCTAGCATGGGTGAGGCACTTGGTTCGATCCTCAGCACCACATAAAATAAAACAAAGTTTAAAAAAAAAAAAAAAACATAGAAATGGAGTAAAACAGGAGACTGTATTTATGACTACTTGATGAACATAATATACTCAGGAATTCCAGACCTGTAAAGATGAAAAAACCTCTCTTGGCCCACCCTTCTCCCTTATAAGTATAGAAAAACTAACTTACAATAAAAATTTTCAAGACTAAAGGTTTACAATCAAATTACATACAAAGTTACTTTTAAAAACAGAATAAGGATCAGTGAAAACACTCCAGAAAGTCATGCCCACAAATAGATGAAAATTGACCCTAACATTTTAAAACAATTTTAAATTATACATAATAATCACATAATGATAGGTAGAAGTTATGGAAGAATAACATAAATCAAGATTATGGAAACCCTGGAATGAGTGATTTAGAGGAGGAAACACTTAAAAATCATAAATGGAGAGAAAAGATTCAAGAAAAAATGCTGGAGAAAGATAAGAGTCAAAGAAGATGCAATATACATATGTGATAAGAATTCCTAAAGAAGAAAAACAGTATAATAGGAAAAGTACTTTAAAATTTTTAAATAAACTTTATTTATTTATTTGTTTGTTTGTTTATTTATTTATTTATTTTGCGGTGCTGAGGATTGAACCCAGGGCCTTGTGCTTGTGAGGCAAGCACTCTATCAACTGAGCTATATCCCCAGCCCTAAAATAAACTTTTTAAAAAATTTCCTAAAATTGGAAAAAGAAAAAAAAAAGCTTTATAATACTAATGAAAGGACATATCACATATCTGGAAGCATCAGCCCAAGTTGGACACTATCAAGATATATTCAAATAAAATCCATTGAACATTCATACAAAAAGTCCAAGTCTTTTTGAAGGAAAAAAAATTAGACCATGATCACTTTTTGACAGCAACACTTTATGATAGAACATAATTTAGTAAACTATTTAAGGTATTTAAGGAAAAACATAAGCCATTCTTGGGAAAGCTAGAAAATGAGATTCAAACAACCAAAATAACTAGAGACATGTACATGAGGACTAGTGGTGAGCATATTAATATTCTACCTATGAAACTGTCTGATGCTGCTAGCCCATACAAAAGCACAAATACTGTGTGATTCCAATAATAAAAATCAGTCAAAAATCATAGAAATAAACAGAAAGGTAGCTGTCAAGGACTTAGGGGGAGGAGAGAGGGAAAATTCATATTTGATGAGGAGAGTTTCAGTTTTCAAGATGAAAAAGTTCTAGAGATCTGTTTCACAACAATGTGGGTATACTTTACTGAATACTTAAAAGGGGACAATGCTGCAACATAGTGTAACTATCAAAGTGACAGAATAAGAACAATTTGAAACAAAAGTGGAGTAAGTACAATAATTGCCTTGCAGGTACTGGCGAGAAGTAAAATACTGAAATAGTTTCAGTATTGTTCACAGTAGGGAACCAACAGACATTGCTTTCCTAGAAATGATAGATGCCTAGGGATTATTTAAAGGTATAGATACAAATGTAACTATTGGAATAAATATAAACCTTAGGTATTAAGGAATTATATATGAGGAGACTGGAGTTGTGACTCAGTGGTAGAGCACTTTCTTGGCATGTGTGAGGCCCTGGGTTCAATACTCAGCACCACATATAAATAAATTAAAAGATCCATTGACAACTAAAAAATATTTTTTAAAAATTATATATAAACATAAAATAAGGCAAACAACATAGATAGACTCTGTGTACACAGCCTTCCATACCGACAGGTTCCGCATCCATGGATTCAACCAACTAAACTGAAAATATTTAGGGGGAAAAAAGTAAACATGTACAGACTTTTTTTCCTTGTCATTACTCGTTAAACATTTAAGTATTAACTATATAGCATTTATAGTGTGCTAGGTATTACAAGTAATATAGAGATGATTTAAAGGCTATGGGAAGATGTGCATAGGTTGTATGCAAATACTAAACCATTTTATGGAAAGGACTTGAGCGTCCACAGATTTTGAATGCGTGGGAGCTCCTGGAACCAATCTGTCACACCAAAGGAAGACTGTATGATTATGAAACAATATGACAAATCTGAGGACAGTTACAAAGATCATATCAACAAATGGAAATGAGCTTAACTCATTTATTAGACTAGATAACAAAAAAATAGACTAGATAACAAATAAAAATTCAACACTATGCTGCATATAAAACATAATAGATTATGGGCAATGGAGGAGAGGAAAAAGGAGAGATTGATTCAGAAAGGTTAAAAAGTATAAAGATGCAGACAAATGAAATAAGAGATCACATTCTTGGTATCTGGTAAGGCAGAATTCAGACTAAAAAGAGAAAGAAGGACACTTAAGCTAAAAGCTGCAATATGCAATGAAGATTTAACACTTTCTGGAACTTCCAACAGTAGCCACAGCTTTCATGAAGAACTTAGATATCCAAGGAGAAATAGAACTAAAAGGAGACTTCAATATACCTGACTCAATTATAAAAAGATCAAGTAGACAAAAAAAAAAAAAAAATAGAGTAGATACAGAACACTTAATCGGTGAGATCTTTCAGATCTCTAATAAACTCTGAAAAGGGAGGGTATACTTTTTTTGAGTACTCATGGAAACATTTAGGACAAATTTGCCATTTCCTAGGCTATAATAAAAATTCAGCAAACATCAATAAACTTCAAAGAATAGAAATGATGCAGAAAAATGTACAAAATAGAATTAAAAGCCTATTATGTTGAAACTTGCAAACATGCTACTGATTAATTCTTAAGTTAAACTGCAGAATTTCTTGAAAATAAGAATGGAAATTTTGTATGTCCAAAGCTTTCAGAGGAAAATGTATAGCATTTAATGCTTTAAATAATTTAAATAAAAATGAAATTCAAGAATTATACTTTAAAGGCTATGAAACAACATCAAAGAAGCCCCCCCAACAAAAAAGATTGAATTTTAAAAAGCAAAATTAATGCCATAATTTGTTTCTAAGAACTAGAAAAAAATTGATTATAGGGGGAAAATCACCAAATCACTAACATATCAACAAGGAGAAGAGTGAGGAGGCACAAATATATAAAATTATTAACAATGAAAGAATAATAATCATCAAAGTAAAGGAAACGGTATCATAAGAAACCATATAACTCTATGCAAATAAATTTGAAGACTTAGATGGAGTGGATAATTTCTAAGAAAACTATAACTTACCAGACTAGCATTAAGTCTTCTTAGACGAAACCAGAAAAATTAAAGTACTTCCCTCACAATAAAACTCCTGGCATAGGTAGTCTGACAGCGAAATGCTACCAAACCTGTAGAAATCAAATTGCTCAATGGTTCTTAAAACTTTTTCTGGGTATTAAAAAGGAAAATTTCAAAATTCATACTAGGGAGGAAGTAAAATATTAACCTGAAATCTATGAAATATTGTTCGGCAGACCATTCTCTATTATATCACTATAAAAACTTCAGTATTAGCAAGTAGAATCCCATAGCACACTTTAAAATAATATATAATGACCAAGTAGGGTTTATTAACAATTTGCAAGAATGGTTTTATATTAGGAAATGTTACTACAATTCATATTCATAGAATTAAGGAGTAAAATCATATAATCATCTCCACAGACACAGAAAAGGCAACTGACAGTCATTTCTCTCTAAGATAATCTATAATTTAATCCTATACATATAAAAGTACCATCAGACTTTTTTTTTTTCCTGAAGTCCACAAATTAGTTGTAAAATTCCTTTGGAAAGACAGACAGAGAAGAAAAGCTGGGAAAATCCTGCAAAAGAACAATGAGAGAACTAGCCTTACAGACATTTAAATATACTATAATTTCTATTTAAAGAAATTTATAGACTTTATTTTATTTAAAAGTTTAATATTGGTAGCCCAATGGAACAGATAATCCACATAGAAATCTGCTATATGGTAAAAGGAGTTTAGATGAGTGAGGGGAAAATTAATTTCAACTGTGAATACATGGAATCTCTGTGACTGAATGACTATATTAGATTTCTTAAAAATGATAAAATTGGATCCACAACTCAAATCATAATAAATTCAATTAGTATGAGGGATTTAAATGTAAAGAAATGAAACCATATAAGTACTAAAAGAAAACATGGGTGAAATCCGATATGATTTGGAAATGGAGGAAAGTCGTTAGTTATAAATAAATTCTAATTCCCTAAATGAAAATAAGATTCCATTAACATTAACTCAAAGACAAAGAGTTTAACAAATCCTTTAAGGGACTGGGGATAGACAGCTTGGTAGTAGAGCACTTGCCTAGTATATGCAAGACCCTGCATTCAATTCCCTGAGTCACCAAAAAAAAAAAAAAAAAATCCTTAAATTGAAATACTAAATTACTTAAGCAAGTCTTCAACTTTACAGTCCTATCCCTATCATATTTAACTATAAAATTGCACATATAGAAACAAAACAATGATAACTAGGTATTTTACCACTACATTCAAACTGTAAAGTATCAACTGATTATCATTGAAATACAGCATTCTTGATATCTTTGTTTTCAGACCTAAAACAAACAGTGAGAAAGGAAATCTGATCTTGTTTAATAAGATTTATTTCCCTATTAAATTACTTTGGAATAGACTGGTTCAAATATCTTTTTCCTGTGATGTACTTTGATAATATGTGAACACTAAAATGCAACATAATAATATATAGTAACAATAAAGTTCCTAAAAAATACTTTAATCTTAATATATTTACATCTCCCCAAAGAAATGGCAATTATTTCCATTTAAGCACACCACTTATTTTAATAACTAATGTTTTGAAAAAATAAAAAAGATAAAATCAGGCCAGCATGGTGGTATGTGCTATAATCCTAGTTATTTGCAAGACTGAGACAGGAAGATCTCTAATTTGAGGCCTGCCAGGGCAACAAAGCAAGTAAGACCCTATCTTTCCTTGGCGGCGGGGGTAACAAATGAAAGAAAGAAAAAAAATTCCATTTTATACATAAAATGTCATATTTGAAGACAAAGGCATAAAATACAAATGTTCAGTTACTTTTAAGCATTTTTGTTTACATATATTGTTTTGCTCTCTTGGTCTATTTTTCACAACTTGTAATTATTTTCATAAATGCCTTGGCTGAAATCCTAGGACAATATAGAATTCAACCAAGCTCAATAGAGATTCATTCATGTATAACTATCTTCTAGGAGCAAAGCTTATTTTAAAAACAAAAAACAGACACCAAAAGCAAAACACTTCTTAAAAGATTATGTTTGGGGCTTCCTAAATTGTTTAACAGATCAGAATGAAAAATTCTTGTAAACAGTTCAGTTCTTTTCTTAGTCTTGTGTCCTTTTAACTTAAAAGGCTGTATAGTATAATTGCTGTGCAAATATCAGAATTTTCTATATATTGTGCAGTGTACACAAAGAAGCCGTGAAATGGCTTATCTCGTACTTATCAACTTGTTTATTTTTGTGCTTCCAAAAAAGCTGTATTTTTTAACACAAGCAGCTGCTACTTTGTAAATATTTTAATGGCTTCTGTTAAGTAGAGCTGTCAGTTTAACAAACAATATTATAAAAGATTTTCATTCTTCCATGTGATCGCACATCTTAAAATGTGTTTTACCCTGAAAATTCTTTGGAGATTTTAGACTGGAAAGGATATCTCCTTTGAAAGCACAGAGCCAACAAAAGAATAGATTAGATTTAAAGAATAATATACAAGATCACCAGAGAAATAATGCCATTCATTTCAGAAGACAAATGTATAAGAGCAATAAGTTCTCTTAGCTCACTTCTTGTGACTCAGGCAGTTTGTTGAAATGAAACAGCACTGGCGTTATGCCAGACATTTCAGGTATGACCTTGATTCTTTTGCCATTTAATAGATATTGGTTTAGAGCAAGTCAATTAACCTCTTTGACCCTCAGTTTCTGTATCTGCAAATGGGGTAATGATACCTACCTTACAGGGTCATTATGAGAATTAGAGATAATATATGTAAATGGCCTAACTCAATAGAGGTGACAATTTATTCTCTTTTACCTACCTAGCAACCAGGAGTCTCCCAATCATTCTTTATCCTTTCTCTTTTATATTTTTATTCATCCAAGCTTATCTCTTCTTTTCTGTCTACTTCAACATGAATTCAAAGTGAGAATTATTTTAGAGATAATCTAACTTACCACTTTTGCTGAACAAATCAGGAAACAGAAGCTCAGAGAGATAAAATGACTTGTCCAAGATCACAGTGAAAAACCGATCACACCCTGTCTCCTTGATTTTGTTACTGTTTTCCTTAGAAATTTGCAGTTCTTTCCTGGGTCTGAAGAAGCATGTATAGAAAAGAAAGAAAAATTAGTGCAAGAGATAAGAAAAGGAAAAAGATTAAAGAAAAAGGAGCAGGAAGAGCTTTCCTTTTAAAGCAGAGTGCAGCAATCTTTTTATGCAGAGCCAGGCAGTAAGTATTTTAGGCTTTGCAAGTCATTCTCAACTCTGACATTGTTTACATATTGTCTAAGGCTGATTTTGTACTATAAACAGGTGTGGCTATGTCCCAGAAAACTTTTTGGACAATGAAATTTTGATTTCATATAAATTTCACATCAAAGACTCTTTTTTCTAACCATTTGAAAATGTAAAAACTATTCTTGGGTCATGAGCCATATAAAAGCAGATGGAGGGCTGTATTTGGCTCATGAGCTATATAATTTGATGACCCTATTCTAGAGCAAACTCAAATGTATTTGGGAGTATACGCCTGATGATAAGTGGAACAGATACTTAGCTTTGGTGTCATGGAAATAATAAGATTCAGTTAGGACTTTGATGAAATGGAGCACACCTAACTAAAGTGGGTGGTATTCCTTCTAGTTCAGCAGATTGCTCCTCCTAAGAAATGGAGGCCAAATACTGGCAAACCTTCTGATTTTTCAAAAAGAAATCAAAATTCTGATGTTTTATTTGAAATCTACCAATTTTAAGTGTTGGCAAATAATTTGAAATAATTTTTAGATACTATAAGTCAAATATCTGCAAACTGAATTTGATACATGGATTGCCAGTCTAAAATATTTTGTCAAGTAAAATTCTAGGTAATTCATTATTTCTGTCAAACTTTCAATAATGGATGGAACTATCACACAGAAGATGGATGTGGGAATAGAGGACTTCAGCACAACCATAGACTCATTAGGCATGGCAGACATATATAGAATGCTCACCTCAAGACTGCAGAATATGAATTCTTATCAGGTGCACATGAAACATTCTCCAGGACTTCAGGATACATGAAGGACACATTTTTTTTCCCTCAGTACTAGGAATTAAACCCAGAGCCTAGTGCATAGTAGGCAAATGCTGTACCCCGGAACTACATCCTCAACCCTAAAATCAGTTTTTTAACACATTTTAAAAGATTCAAATCAGAAATTTTCTAACAAAAGAATAAAACGAAGTCAACAGAAAACTGGAAATTCCACAAATATATGAAAATTAAACAACCAGTCAACCATTGGGTCAAAGAAGAAATCACAAAGTAAATTAGAAAATATCTTGAGACAAATGAAAATGAAAACACAAATACCTGACTGAATGTATGGGTTTTAGTAAAATTAGTAATAAGAGAGAAGTTTAAGGGTATAAGTGTTTACATTGAAAAAGAAGAAAAAATTCAACAACCTAACTTTATAGCATAGGAAACTGGGGGAAAAAAAAAAAAAAAAACTAAACCCAATGCTAACAGAAAGAAAGAATAAACGTCAGAACAGAGGTATATTACATAGAAAAACAATAGGAAAAAAAAATCAGTGAAATCTGAGAGTTTTTCAAAAATATCAACAAAAATGAAAATTAACTAGATTAAGAAAAAAACACGTAACTAAAATCAGAAGTGAAAATTCAGACATAATAATGAATACTACATACATAAAAACGATTGTAAGATAGTATCAACTGCATGCCAAAAAATTCTAAACTTTGATAAATGGACTAAGTTCTATAAATATACAACCTACCAAGACTGGATCTTGAAGAAATAGATATGAGCAGACCTATAACCTAGTAAGGGGACTGAATCAGTAACCAAAACTTGCCAACAACAACAGCAACAAAGCCCTGGACCTGATGGCTTCATGGAGAATTGTACCAAAAAGTCACAGAAGTAAAACCAGTCCTCAAACTTTTCTAAAACATTGAGGCAAGATCTTCCTAAATTCATTATATGTGGCACTCATTACGTTAACACCAAAATCAGACAACTACAGACCAATACCTCTGATAAACACTGATGCAGAAAACCTTAACAAAATACTACCAAACCAAATTCATCAATACAGTAAAAAGATTATACACTATGATCACATAGGATTTATTACTGTAAAGAGTGGCTCAACATGTGAAAATCATTCAGTGTAATATAGCAAATTAACAGAAAGAAGGACAAAAACTGCACCGTCATCTCAATTAATGCACACAAAGGCATCTGACAAAATTTAAGACCTTTTCATAACTACACTCAATAAGGTATAAAAGTAAATTACTTCAACATTATGAAGGCTATACATGAAAGTCCCATAGCTCAAATACTACTAAATGACAAACAACTGAAAGCCTTTCTCTTGGATTAAAAAAAAAAAAAAAAGATAAGAATGCTTGCTCTTTACATTTCATTTTAATAATATACTAGAATGTTCTGGCCACATCAACTATGCAAGAAAAATAAAAGGTATACAAATCAGAAAGGAAGAAGTATAACTATCTGTAGATGACACGATGTTATACATAGAAAATTATAAAATTCCACTTAAAAAACTACTAGAACAAACAAATCCAATGAAGTTGCAGACCAACACATAAGTCAGTTGTATGCTATATGCCAACAATGAGTAATCTGAAAAAGTAATTATGAAAACAACTACATTTACAATAGTATTAAAAAGAATAAAATAAACCTAATCAAGGAGATGAAAGACTTAAAACTGAAATCTATAAAACATTGCTGAGAAGGGCAGGGCTTGCCTGCAGGTCTTTTCACTGCTGAGGCTCTCCGAAATGGCAGGCAGGTGAAGGACATCAAGACCTCTCAAAGGCTCAGCTTCCCATACCAGGTGCTGGAGGGGTTTTACTGTCACACTGAGAAGACCATTGCCAGGTGGCTCATCTGGCAAAGACCCTTCAGTGAAGAGGACTCAATGTCAAAGCTGCTCCTCCCTCCTCATTCCCAGCCTCTTATGCACCCAGTTCAAGATGCCGCAAGGGATGGTGCTGGACAATGCAGACTTGCCAGTGTGGCCAGCGGTTCCGCAGTGATCCCATGCTTCTTGGGAAACCTGTCTGAGGCCCAACTGAAGAACCAGGCAGATTCTAAACCACCACACCTTTGCCAAACACAGCCCACCCCATTCTAACTCACCGTCCTAGAGAGAAAGTGTAGTCTCAGTTTCCAATCACCAGTGATGGATTTACCCCATTTTCAAGATAAATAAAGTTTGTTTTTAAAATTCTGTTAAAAGAAATTGAGGACAAAATAAATGGAAATCCATTCCACATTCATGAAAAGACTTAATATTGCTGAAATGTCAATATTTCCCAAAGCAGTCTACAGATTCAATATAATCCCTTTCATAATTCCAAAGCAATTTTTGCAAAAACAGAAAAATCTTTTCTAAAATGCATAGAATCTCAAGGGATGCTGAATAGCCAAGACAATCTTGATAAATAACAAATTTGGAGATTTTCTTGATTTCAAAACCCATTATTAGAAAGATACAGTAATCAAAACAGTGTGGTACAGGCATAAAAAAGACACACACACACCTATAAAACAGAATTAAGAGCCCAGAAATAAACCCTCAAGTATATGATAAAACAATTTTCAAAAAAGATGACTTAATGGAGAAAGAATCACCTCTTCAACAAATGGTGCTGAGAAACCTATATATGCAAAAAAGTTGAACTGTTATACTTCAATCTTTTTTAAATATTTTCAGTTGTTGATGGACCTTTATTTATATTATTTATATGTGGTGCTGAGAATCAAACCCAGTGCCTCACACATGCCAGGCAAGTGCTCTACTACTGAGCTACAACCCCAGACCCCTTACATCTTTTAAAAATTATGAAGATCTTACAAAATTAAAATGAATTAAGAACTTAAATATAAGACCCCAAAGTATAAACCTTCTAGAAGAAAACTAGGAAAACAACTTCATAATATTAGATATGGCAGTCATTTCTTGGCTATGAAACCAAAAGCACACACACAAAAAAGCAAAAATAAACCATATCAAACTCAAAATCATCTGTACATCAAATGATACAATAAAATGTCAGTAAAGTGAAAAAATGATCTATGGGATGGGAGAAAATATTTACACATCATGTATCTTATAAATGACTAATATCTAGACTATATAAAGAACTACTACATAAACACAAATAAAAATAAAGATGGGCAAGACTTGAACTGACATTTCTCCAAAGAAGATATACAAAAGACCAAGAAGCATATAAAATGATCAACATCACTAATCATTAGAGAAATGCAAATCCAAACCACTGTGATATCTTAGAATCTTAGAATGATTACATTAAAAAAATAATAATAAGTATTAGCAAGGTTGTGGGCAATTAGAAATTGTGCACTGTTGATGGGATTGTAAAGTGATGCAAACCATGATTTTAAAAAAGTATGGTATTTCCTTGAACATTAAAAATAGAGCTACCATATGAGCTGCCAATCCCACTTCTAGGTATACATCCAAAACAACTGAAAACAGGGTCTTAAGGAGATAATGCACACTGATATAACAGCATCATTCACAATAACCAGGAATTCTGTAGAAGCAGCCCAGATGTCCACAGACAGATAAAATATGCTATATTATGCAATGAAATGTTAATAAGCCTTAAAAAGGAAAAAAAAATCCTGTCACTATTACATGGATAAATCTGGAGGACATTAGGTTTAGTGAAAAAAGCCAGTTACAAAAACACAAATACTGTGTGATACCACTTAATCCAAGGTGTCTAAATTTTCCAAGTTCATATAAACAGAAAATAAAATGGTAATTATCAGGGGCTGTTTGGAGTTAATGAAGAATTTTTTAGCTTATGTAGTTTGTTTCGTAGATGTAAAAGTTCTAGAGACGCATGCTGTATGTACAACAATGTGAATATACTTAACACTACTGAACTATACATTTAAAAGTAATTAAGATAGGAAAAATTATATGGAATTTTTGTCACAGTTTAACAATTTAAAAAATATACAGTCTGTGGTCCTAAGATTTTTTTATTGTTCTTTTTAACAAGGTTTGTTTCTCATAACAAATATATTTTTTCACAACTTATGTTTCAAGCAATTTTTTCTATTAATACATTTTAATTATACAGAATAATGGGCCTTATTGTGGCACATTTGTACATGCAAATAACATACTTTGATCATACCTATCCCCCCATTACTCCTAGCCCCTCTGCCTGATCCCCTTCCTCTTCTCTAATAGTTTCTCTGTTACTTTCATCTTTTTTTTTAATCCCCCACTAGATTTCCACAGATAAGGAAAACATAATTCTCCATGTTATTGTTAATTGTGCTCCTTTTTAGAAGATGATGATGCCTCAGAGAAGGACAAAGAAATTCAAGACAGACATCTAAGTCAAAATGCACCCTTCAGCAGCAAGACACTCATTACAGAAAGAATGAATGCATTTGGAAAAACATTTTCTCTGGGCATGAATCTTGTTCCCTCAAGAAAAATACCCTACAAATGTGATCCAGGTGGAAACAGTTTGAAAACTAATTCAGATGATCTCCAGTCACATGCATTTTCCTCCAAATGACAGGATTTCATTCTTCATTATGGTTGAATAATACTCCAGTTGTACGTGACATGTGCACGAACACACACACATGTATATACAACAATTTCTTTATCCATTCACCCACTAGGCTTATTCCATTATGTGGCTATTGTGAGTTGTACCACGATAAACATGGGTATGCAGAATGTAGATATCTCTGTAGTATGCTGACTTTAATTCCTTCCAGTATACACCCAGAAGTGGTATAGATGGATATATGGTGGTTCTATTTTTAGTTTTTAAAGGAACTTTCTCTCCCTTCTTCCTTTCCCCTTAGTTCCCTGCCTCTCCTCTCCTGATATCCCTTCAGTTTTTGAGTGATCACTTTTTTTCTCTCTGATTCTACATATAAAACATTTGACCCTTGATTTTCTGAGTCTGGCTTATTTCACTTAGCATGATATTCTCTAGCTCCATCCATTTATCAGAAAACGACATTATTTCTTTCTTTATGGTTGAGTAGAACTCTTTTATTCATTCATCAGACATCTGGAACCCATTGCCATTCTAACTGGGAGTGAGAGGGAATCTCAGTGTGGATTTAATTTGCATTTCTCTGATGGTTAAAGAAGTTGTACATTTTTTCAAATGTTGGCCATTTGTACTTCATTTGAGAAGTGCCTGTTCAGTTCATTTGCCCATTTATTGAGTGGTTTTTTAATTAAATTTTTGAGTTCTTTATATATTCAGTATATTTGTCCATTTTCTCCCATTTTGTAAGCAATCTCTTCACTCTGTTCATTGTTTACTGTGCAGATATTTTTTAATTTGATGCGGTCCCATTTGTTGATTTTTGCTGTTATTTCTTGAGCTATTATAGCCCTATTCAGGAAGTCATCACATGTGCCTATGTCTTGAAGTATTTCCCTATTTTTTTTTTCTAGCATTTTCAAAGTTTTGTCTCTTACATTTAGGTCTCCGACTCATTTTGAATTGTTTTTTGTACAGGGTGAGAGAGTGGAATCTAGTTTCCATCTTCTACATAAGAATAACCAGTTTTCCCAGTACTTTGGTATTTTGGGACTGGCTTATTTTACTCAGCATGATAGTCTGTATAGTTCCATCCATTTATCAGCAAATTCCATAATTTCACTCGTGTTTAAGGCTGAGTAATAGTCCATTGTGTATATTTATCACATTTTCTTTGTCCATTCTTCTGTTGATGAGCAACTAGGTTGGTTCCATAGCTTGGCTATTGTGAATTGAACTGCTATAAACATTGATGTGGCCACATCACTTGTAGTATGCAGATTTTAAGTCCTTTGGGTATATGACAAGGAGTTTGGATAACTAGATCAAATGGTGGTTCCATTCTAAGTTTTCTAAGGAATCTTCATACTGCTTTCCAGAGTGGTTGCACCAATTTTCAGTCCATCAGCAATGTATGAGTGAAAAAAAAAAAAGTTGTCCTTGCCAACATTTATTGTTACTTGTAATCTTGGTAATTGCCATTCTGACTGGGGTAAGATGGAATCTCAGTGTACTTTAGATTTGTATTTCTCTAATTGGTAGAGATGTTGAACACTTTTTCATTTATTTGTTGACCATTAGTATTTTTCTTCTGTGAAGTGCCTATTCAGTTCCTTAGTCTATTTATTGATTGGATTGTGTGTGTGTGTGTGTGTGTGTGTGTGTGTGTGTGCGCGCGCGCGCGTTTTGAGTTCTTTGAATATCCTGGAGATTAACAATCTAAGGTGCTGATGGCAAAAATTTTCTCCCATTCTGTAGGCTCTCTCTTCACATTGTTTTCTTTGCTGTGAAGAAGCTTTTTAACCATCCCATTTATTGATTCTGATTTTGCTTCTTGTGCTTTAGGAGTCTTGTTAAAGAAGTTGGTTCCTAAGCTGACATGATGAAGATTTGGGCCTACTTCTACTAGGCGCAGAGACTCTGGTCTAATGCCCAGGTCCTTGATCCATTTTGAGTTGAGTTTTGTGCAGGGCTCTTAGATAAAGAGGTTTAGTTTCATTTTCTACATATGTATATCCAGTTTTCCCAGCACCAGTTGTTGAAGAGGCTATCTTTTCTCCAATGTATGTTTATGACACCTTTGTCTAGTATGAGATAACTGTACTTATGTGGGTTTGTCTTTGTGTCTTCTATTTTGTGTCATTGACCTTCATGTCTGTTTTGGTGCCAATACCATGCCATTTTTGTTACTATAGCTCTATATTGTAGTTTAAAGTCTGGTATTGTGATGCCTCCTGTGTCACTTTTCTCAATACAGATTGCTTTGGCAATTCTGGGCCTCTTATTTTTTCAGATGAATTTCATGACTGCTTTTCTTTTTTCTATGAAGAACATCATCAGAACCTTAATAGAAACTGTTTTCAACCTGTATATTGCTTTTGGTAGTCTGACCATTTTGATAATATTCTGCCTAAGAACATGGGTGATCTTTCCATATATCTTCTAAGATCTTTTTCAACATCTTTAGTGTTCTATAGTTTTCATTGTAGAGGTGTTTCACCTCTTTTGTTAGATTGATTCCCAAATATTTTTTGAGGTTACTCTGAATGGGATAGTTTTCCTGATTTCTCTTTCACTTAATTCATCATTGGTGTATAGGAACACAACTGATGTTGTGTGTTAATGGGTGTTAATTTTATATCCTGCTACTTTGCTGAATTCATTTATGAATTCTAGATGCTTTCTAGTGGAGTTTTTTGGGTCTTCTAAATATAGAATCATGTCAAATAGGGCTAGTTCTTCTTTCCCTATTGGTATCCCTTTAATTTATTTTATCAATTGCTCTGGCTAGAGTTTCAAGGACTGTGTTAAATAGGAGTGGTGAAAATGGGCATCCCTGTCTTGTTCCAGTTTTTAGAGGGAATGCTTTCAGTTTTTCTCCATTAGAATGATGTTGGCTTTGGGTTTAGCATATATATAGCTTTTACAAAGTTGAGATAAGTTCCTATTATCCCTAGTTTTGTTTTGTTTTGTTTTGAGTGTTTTTAGCATGAATGGATGCTGAATTTTGTCAAATCCAGTACCATTTGTTAAAAAGGCTGTCTTCTCTCCAGTAGGCTGTCTTTGAAACCTTTGTCAAGAATCAGATGGTGGTAACTATGCAAGTTTGTCTCTGCATTCTCTATTCTGTCCTATTGGTGTACATGTCCATTTTTATGCTAGTACCATGTTGTTTTTGTTACTATGATTCTGTACCGTGTTTTGAAATCAGGTATTCTCAGGGTGCCTCCAGCATTGCTCTTTTTGCTCAGGATTGTTATGGCTATTCAGGGTCTTTTTATGCCCCTATTTGAATTCTATGATTGTTTTTTTCTAGTTCTCTGAAGAATATCATTGGTATTTTGATGCCATTAAAATGGTAATATTGCCATTTTAACAATAATAGTTCTGCTGATCCATGAATATGGTAGGTCTTTCCATCCTCTTCAATTTCCATCTTTAACATCTTATGATTTTCATTTTAGTGGTCTTTAACCTCCTTGGTTAAGTTTATTCCTATGTATTTGTTTTTTCTGAAGCTATTGTGAATAGGATTTTCCTGATTTCTTTCTCAGTTCACTATTGTTGTTTAGAAAAGTTATTGATTTTTGTGTGTTAATTTTGTATCCTGCTACTTTTGCTGGATTTGTTTTCAGATCTAAAAGTCTTCCAGTGGAGTCTTGAGAGTCTTCTAAGTACAGTATCATATCAATTGCAAATAGGGATAGTTTGACTTCTTCCTTTCCTATTCATATGCCTCTTCTTTCTCTTGTCTAGTTGTTATGGCTAAAATTGAATAGGAGTGGTAAGAGTAAACATTCTTTATCGTTCCTAATCTTAGAGGAAACATTTTTTTTTTTTCCTCATTCAGCATGATGTTGGCTGTGTTCTTTTGCACATAGCCTATATTATGTTGAGTAAGACCCTCCTATATACCTAGTTTCTTCAGGGCTTTTATCATGAAGGTATGTTGAATTTGGTCAAAGGTTGTTTTCTATATATAGTGAGATGATCATGTGATTTTTTAAATCCTTGATTCTATATGTGGTATATTATGTTTATCGATTTGCTGATGTTGAGCCATTCTTGCATCCATGACATGAAACCAATTTGATCATGGTATATAATCTTTTTAATGTGCTGTTAAATTCAACTTACAAATATTTTATTGAGGATTTTTGTGTCACTGTTCATCAAGGATATTAGCCTGTAACTGTCTTTTTTGTTGTGCCCTTATCTGGCATTGGTATCTTGTGATTCTGGCTTGTAGAATGTCTTTGGAAGCATTCTTTTGTTTCATGGAATACTTTGAGAAGCATTGCTGTTAGTTCTTAAGGTCTGGTAAAATTCAGCAATGAATCCATCCAGTTTTGGGCTTTTCTTTTTTGAAAGACTTTTCATTACTGCTTTAATCTCATGACAGTCCAACAATTTTTTAAAAACATTCCCCCTCAAAGTTGCTAAATTTTCTCTATACATTTTTATACATGTGTTTGATGTGGGAATATACATCGCCTTATGTACTTTAAAATGCTAATTGAGGGCTAGATGTATGTGTAACTCAGTGGTAGAGTGCTTGCCTAACATGTGTTAAGGCCCTGGATTCCATCCCCAGTACCTCCAAAAATAAATAATGCTAACTGGAAGCAAATACTGGAAGTTATTTTCCTTTCCTTTTCAAATTGTATGCTCTATGTGAAAGAGTAAAATAATTCATTTCTTGTAATATTTCAAGAAAATAAAATCATCTAGTAATTGGCACACAAAACAAAAAGAATATTTGATTACTAAAGTTCAAGCAAAAACACTCTGAATAAGCAAGGTGCAAATGAATTCTTAAAAATCTGAACTTGAAAACATTCATCATTCTGTTATCAAACTCCTCTGGCTAAAGACAATGTAAGAAGGACAGAAGTCACAAAGGGACTTAAACTACAAGATTTTCATTGTGTGCCATATAATAAAAAATAAAGAAAAAAGTTTTATTGATATATGTTAAAGTCTTTCTGTAATCTTACTTATGATGGTATAAGCAGAAATTATATTGTATTTTACTCACATATTAATTATTTTTTAACAGAATTCCTGGGGCCCTTGGACAGAAGGGATATACTAAATGAAGCTTTTGTTGGCCTATCTTTAGCATCTCAAGGGGAAGACTCATTCCCAGATGATCTTCCTTCCTTTGGTTCGATCCAAAGGCATAGTATTCAACAAAAAATACGGAATGACTCTTCTAACAGGTAAGATATATTGAACTGAAAAGTTACTCCTTAAAGGGAAGTATTTAGTATTCTGTACTTTGAATATTCCCACAAGTGCAAACTAAGAGTTAAGCAAGAATATTTCAAAATGTCAAGGAAAAATATACATTTTTCTCATAGCTAATATGTTGCATTAGTTAGGTCATGCAAGAGCAGGCATAATGGAGGCAGAAATGTAAAAAGATAGAATGAATATTATTCTAAGCCAAAATGAAATTATTATAGCATATTTTTTCTGTAGTTAAATTATAGGATTAAATTACCTTAAATGAATATTAATTTTAGAATATATAATTCAAATTATAATTTACATGATCTATTTTTATCTATAATATATGATCTATATTATGATCTATATTATAATATATGATCTATTATATGATCTAATTTATACTTTAATGCAATCTATTTTCTGAACTCTAATAGATGAAAATTTAAACATCTAGCTTGTCACATGGGTTTTCTGAGAAGACAAACAGAATAAATGTGAGATTAAAAATACTATTGTTATTTACAGTGATAACTGTAGTGTTATTTATGGTAATAATAATGGTGTTGTTTACAATGATAAGAACCTCAAGCAAAGGTGTGCAATTTTTTGGTGTGAAATTACAAATAGTAAATGCTTTAGGCTTTTCAGGCCATTTAGATTTTTTGGCAACTACTCAGTCCTGCTATTGTAGTATAAAAGCAACCATAGACAACATATAAATAAATGAAAATTATTGGGTTACAATAAAACTTAATTTACAAAAACACACAGAGGGCCAGATTTGGCCCCTGGTCTGTAGTTTATAGATGATCCTAGCTATATGTAATAAGTGAAAAGGGCAACATTTTAAATTCATGTATGACACATGACCTTATAATACCCTTGAGAAAAATGTCTCAAACTGCATAGATTAACAGTAAATAAAAAGGAGCAGAATTGCCAAGTATAACAGAGTTTATTTAGATGATGGTAAATCCTCGCCCCAAGAAACAATTATAAAACTGAACAAAACCCCCATTTCAGGGCTCTTGAAATCAAATGAAAGCAAACAATAAATTGAGAATCATTTATTCATAAACAAATCACTGAACTTCTAGTAATAAAGTAGAAATTTGTGATGTTCTTGTTAGAGGCTGCTCCCATCCTCTTCCCTAACCTAAACTAGTTCTACCTGAGGAGAACTGGCTATGAAAACCAACAGTTTGACTTGATTTGGTGCTCAGTGTGGAAAAAGCCTTGCCCAGCAGCACTATTAATAAAAGTAGCAAACTCATTTTCAGTAAAAGTGACAGACTTGAAAGAAAGAAACAGGAAAAGCCACTGTTCTGCTCTTCTAGTTAGATCAAATATTCAAATGACAAATAAAAAGTTTAACAGGTTGATACTGGAAGTGACAGAACCAAAGAGGGGCTAATTAAGTTCTCCACAAGTTCCTTGTGGGTTGTGTTACTATCATTTTTGGCTTTCTTTTGCCTAATAGGACACTTTAAGTTTTTCCCTTAATGCTGATTTCCTTCTTCACACCCAATTTCCAAAAGATGCTCCTCCCTTTTTGCCTTAATATCATCCACCCATCCCCCATCCCCAGAATAAATAATAAAGATCTTGATTACAGAGAGAATAGGATTCAAGCCCCAAACCATAAAAAGAAGCAAAGAAAATTCCTTTTTAAATACAGATTTCTCAATGCAGATTTGGTAAATAATTATACACCAAATATCATAGAAACCATCTGTGAAGAAAAATCAAAAGATGAAAGAATATATAGATAAACATTAGTGACAGAATACTATTTTATTTCAGAATAGATGAAGTAGGCAAAAAATAAGGAGAAAATATAGCTGAATCAGTAATGTAGATATGGATTTTATCAAATTCTATACCCAGAATACAATGTCTTCCCAAATGGAATATTATAAAAAATGATGTTAGGTGCCAAAAGATATCATTAAGTTTCATTAAATGTGATCAATGGGCCAGGCACGGTGATACACACTTATAAACCCAGCAATTTTGGAAGCTGGGGCAGGATTGCAAGTTTGAGATCAGCCTCAGCCACTTAGCAAGACCCTCAGCAACCAAGGAAGTCCTGTCTCTAAATAAAAATGAAAAGGACGGGGAGGTAACTCAGTGTCAGAGCGTCCCTGGTTCAATGTCCAGTACCACCACCCCCACCAAAAAAAAAAAAAAGAAGATTGATGGTTTCTAATCACAGTGTACTTTCAGTCAAATTTGGGGGGAGGGAGGTACTTGGGTTGAAACCCTGGGGTGCTTTATCACTGAGCTACATTTCCAACTCTTTTTTATTTCTTGTTTTGAGATAGGATCTTGCAAAGTTGCTGAGGGTCTCACTGATTTACTGAGGCTGGCTTTGAACTTGCAAGCCTCCTGTCTCAGCCTCCTGAATTACTGGTATTACAGGTGTGCACCACTGTGCCTGGCTAAAAATAGGAATTTTAAACAAGAATCAAAATGCCCTTCCTTCCAGAAATTTTTAAAATTTCTATGAAACAACTCAGGTAAAAGAGAATATACAACATGAAATTTCTAAAAGTAATATTTAAAATAATGAGTGATCAGAGTAAACTGACAGTACTAAACATTTTTTAAGAAGCCAACACCACTTCCATTGGAACCTTATTTTTAAAAATTAGAGCTTTATACTTACACATTGTAGTTAGGTTCATCCTGACAAACTCATATCTACATGGAAATCAACAGTGCTAAATATTTTTATCAGAATATAAATGAAAGAATAAATGAACTGTACCTTAAAAGCCTTAAAAATCATGAAACCAAATCAAAATAAATCACAAGGAAAGAATTAATAAAGATAGAATAGAGAAGGGACTAGCAAACTTTTCCTAAATGACTAGTGTAAATATTTTAAGTTTGTGGACCATATGTTTTATGCAGCAACCACTCAATTCTTCTGCACCATCTAGGCAGCCAAGGACAATACATAAATGAACAGATGTGGCTGTAGTCCAATAAAACTTTATTTACAAAAACAAGCAAGCAGCCTGTTGGCCAGAGTTTACTAACACATTAGGTAGATGAAAAAAACAAACAAACAAAATAACTATAGACCTAATTATCAAATAGATGTTTTTGGAAAAAAATCAATATCTTGATAGAAAATACATATACTGAAATGCAGAAAAAGAAATTGCAGAGGGAGGAAAAATTAAACATATAAACCACAGATTTTTTAAAAATCATGAGACTAGTTTTAAGATTTCTTTACAAATAAAATAATGTCCTAGGTAAATACATATTTCCCAAAGTGGCTACTATTCAAATTAGACATCTGAAGCACACCAATTTCCATAAAGGAAATCAACAAAGTTATTTACAAATTACCCTGTGAAAAGCAGCTGGCCCAGATAATTTGATAGAATTCTGCCAAACCTTCAAAGATCAGGTGTACCCAATATTCCACAAATTATACCAAAGGATTGAAAATAAAGAGCTTTCTATAGTACAGAAAAACTAAAAAATACCATTCATGAATACCAATGTTAAAATAGTAACAAAATCTAACACTTGAATCTATCCTGGGAATACAAAGTTAGTTCATTTTATCAAATCCATTAATGTCATACATCATACTAATAGATCTAAAATGAATAAAATCCATATGATTATAGATGTTTAAAACATTTTTGACAGAATTCACCTATTCCTGATGAAAATACTCAAGAAAATAGAACTAGAGGATACTTTCTTAACATAAGAAAAAATACGAAACAGTCTTATCAGTATCTCCCTTAATGGAACTTCAGTGGGAGCATTTCCACTAAGATTAGAAAGAGAGCATGAATACTCATTGTTTCCACTACTTTTCAATGCTGTACTGGAGGTATTAGCCAGTACAACTTGATAAATCAACTAAAGCAAGGGTTGGCAAATTATGCCCCATGGGCCAAATTAAACCTGCTGCCTTTTCTGTAAATAAAGTTTACTGAAATATATCCTTGCTCATTTGATTATTATCTATGGTTTAATATAGTCAGATCATATGGGTTGCAAAGCCAAATATATTTCTTAACTAGCACTTTGTAAAAGAAATTTGCTACTTTCTGAACTTAGTTTTATTTTCTTATTAGCTCTTATGCCTCTATCTTGAAGCCAGGCATAGTGCCTGTAATCCCTGCAACTCAGGAAGCTGAGGCAGGAGGATTGCTAGTTTGAGGTCAGTCCCAGCAACTTAGTGATATCCTGTCTCAAGAAATAAAAGGATTGGGGATAGAGCTTAATGGCAAAATGCTTAGTACCAAACAAACAACAACAACAAAAATAACCCTATCTCCATTTTGCAATAAGACAATGATAAAATCAATGACAATAATAATCAATGATAAAACTAATTCAGATATTTTAAAAGTTCAGTAAGGTGGATAATGTAAAATTGACATAGAAAAATCAATAACCTCTACAAACACAAGCAATAACCAGTTAGGGGACAAAGTGTTAATGAAAAAACCAAATCCCTATTTACAATCTTAATGATGGAAATTGAATACTTAGGATTAAACATAGCAAATTAGCAAAATTTATATGCAGGAATCTTTAAAACACTCAGACATAAAAATAGCCTCAAAAAAGAATTCTTGGATCACTCAACATTATTAAGATGTCAGTTCTCCCTATATTAATTTATAAGTTTAATGTAATACCAATAAAAATACATGTTTTTATGGAGTTAGACAAGTTTATATTAAAGTTCTTACATAAAAACCAGCATATAAAAATATACAAGGGAAATACTAAAAAGAGAAACCACCGGGAGGGACTAATCCCAATAGATGTTAAAACACACTACAAAGTCTTAAAACTGTCACATTTGTAATTTTATTATGTGATTATTAGATTAATATCTGCTTCCTCATTAATCTGTAAACTCTGTGAAGGTAGGAACACCATGACTGTCTTAGGCAAATTTCTCCAAGCCACATGCCTGTGATGGTTGACATAGTTAACGCCAATAGGTAGGCAATATATTGGGGTACCAGGCCCACTGCTCTCTTGGAGTTCTCAGTTGTATTGAGAACAGAAATGATATAGATAAAAATATGCAAAATTATGTGAATAAGTCTTTTGATTAATGGTTAATATTAGGAAAAATGTAAATATTTGGTAATCGTGGAAATCTGCACTGGAAGGTAATATTTGAGACCAGAAGGACAAGGAGTCATTTATGTGAAGATGTGGTAGGTGACAGAGTACTCCATGGGAAGTAAACTGTACGTACAAAGACCCAAGGGTGGAAACAAGTTTGAGAGGTTCAAGTAACAGAACTAATAGTTATACTGTAAAGGGGGTAGGGGGTAGAGGAGGTTTAATTATGTAGAACTTTAGTAGACCATGCAATTAGGTCTTCATTCTAATTGTAGAGAGAAGCCATTTATAGGGATTGTAGTGTATGGTAGGCAGAACAGCCTTCCAAAGATGTCCATGTCCTAATCTCTAGATGTGAACATGTTAAATTACATAGCAAACAGGGAAGTAAGGTAGCAGATAGAATTTAGGCTACTAATTACATCACTTCAAAATAGGGAATATTAACCTGGATTATCCAGATAGGACTAATATAATCCTTAAATGTGGATAAAAGAATCCGGGTCAGAGGGATTCAGTGTGAAAAGGACTCAATGCACCACTGCTGGTTTTGAAAATGGAGGAAGTAGACCATAAGCCAAAGAATACAGGTGATCTCTACAAGTCTGAAAAATGTATAGACAATGAATATACAAAATAATTAGGAGTTTCCAAATTAAAGCAGTTACAACACCTAAGGGTTTAAATGAGGTTTTGTAATACCATTATGTGAATTGACTAAACTTCATGCTTTTATACATTATTTTTAATGTCATTAATAATGATGTTTAGCTTTTCAAATGTTTAGCTTTATCTTTTCAACCTGGCTGACTGAGACTTTATTTGTTATATGTCATTAATATTATTCAAATGACAGGTTTCTAATATTTTTGACTGGGTAACTAAAAAAATGTTACACAACTCAAAGCATAGTTTAGAAGAAAAAAAATCATACAGGATGAGAAGGGCAGTGTATAAATAAAATAAATGATCCTAGGACTAAACTAAAATAATAACCTTTGGGCTTGGTACTACCCTAAACTAATTGTTATATTTCCAATAAATCAACTTCCCTAGTTGCCTCAGTTTTCTCATTTGTGTTATATATCAAGGTCTAAAATTCTTTATTATAAAGCAAATAAAGATTATATTTGCAGCAAATTTATGTACTTTGATATTCGCTGTCATAAATTCTTTATAGTACTGATTAGTTTGCTATTTATTGCATCTGAGTTCATACCTAAGAAACTCCAAATGAAATACTGTCCTGTTAGAAGTTGTTAAATTTTAGCTTGATTTTCTTGATTCATATCTAAGCAATTTTCCTTTCAGTTGAAAAAAAGAGAAAAAATATCTACATATTGAGAATCTGATATGTGCCCGTAAACAATATAACTGATGAAAATTTTCAGTGTTTACAAAACAAAGAAATTGTCAACAGAATGCCTGGCAATAGACCTACCAGAAAAAAAATTACAGCCTATAATTCATGAAGATTGGCTCAAAACAAATTGTCCCTGCCAACAGAAAATCTGACAATTATTCTGTTGTCTCATTTGGCTCAGCCTAAGTTGACCTTGTTTATTCATCTCAGTCTTTTAATTCTTGTTAACTTGGCATGAGAGGAGAACATATGGCATATGTCTAGGAAGTCCATTTCTGCATCTTAAACTGAAATAAATGTAGAATATACTGAGCATTTCCCATGTGTTGAGCTCTTAAGGTAGTTTAATATGTATTAGGTAGAACCAGTTCAGATTAAGCCCACCAGGTGTTTTATGTTACCTGCCTGTAAACTAGAAATTCTGTACAGACACATTTTTCTAAGTCTTAGTATGTGACTAAAACCTACCAATTTTAAACATATTTCTAAAGAACATAGTTTTAAGCTCTTTTAGAACATGAAAATGAAAATGTTATCAGCAATTTGGCAACCTAAAGATATTTATAGGTTTTCACGGAATCTAAGGCTATGTTTAAGAAAGCTAATGGAGATAATGTGAGATAGATAATACAAGTTGAAGAACAAAAAGACTGTTTCCATTTTCTCTAAATCTAGTATAGTTTTTAAAAATTTCTTTTTCCGACCTACTGAGGCTTACTATGAAAGAAAAATTACATTTTATTATGGCTTTATGTCTCAAACATTGTGAGGAAGTAAACTTCTTTATAGATTCATAGCTCTTTAATGGAATTGTAGTTCTCTAGTACCATAGCTAGAAAAACATAAACCTTACAAAATTCAGAGTCCCAAAGTGTATGCATTTTAAGGAATAGTGTTTGGGCATGGAATGTATGATTTTGCAAACTAAGTCAAATGAAAAAACATGAAAGTATAATTTCATATATAAAGGTTTATTCCTATCTTTTGAAACCCTTAAACCTTTATTAGTGGACTTTATGTGGCATTACTATTTGCATAATATTTGTCTTCTTCAAAGCTCATATCATTCACACTTCATAAATTGTAGATTAAAGATAAAATTTCAGCTATAGAAAGTTCTTACTAACGAAATACTTATTATGAGACCCTGATGTTATGAGTTTACATGGAGCAACAAAAGTCTTTATAACATGAATTATTTAAGAATGAGGGTCTGGGGTTGTGGTAGAGCACTTGCCTAGCTTGTGTGAGGCACTGGGTTCGATTCTCAGAACCACATATAAATAAATGAATAAAATAAAGGTCTAGGAGCAGGGAAGATGGCAGACTAGAGGGAGGCTTCATTCCTTGTCGCTCTGTAATTCGGGTTTCAAGCAGAGGATATGTCTCTCAGTGAGGCAGTCTTTGCTGCTTATTGATCCCCTGCTGTTTACCCCATTTGTCCACTGTGATCACCTGCAGTCTGCCAGCATATCAACTACTTTTATGAGTACAGATTGCTCATTGGCACCTATCTTCTGACATTTGCCTGCCTCTTGCCTGCCTTTCACCTACCCATCACCCATTGCCGAAGGACCACCTGCTGATCATCCACAATAGCCAGCAGACCAACTGCAGATGGCCAGTGGATCGCCAACTACCTGCTGTTGCCTGGAAATCCATTGTCATAGTACCTGCAGGTTTGGTTACATGTAGTGGCTGCCATTTTGAGACAATAGCCAGGACCTGTAGGATCCCTGACCAGACTGACTGAGCCCCATCTCCAGGATGCCTCAGCACAACTGACCACACCCCACCTCCAGGGACCCCCTGCTAACCACCACACCTGCACCCTGGGCTGCAGCTCCCCATTTGCCAACATATTTGGAAGCCAGAGCAGCCATCTTGGATTATCCTGGAAGCAGTAGCTCCCATCTTTAGGTGGGGCAAATCCCATCCTGAGATGCCTGCTGGAGACTGGAAGCTCATTGTCAGGTACCTCTCAAGCATCAGGATACTGAAGACAGGGAGGTTTGAATACTATATGACTGTTATAGTGTAGATTTTTTTTCCTCCTTTTTGAAAATTTTTGAGTTTTTATTTCTTTACTTTTCTTGCTCTATTTCCTTTTATTTACCTATTTCCTCAGAGTCTTTCTCCCTTTTCTTATGCTAACAACCAACTTCTTTTGATTACACTTTCACTCCTTCTACAATCTAGAACTTCTATATGCTCCTTTCTTATTCCTTTAACAGTTACATCCTACACCCCTCTGACCCTAACCCTAACCCCTCCCCATCCTCTTTGTCCTCCATTAGAAACTGCAGACCTCATTGCAAATCTGTTATACTGTAGATAATAATTGAACTCATTCTCTCTGTTTATTATGACAATATCGTTAATGTCTTCATAGGGGCTATTTAGTTTATGGATACATGTTGTCTGAATTGGGTGCTGCTAATATTGATCTCCCCCTAAAAGAAGAGGTTTTGGAAACCTATACGATGACTATAAGCCTGTAGGGGGGAAACTGCAATACCCCAGATCTGCACTGCTAGAGGGAAAGATGCCTGAACAACATGAAAAAAGAAGGGAAGAAAATGGTCCAAACAAACCTAGATTCTATATTAACAGAATCCAGTAACAGCATGGTAAAAGAAATGTCAGAAGAGGAGTTCACAGAGAAACAACATGTATCCCATTTGTTTACAATAAAAACAAAAACAAAAAAACAAAAAACAAAAAAAACAATAAAAAAAAGGAGTTCAGAATATACATAATTAAAATGATTCATGAAGCAAAGGATTAGATAAGAGAGCAAATGCAAGCAATGAATGATCACTCCAATAAGCAATTCAAAGAGAAACTGCAGGAAGCAAAAGATCATTTTAACAAAGACAGATTCTAAAAACAAAACAAAACAAAAAAACAAAAAACAAATCCTTAAAATGAAGGAAACAAAAAACCAAATAAAAAACTCAATGGAAAGCATCACCAACAGACTAGATCACTTGGAAGACAGAACCTAAGACAATGAAGACAAAATATTTAATCTTAAGTAAAGTTGACCAAAAAGAGAAGATGGTAATAAATCATGAATGAAACCTCCAAGAACTATGGGACATCATGAAAAGACCAAATTTAAGGATTATCAGGATTGAGGAAGGCACAAAGATACAAAACAAAGGAATGAACAACCTATTCAGTGAAATATCAGAAGACTTTCCAAACCCGAAGAATGTAATGGAAAATCAAACACAAGAGGCTTACAGAACACCAAATGTACAAAATTACAACATATCCACACCAAGGTACATTATAATGAAAATGCCTAACATACAAAATAAAGATAGGATTTTGAAGGCTATGAGAGAAAAGCATCAGATTACATATGGGGAAACCAATACAGATATCAGCAGATTTCTTAGCCCAGACCCTAAAAGCTAGAAGGACCTGGAACAACAATATTTCAAG
Organism: Sciurus vulgaris; assembly: GCF_902686455.1. Classification (NCBI taxonomy): domain Eukaryota; kingdom Metazoa; phylum Chordata; class Mammalia; order Rodentia; family Sciuridae; genus Sciurus; species Sciurus vulgaris. The sequence continues at coordinate 44,660,036 of NC_136475.1, forward strand.
CTCTGAAAGAACATCGTTGCCAACCAAGAATCCTATACCCAGCAAAACAAACTTTCAGATTTGAAGACAAAATAAAATCCTTCCATGATAAACAAAAGTTAAAAGAATTTACAAATAGAAAGCCTGAGCTACAGAACATTCTCAGCAAAATATTCCTTGAGAAGGAAATGAAATGAAAAACAATGTAGGTCAGCAAAGGAAGGAACTATCTTAAAGGAAAAGCCAATCAAAGGAGAAACCTAAGTCAAGTTAAAAACCAAAAATAAGCCCAAATGACTGGGAATACAAATCATATCTCAATAATAACCCTGAATGTTAATGGCCTAAACTCATCAATCAAAAGACATAGACTGGCAGATTGGATTAAAAAGAAAGACCCAGGGAGTGGGCAGATAGCTCACAGAGCACTTGCCTTGCGTGCGCATGAGCCCAGGTTCGAATCCCCAGCACCTTGGAAAAAGAAAGACCCAACAATATACCATCTTTAAGAGACTCATCTCATAGAAAAAGATATCCACAGACTAAAGGTGAAAACATGGGAAAAAAACCTACCATGCACATGGACTCAGTAAAAACGTGAGGGTTTCCATCCTTAGATAAAGTGGCCTTTAAGCCAAAGTTAGTCAGAAGGGATAAAGAAGGACATTTCATACTGCATAAATCAGGAAGACATAATGATCATAAATATTTATGCCCCCAACAATGGCACATCCATGTACATCAAACAAACCCTTCTCAATTCCAGGAATCAAATAGACCACAACACAATAATTCAGGGTGACTTTAACACACCACTCTCACCACTGGATAGATCTTCCCAAAAAAAACTCAATAACACATAGAACTCAATAACAATCAATAACTTAGACTTGACATATATAGAATATTCCATCCATCAACAAGAGAATATACTTTCTTCTCAGCAGCACATGGATCCTTCTATAAATTAGACCATATGTTATGCCACAAAGCAGCCCTTAGTAAGTGCAAAAAGGAAATGGAGATACTACCTTGTGTTCTATTAGATCATAATGGAATGAAACTAAAAATCATTGACAAAATAAAAAACAGACATTACTTCAACACCTGGAGACTAACAAATATGTTATTGAATGAAGCATGTGTAACAGAAAACACCAGGAAAGAGATAAAAAATTCTTAGAGGAAAATGTGAATGTCAATACAACATATCAAAATCTCTGGGACACTGTGAAAGCAGTACTAAGAGGAAAATTCATTGCATTTAAGAAAATAATAAAAAGTCAACAACTAAATTATTGGCTCAGCTTGCTGCCAGTATTTTGCCCCACCCTCCCACACACCATTTTACAACCCAGATTGTCAGCCTGCAAACAGCTATTGGTCCACTCATCAGCCTGTGAACATTCTCCTCAGTCATTGGTTCATTATTAACCTGTGAATTGGACTACTTAAGAATAGTTCCACCACCATTCTCTCTCTCTGTCTCTCTCCCTCACTCTTGCTCTTGCACATGCTCGCTCTCTCTCTCTCTCTCTCTCTCTCTCTCTCTCTCTCTCTCTCACTCACTCACTCACTCTCACTTGCTCTCTCTCTCACCCTGCAGGCAGACACTCTGCCTGTCTGCTTAATAAAATCTGTTCCGTGAGTTCCCACGTCCAGAGTGGTTTCTGGGTGCTTTCATAAATGACTTAACATTACATCTCAAAGCCCTAGAAAATAAGAACAGAATAACACCAAAAGTAGTAGAAGACAGGAAATAATTAAAATCAGAGCTGAAATCAATGAAACTGAAACAAAAGAAACAATTCAAAAAATTGACAAAACAAAAAGTTTGTTCTTTGAAAAAGTAAAGTAAAAGTCTATCAACATCTAAAATAATTTTTAAAAAAGAATGACTTAATTATTGTAAACTCAGTCTCCATTTATATACCACTCCTCAGAAAATAACTAGCATTTATTTCCATCTGTGAAGTGCTAGTTCATCAGTATTTCCACTAATTATCAGCTAGCTATATATTCAACACATTAATATAAACATTTCAAACCAACTGAAAATCATGCCAAATTTTTTTTCATGAAATTCATGAAAGAGATGTTGGAGAAGTGTTCAGATGCCTTGTAAAACCTCTGATAAATGAGGATATGACACTTAGATCAATTAACTGAAAAAGAAATTCTACAAGGATAATGAAATAAAATGAACTGCAAATGAGTTTATCAAAGTATTAGTATAGCCCTCAAGAAAAATGAGAAAGACTTTGTGCCTTTTTAAAAAATGACCATGAATACTGTGAAAGTCAATATGAAATTAAAGATGAATCATGCTACTAAACAGTTTGGTCAGAAAAGCTAGGACCACTCCTCATCCCCCAAATCAAGTAGATTTACTCTTTGTTTCTTATAAGAATTTACACAGAGTAGAAATTACATGTAGAAAATTAGTGTTTACTTACTCGATTTATTTATTTTTGCAGACTCTTAGGGATTGAACCCTGGGTCTCAGGTATGCTAAACAAGCACTCTACCACTGAGCTACATCCCTAATTCCATATTTTATTAGCGTAAGATAAGTTTATCTGTTTTTACCTTTTATTTATTTTTTGTCGCATTCTTTTCTTCCTGAAAGCAATTATCCTCAGATACAGACCTCCCATAACTTTGTTAAGATGCTGTTAATATGCAATTTCAAAATCATGATATATATTCCTTGTGAACCAAGCAGAAATATCTATTTACATTTACTGTTCTTCACTATTTCCTTGGCCCAACTTTAATCTCTCTGACATATTCTTTGAAACTAGATTTGCATACTTTTCTGTGTTAAGAAAGAGAGTAAAAAGTTAGGAAGTGAAGACTTTCAGGAGCTGGGAATATAGCTCAGTGGTAGAGCCTAGCATGATTGAAGCCCTGGGTTGAATCCCCAGCACCATGAAAAGAAAAACTGAACAACTATGCTAATTTCAGACAAAGTAGATTTCAGAGCGAAGGAAATTAACAGATAACAAAAGATACTGCATAATGATAAAAGAGGTAATTTTACTGAGTAAGCACAGCAATTCTAAACGTGTGTATCTGACAACACAGTGCATAATTCTTGAATCAAAATGATGGAAGACAAAATAGGAATATGCAAATCCAGTTTGATACTGTATTACACTACTCTAAGCATTGCCAGAACTATTGTACACACTAGGGCACTCTCTCTGTATCTTCTGAGTGATCTAATCCATTTCAAGGGAATTCATTTTTAACTGTATCTACCTCTGATTTTTTTTGGGGGGGTGGGGTCCTGGGCATTGAACTCGGGGGCACTTGACCACTGAGTCACATCCCCAGCCCTATTTTCTCTTTTATTTAGAGACATGGCCTCCCTGAGTTGCTTAGCCCCTAGCTTTTGCTGAGGCTGGCTTTGAACTTGAGATCCTCCTGCCTCAGCCTCCTGAGCCACTGGGATTACAGGTGTGTGCCACCGCACCCAGCTCTACCTTCGATTTTATCTCTACCCAGAATCATAACTGCCTCGTGTATTTTCTGACTTGCAGGCTATGACAGATGGAAAATGACCCAACCTAAAAATCTTGGTGTTCTGTCCTGTCCTGGGAGCTCTATTTGGCTCTCCTTCCCTTTTTAAACAATAGCAGTACAACACATATCTTCAGGTCCAGATGATTTCACTGGTTAATTCTTCCATGTGTTTAGAGAAAACAGTACTGTCAATTTCTTTCAAGAAATACAAGGCAAGACCATATATCCTACCTTATTTTCTGAGACTACCATCACCCAAACAACACAATACAAAAATAGAAAACTAGACTGCTATCTCTCAAAAATATAGGAGCAAAAATACTCCACAAAAGATTAATAAATGGAATTCAGTAATAAAGGGTGAACATTCCTAATCCAAATATTTGAAATCCAGATACTCCAAAGCACAAAACTTTTTGAGTGTCAACGTGATGCCACAAGTGTAAGATTCCTACCTGACCTCATGTTGGCAAGTCATAGTCAAAATGCAGGCAAACTCAAAATATTATATAAAATTACCTTGGTTCTATGTGTATGAAGCATATATGAAACATAAATGAACTCTGTATTTAGCCTGGGGTCCAGGCCCCAAGATATCTCATTATGTATATGCAATTTTTAAAAATCCAAATACTTCCAATCCCCAAGTTATTTAGATAAGGAATATTCAGTCTGTGTATAAAAACAATAATATACCACAATCATTTGGAGTTTATCTTAGGAATGCAAGGCTCATTGAATACTCAAAAAATCAAAGTAATTCAAAAAATCAAAGTAATGCACTATATTTATAGCTTAAAAAAGAAATATCAACTGATTGGATTAACTGGTGCATAAAGAATACAACAAAATTTAATACCCAGACATGGTTTTAAAAAGAAACTCAGAAAATTAGGAACAGAAGGGAAATTATTCAACCTTTTAGAGGATCCACAAGAAAGAAAACAAAAACCTATAGCTTAAAATCATTCTTGATTTCTTGATAGAGAAAAACTGAATGCTTTCCTCCTAAGATAGGAAACATTGTAAAGATGTCCATTTTCACCATACTTATTGAACACCATAATGAAAGTTTTAGCCAATGCAGTAAAGCAAGAAAAAGAGATGAAAGACATACATCTCAAAAAAGAAATGAAATGATACCAATTTGCAGACAAAATACTTTTCTCATAGAATATAAAAAACAACAAAAAACTATAGTCAGTGAGTTTAGCAGAGTTATAAGTTCAGTGCAGAATAATCAATTCTGTTTCTATATAATAGAAATATGCAATTGAAACCAAGAAGTGCTTTTAAATTACACTAGTTCTAAAATAAATGAAATGCTTAAGTATAAATCTAAACAAACATGTATAAAACAACTATGCTGAAAACTATATATACTACTTAAGGAAATCAAAGAAGGTCAAAATGGTGAGGTATATCATGTTTATAAATTGGAAGACTCAACATAGTAAAGATGTCAACTGTCTTATTGATCTAAAAATTCAATGTATGTATATACACACACACACACACACACACACACACACAATGGAGTTTTACTCAGCCATTAAAAAGAGTGAAATTATGGTATTTGCCAGTAAATGGATAGAAATGGAGAAATCATTCTAAGTGAAATTAACCAAGGTCAGAAACTCAAAGGTCAATTTTTTTTTCTCTTATATGGAAGCTAGAGTAAAATAAAGGAGAGGGAGGGATACAATTACATAAGGAACCAATCAAATACAAATTAAAAGGTAAGTGAAAAGGAAGTCTAGTAGAGTAGAAGAAGGAGAAGGGATGATAGGAGGAAAAAGGGAGGATCATGAACTGAAACTGATTTTGATGCATATATGAGTTTGTCAGGATGAACCCTAACTAATATGTATAACCATAAAGCTCTAATAAAAATGATATTTCATTAAAAAATAATAAAGTAAAATAAAAATTCAATGCAATTCTGACTGAAATTCCAAAAGGATTTTTTGTTTTATTTTTTATATACAGGCAAGCTGATTTACAAATTCATTTGGGATGACAATGGAACTATAATAAGTAAAAATATCTTGGAAAAAAAGGAATTGATGTTGGAAGAATCACACATGATCTTAGGACTTTTTCTTTTTTATTATTATTTTGACTCATTGTACACAAATGGGATACAACTTTCATTTCTCTAGTTGTACACAAAGTAGTCACACCATTTGTGTAATCATACATGTACATAGGGTAATGATGTTTCTCTCATTCTCTTTCCTTCCCCCTTATAGTCCTTCCCCACCCCTCATTTTCCTCTAAACAACCCATCCTTCCTCCATTCTTGCCTTAGCCTTACCCACCCCCCCATTATTTATCATCATCCACTTATCAGAGAAATCATTTGGCCTTTAGTTTTTTGGGATTGGCTTATTTCACCTAGCATGATATTCTCCAACTCCATCCATTTACCTGCAAATGCCATAATTTTATTCTTTATCTGAGTAGTATTCCACAGTTTCTTTATCCATTCATCTACTGAAGGGCATTTAGGTTGGTTCCACAATCTAGCTACTGTGAATTGAGCTGTTATAAATGTTGATGTGGTTGCGTCACTGTAGTATGCTAATTTTAAGTCCTTGAGGTATAGGCCAAGGAATGGGTTAGCTGGGTCAAATGGTGGTTCCATTCCAAATTTTCTGAGGAATATCTAACAGGTTTTGGCAGACATTTTCTGCGAAGAACCATATAGGTTTTGTAGGCCATATAATCTCTTTTGCAACTACTTAACTGACATTACTGTGAGAAAGAAACCAGAGATAATACATAAATGAATGGGTATATATGCGTTCTGATAAAACTATTTACAAAAATAAGAACTGGATTTGTCCTGTATACTATGGTTTACCTCTCTCATCTAATGCTACACTGATCAAGAAATTACGGTATTAGCAGAAGGACAAATACATGTATTAGTGAAAAATAACACAGAATCCAGAAATAGATCCATACAAATATCTCCAACTGGTTTTTGACAAATGTATAAAAAAATTTGATTTTAAAAAATGATTTTTCAACAAATGGCATTGGGACAGCCGGACATCTGTGTGCAAAAAAGAAGGAATTGTAACCTAAACCTCATACCTTACTCTCAAAAATAAAAACAGATCATTGGTCTAAATGTAAAATGTGAAACTACCAACTTAAAAAAATAGAGAGAAAGAAATATTTGTAATCTAGGATTCAGCAAAGAATTCTCAGACCACACACTAAAAGTACAACCCATTTTTAAAAAATGATAAACTGTACTTTAACAACTTTTTAAAAAATTTCTTTTGTAGTTTTATATGGACAGCATGCCTTTATTTTGTTTGTATTTATGCGGTGCTAAGGATTGAACCCACACTAGGCAAGCACTCTGCCACTGAGCTACAGCATTAGCCCCTTTAACAACTTTTATTCTTCAAAAGCTGCTGTTAGAAAATTGACAAGCTAGGTGCTGGGAGAAAATACTTGCAAATCACATATTCAGTGAAGGATTTGTATCCCAACTATATAAAGAACTTTCAAAGCTCAACAGTAAAAAAAAAAAAAAAAAAAAAAAAAAAAGTCCCAATTAAAATGGGCAAAAGTCCTGAACAGACACTTCAATAAGGAGATATGCAAAATTAAAACCATTAGGAGCTATTCCTGCATTAGAATGTCTACAGTAAATATATATATATATATATATATATATATATGTTTGTACATATATACACACACACTGACAATTTCAAGCACTGAGAAGAAGGATGCAAAGTAACTTGAACTTTCATACATCACTGGTGAGAATACAAAATGTTACAGCCATTCTAGGAAACAGCAGTTTCTTATAAAGTTAAGCATGTATTTGCCATATGATCCATCAGTCTTGAGTATTTAGAGTAGAGAAATTAATACTTATATTCACAAAAGAACCTGTACATGAATTTTTTATAGTAGTTTTATTCATAATTTTCAAAACCTGAGAAAATAAATATCCTTCAACAGATGAATAAACTGGTATATAACTACATAATGGAATACTGCTTAGCAAGGAAAAGTAACAAACTGTTGATTCATACAACTTGTATGATATCAAAGGCCTTATACTGAGTGAGAGAAAATGAAAATGGTCATAGAACTTTACATTGTATGATTCAAATTATATGACATTCTTGAGCTCAGCACTCAGCACTACAGTTATAGAGAAAAGGTAAGTAGTTGCCAGGGTTATGGTAGGAAAGGTGTGACTATAAAGTATGAGGAAGGTTTTTTGACATGGTAAAACTGTTTCATGTTCTGATTGTTCTGTTGTTAATAGCATGAATCTAAGCATCTGTTACAATTCAGAGAATTATATACCTTTAAAAATGTATGATAATTTTATACATTTAAAACAGATATGATTATATAAGTGAAAGATGATGAAAAAATTTTATAAGGCAGAATTATCTCAGCTTCATTTTAAAAATCCATAGCAATTAGGAGAGGAACACTCTGGATCATTAGATTATGTTATTATGTTAATCTTAGGTTTTCTACACTAATTGTGGATTATTTTTGAAATTGGGAAAATAGTTTATTTGATATGAAATTTTTACTACTTTAATTTCATAATACCCAGGAATTCAGAGCATCATATTTTGTTTCCAAGATTATTTCTCTTAAAAACTATATATATAAAACATGTGTACATTAAAATTTAATTTCAGTGTTCTTCAAAATGTCTTACAAAATGGTAAATACTTGAAAGTAACTTTCCATGTTTTTAAAATAATGATATTAAAATTATTAGGTTGTTGACAGTTTCCTGGGAAATTTTAAATTGCATTTTTAAAACATGTAGAAATTTGAAATATTTAATACTTTGCTTATATTAATCTTTATGGTATTATATCCACAACTTGCATCTAACCTTAAATTTTTCTTTCTTAATTACTTGACTCATACACTACAGACAAGTAATTGACGGAAGGAGCAAACCTGAAAAAGACATCTGTGCTGGATCTTTGATGACTCATACCTGTAATGCAGAAGGTAATATTATTCAAGGTACCCAGAGCATTCAAAGTATAACCCCTCAAAAATGTATAATTTATAAGAGCTTTCTATAAATGAATAAGAATAAGAAAACCAAGAGCATTTAAAAAACTCAGTATAAGACTGCTTTTGGTTGATGTAATATAAAATGCCAAGTCACCTGATTATAACTAAGGCTAAATTTTAATAAGTATACAAATTCATATAGATGCATTTGGGAATCTTGTTAAAATGTTGATTCTTACTCAGTATATCTGGAGTGGGGCCCATGATTCTGCATTTCTAATAAGTTCTCAAAGTGATACATACTCAGCTAAACTGAAGACTACACTTTGAGTAGGCAAGCTCGAGGATCACTGATAAAAATGGCATGATTTGGGGCTGGGGTTGTGGCTCAGTGGTAGAGCACTTGCCTAGCATGCATGAGGAACTGAGTTTGATTCTCAGCATCATGTGTAAATAAATGAATAAAGGTCTATCAACATCTAAAATATATACATATATTTTTTAAATGACATGATTCTTGCCCTGTTTAGTAGAAAATAAAGAAATGTACATGTAAGTACTATAACTCAAGACAGCCATGTAATATACTCCATAACAGTGGTCCTTCTCACTCTCCCCTAAAGATGAATATAGCATGGCCCACTCCTTTTTTTCCTTTCCCTCAAAGAAGAGGTTACTCTGATGAACTGTTACCTTAATCTATGTTCTGTTGTTATAAACAGAATTCCTGAGACTAGGTAGGAAAGAAATTTATTTAGGGTCCAGTTCTGGAGGACAGAGTTCAAGATCCAACAGCTTCATCTGGGGCGGGCCTCATGCTTCACTTCATGTTTTATCAAGTAAGGCTGCTTTCATGGTAACTAGTCCAGTCCCAAGAAAAAACTGCATGAATCCATCTTAACAACCTGATTACCTTCTAAAGGTCCCACCACCTCTCAACACTGTTATACTGGGCACCAGATTTCATTATGAGTTTCAGAAAAGACAAGCCATATTCATTTTGAAATGCAAACTGTGGAAGAGAGAGAGATGGAAAAGGACAAGAGAAGCAAGTGGAATTAAGATGTTTTGTGTGGACTTTTTCTTCTGGAGAGTTTAGGAGGGAAATACATGAAAGTAACTTCAGCCTCTGTGAGAAGTAGATAGCAGAGAAAATGAATTTTAAGAAATATCATAGAGTGCCAGGCATAGAATGGCTACTCATATTTTTTCCCTTAAACTGAGGCCTACCAATTGTATGTCAGAAAGCCTTTATACCATAGTCCCAACTGTGACCTAAAATATGGTCACTTCAACATCTCAGCTAAGCCTCACCTATGAAATCAAAATTTCAGTAGAAGGGGCTAGGGAGATAGCTCAGTCGGTAGAGTGCTTGCCTTGCAAGCACAAGGCCCTGGGTTCAATCCCCAGCACCAAAAAAAAAAAAAAAAAAAAATTTCAGTAGAATGATTCTCATATAGGATAGGCAGATAAATGAACAATTAAAACAACTTGTTTTAATAATTATAATTTTTAAAAATTATTATTTTTAATAACTTAAAAATACATGATATTAAGTAGGAAAAATGGTATTTTACCTTTTTTGAGTTTGTGTTTTTCCTTGAATTTTGAGGAAAATAGGATTAATAGGCCAAGAGGAAAGTTGAAATTAGAAAGTTAGTGCAGGCTGGGGATATAGCTCAGTTGGTAGAGTGTTTGCCTCATAAGCACAAGGCCTTGCATTCAATCCCCAGCACCACAAAAAAAAAAAAAAAAAAAAAAAAAAAGAGAGAAAGTTAGTGGTGCCTACAATGTAACCAGAATGATTACTTTCAAAATGAAGGAAAAAAAGTATCAATGTGGTCAATATAGTTTCCTTTATGGCATTTAAGAAATGTAATTGAAAACCTGAGTTATTTCAAAACTACTTTTGGTTATTGGACTTTGTCTTTTTCACAGAGACAGTCATTACACTAGAATAGTAGATCACAGGTTTAAATGCTATATAAGGCCAATGATGCTATGCTATAAACAAGATAGTGGAAGATAAGGATTGAAATGTAGGTTATGAGCCAGAACATGAGCAGGCTTTGGTGTAAGGCTAGAGTTTACATTTATTTCAGTTGGTAGTGTTATAGCTTTGAAAGGTATGAAGCAGGTAAGTGAAATAATAAAAATTATAAGAATATTAATCTGATGGCCTTATCCTAAGTTGACTGATATGAGAAATGAAAAGAAAAAACTAGGTAGCAAGATTGTTATAATAAAATAATAAAAGCCTTGAGTGAAAATAATGATAGTGGGAATAGCAAAGGATAAATTTGAGAAACATTCATGATAAAAAAAAGAAACAATGTGACTTCTTGGATTCCTTTACCCAACACTTCAACAAATATTTATTGACTCCGTATTATTATATGCCAGAAACTAGATTATGCAGTAGAATAGAAAACATAGTCCTTGCCTCCAAGGTAAATAACTGATAGAAATGTAGTAAAATTTAATATATTCTCCAAACTGCCCATAAAGTGACCTTAAACTGTTTAGACCATTTATAATCTGTCCACATCATCTCCAGTCAGCTTTATTTTTGCACTACTCCACAATTCTTAACTGCTTCTACTTCCTCATCACCCGAAATGTATTAATATCTATATGATTATATTTCCTTCATATCACCTGTAGTAGCATGTGACATTGTTAATTATTTTTTCCTATAATATTCCCTTTTTCTTCTTTGTACTCTATCCCACTGAATCCTCTTGCCCTCTTTGGATCTTGACAGCCCTAATAATAAACTATTTTGGAAATAGTAGACAGATAAAAGGAATTATTTTAAGCCATAGGTGGATAGATAGCAAATCCTGTCCTCTCTTTCTGCCCTACTATATTGCGCTGCAACACTTAAGCAACAAAAGATAAATGCAGTTAAGAAAAATCAACAAATATGGGCAGTATTAATCAAGGTTTGTCAAAGAAAGAGAATCAATAGGAAGGGAGTGTGTGTGTGTGTATGTGTGTGTGTTTGCATACAAGTACAGACAGAGAGAGAGAGACTGATTGATTATAAGGAATTGGCTCAGACAATTAGGAAGGCTAACAAGTCCCAGGATCTGGCAAGCTGGAAACCCAGGAGAGCCAACAGTGTGGTTAGCCAATAGTGCAGTGAAGGGCAGCAGGCTTGAGCCCCAGGAAGAGTAAAAAGCCCATGTCCCAGCTCAACAGCAATCAGACAGGAGTCTCTCTTAGGGGTGATAGTAGCTGGACATGAAAATGTACAGAGGGAGGACAGGTTGGAATCTGTTGGCACCCAGTCTCTTACCATAAAAATATTCAAAGAGTAATGGCTGATATTTCACTTTCTCCTTCCAAATCTTGCACAATTTTTTCCTTGGCCATTTCTAACATGGAAATACACAGGGAAGGATGTTCTGGGAAACATGGTTCTAGCTTAGCCAAATTTATTTACACAGTATAAAACCATCATGATGGTAGTATTTTCTAACACAAAATAATAGGAAAGAATTCTATAGAGGTAAGGTATGATGAGGAAACTATGCAAACTAAATATTATATACAGAAAATCAAAAATAAACAAAAACCCTTATATTGTTGACCAAGTGTGTTAAACTGAAAATTGAAAGTTGAAAGAGTAAGTGAAAATTAGCCCACAGAGAAAAAACAGAAAATGATCCTAAAGACAAAGTTATAATAGTTCTTCCCTTCTATCTTTTCAGAAATTGTACATGAAACAAAATATCTGTGGAGAACCAGTTTCATTTTTTTTAATTTCTAATCTGATATGGATCAATACCTTTGTAAAACATATGAAAAACAAAATGAAAATGCAAAATAATGTCCAAGAAATTTATTAAACTACATAAAATTATTCCATGGAACTGCCATAAAAATTCTTGATTTTTCTCAATGCTTTCTTTTTTAAAAATTTATTTATTTTGATTCATTGTACACAAATGGGGTACAACTGTTGTTTCTTGTTGTACACAAAGTAGAGCTGTACCATTTGTTTAATCATACATGTATATAGGGTAATGATGTTTGTCTCATTATGTTATTTTTCCTTCCCCCCACCCCCTTGCTTTACTTCTTTTTAACCACAAATAATCAGCTTATAGACCAGTAATAATGATTTGTAGACCAGTTACTGGTCTTTATCCCACAATCTGAATAACACTGAACTAAGAATAACTTTTACTGAATTTAGGCAGGAAGCTCAAGTAATACATTTGAGAAGAAATAAGAGAAACTGGATGAGTTTAAACTAAAGAGACCTAATGAGTATGAATTTCAGGGAACTTCAGAGACTAATGATCACAATTATTACTCTTTGAAACATCATAAGCCGGACACAGTGGTGCAGGACAAAAATACCAGGGGCCCAGGAGGCTGAGACTAGAGGATCACAAGTTTGAGGCCAGCCTCAGCAACTTAGCAGTATCCTCAGCAACTCAGCAAGACCCTTTCTCAAATTTTTAAAAAAAAATTTTTAAAAGGCAGCTGGATTGAGTCCCAAGTTTTTGTTTTTGTTTGTTTGTTTGTTTGTTTGGTTTGGGTTTTGGTGCTATTGTGAATGGAATAGTTTTCCTAATTTCTCATTCAGTTAACTCATCATTGATTGTATAGGAACACAAATGATTTATGGGTGTTAATTTTATATCCTGCTATCTTTGCTGAATTCATTAATGAGTTCTAGAAGTTTTCTGGTAAATTTTTTTTAGATCTTCCATACGTAGAATCATGTTGTTGGCAACTAGTTTGAGTTCTTTTCTTACTCTTATTCCTTTAATTTCTTTCCTTTGCCTAATTGCTCTGGCTAGAGACTTAAGGATGATAAGTGGTAAAAGAAGGCATCCTTGTCTTGTTTCATTTTTTAGAGGGAGTGCCTTCAATTTTTCTTCATTTGGAATGACGTTGGTCTTGGATTTAACATATGTCTGTATGGTAAATGTGTGTGTGTGTGTGTGTGTGTGTGTGTGTGTCTCTTCTACAATGTTGAGGTATGTTCTTACTATCCCTAGTTTTTCTAGTGTTTCAAACATGAATGGATGCTGTATTTTGTCAAATGCTTTTTCTGCATTTATTGAGATTATCATGTGATTCTTAAGTCTTTTGATGTGATGATGAATTACACTTATTGACTTCCCCATGTTGACCCGAAATTGCATCATGGTGTACTATCTTTTTAGTATGTTTTTGAATGCAATTTGCTAGTATTTTATTAAAAATTTTTGTATCTATGTTCATCAGGAATATTGGTCTGAAGTTTTCTTTCCATGATGTGTCTTTGTCTGGTTTTGGTATCAGGGTGATACTAGTTTCTTAGAATGAGTTCATATAAGGGTTCACTTCTTTTCTATTTCATAAAATAATTTAAGAAGGATTGATATTAGTTCTTCTTTGAAGATTGATGCAGGAGGCATCATAATACCAGACCTTAAATTATACTACAGTGATACAGTAGCAAAAATGGCATGGTATTGGCACCAAAACAGATATGAAGACCAATGAACAGAAGACACAGTGTCATACCAACATAAATACAGTTATCTCAAACTAGACAAAGGCACCATAAACATACATTGGAGAAAAGATAGCCTGTTCAACAAATGGTGATGGGAAAACTGGAAATCCATATAAGGCAAAATGAAATTAAACCCCCGTCTCTCACCCTGAACAAAACTCATTGTGGCTCAAGGACCTAGGCATTAGAACAGAGATCCTGTGCCTTCTAGAAGAAAAAGTAGGCCCAAATCTCTGTCATGACAGCTTAGGAACCAACTTCCTCAACAAGACTCCTAAAGTACAAGAAGTAAAATCAAGAATCAATAAATGGGATGGTATCAAACTAAAAAATTTCTTCACAGCAAAGAAAATGATCAAGAACATGAAGAGAGAACCTACAAAAAGGGGGAAAATCTTTTCCACCAGCACCTCAGATAGAGTGTTAATCTCCAGGATATTCAAAGGACTCAAAAAACTTAACACTAAAAAACAAACAAAAAATCTCAACCCAATCAGTAAATAGGCTAAGGAACTGAATAGGCACTTCACAGAAGAAATACAAATGGTCAACAAATATATGAAAAAATGTTCAACATCTCTACCAATTAGAGAAATACAAATCAAAAGTACACTGAGCCATTTCACCCCAGTCAGAATGGCATTTATCAAGAATACAATAATAAATGTTGGCGAGGATGTGGGGAAAAAGGTTCAGGTTCACTCACATATTGCTGGTGGGACTGAAAACTTGGTGCAACCACTCTGGAAAGCAATATGGAGATACTTTAGAAAACTTAGAATGGAACCACCATTTGACCTAGTTATCCCACTCCTCGGCATATACCCAAAGGACTTAAAATCAGCATACTACAAGTAATGCAGTCACATCAATTTTTATAGCACCTCAATTCACAATAGCTACATTGTGGAACCAACCTAGGTGCCCATCAACAGAAGAATGGATAAGGCAAATGTGGTGTATATATACACAATGGAATATTACTCAACCATAAAGAATGAAATTATGGAATTTGCTGGTAAATGGATGGAACTGAAGACTATCATGCTAAGTGAAATAAGCCAATCCACCAAAAACAAAGACTGAATGTTCTTTTTGATATTTGGGAGTGGGGGAGGGAAGAATAGAGGTTCATGTATATTTAAAAAGATCAAATTTAAAAAAGAAAACCTGAAAATGACAAAAAAATGTGGGAGGATGACTGAAGATGTTGCTCAGTGGTAAAGTGCCCCTGGGTTCAATTCCTAGTATGTGCTTACATACATACATACGTACATACATACATAAAGTATCATATGGGTCAACTTAATAGTGAATACTTGCTTGGTCAGATACTTAAAAAAGATTATCCAATAACTTACCAGTCATCCTATAAAACAATGAGACCAAGATACAACAAAAGGCTTTTATGAAAAGTAAGTCTTATCACATCAATTTACCTGTGTCACAGTCTACATAATAAATTACAGATAGAATTAATCTATATTATAACCCTGATTTCAAAAAGAATTTTTATTGCATCTTGCACTCTAAAACAAGCTAGAAAATGGTTTGTTTTTGTTTTGTGTTTTAGGTCTCAGGACCTCATTAAAATAACTTTTTCTCCACATTTTTATTATTGCATTATAATTATACATAATGATGGGACTCATTCTTAAATATTCATTTATGTTCCCCTTTCCTTCCTCCTTACTTTTCCTTGGTCCCCTCCTCTATTTTTATTCCTTTTATTTCCTTCTCTTGGCTGATTTCTCTGGCTAAAACTTCTAGTACTACATTGAATAAGAGTGGTGAGAGTGTACATTCTTGTACATATTGTCTTGTTCCATATCTCAAAGGAAGGGCTTTGTTTTCCCCCATACACTATGAGGTTGGCTTTGGGTTTGTCGCATATAGCCTTTATGATGTTGAAGTGAATTCCTTATATCCCTAGTTTCTGCAGTGTTTTTATCGTAAATGGGTGATGAATTTTGTCAAAGGCTTTCTCTATCTATTGAGATGACTGTGATTTTTGTCCTTTATTTATGTGGTGAATTACAGTTATTGTTTTGCATATGCTAAATCATCCTTATAACCCTGGAATAAAACCAACTTGGTCATGATATACAATCTTCTTAATATGTTGTTGAATATGACTTGCTAATGTTTTATTAAGGATGTCTGCATCTAAGGGACATTACTCTGTAGTTTTCTTTCCTCAATGTGAGCTTATCTGATTTTGGTATGAAGGTGATACTGGCTTCATAGGATGAATTTGGAAGTGTTCTATCCCTTTCTATTTCATGGAATAATTTGAGGAAAATTGGCATTAGTTCTTTTTTAAAGGTTTGGTAAAATTCAGCTGAGAAGCCATCTGATCCTAAGCTTTTCTTTGTTGAAAGTCTTTTTATTATGTTTCTATCTCATTGCTAGTTATTGGTCTGGAGCTTTTCTATGTCCTCTTAATTCTATTTTGGCATGTTATATATTGTAGAAATGTATCCATTTCTTGTAGTTTTTCCAATTTATTGGAGTATAAATTTTCAAAATAGTCCCTAATTATCCTCTGGATTTCTGTGATGTCTGTGGTGATTTCACCTTTTAAAATAATCTCTAATTTTATTAATTGGGGTCTTTTTTTTTCTTTTGGTAGTTTGCCTAAGAGTTTGTTGATCTTGTTTATTTTTTCAAAGAAATTTTCATTGAATCTTTGTATTTTTTAATCTTTATTTCATTGATTTCAGCTCTGATCTTAATTATTTTGTTCCTTCTACTGTCTTTCAAATTGATTTGTTCCGGTTTTTCAAGAGCCTGCAGATGCATAATTAGGTTGTTTATTTAGAATCTTTCTGATTTTCTAATATAGAATTAACAGCTATAAGCTTCTTTGAATTACCTTCACAGTGTCCTGGAGCATCTGGTATGATGTATCACTATTCTCATTTGAGTCTAACAATTTTTAAATTTCTCTCCTGATTTCTTCACCCATTCATCATTCAGAAACATATTGTTTAAGTTCCGTGTGTTTATGTAGTTTCTGTAGTTTTGGGGGGACATGTTGATTTCTAATTATATCCATTATGATCAAATACGATGCAAGGAATTATATCAGTTTTTTTTGTATTTGCTCAGAGTTATTTTGGGCCTCACACATGGTCTATTTTGGAGACAGTTCCTTGAGCAGCTGAATAAAAAGTGAATTTGGTGGTTGTCAGTGAAATGTTCTACAAATGCCTATTAAGTCTATTTGATTTATAATATTTTTAGGTATCAAAAGTTCTTACTGGCTGGGCATGGTGGCCCATGCCTGTAACCCCAGCAGCTCAAGAGGCTGAGGCAGGAGGATCACAAATTCAGTGCCAGCCTCAGCAGTTTAGCAAGGCCCTAAGCAACTCAGTGAGGCCCTATCTCTAAATAAAATTTAAAAAGGGCTGGGGATGTGCCTCAGTGGTTAAGTGCCCCTGAGTTCAATCCTCAGTACCCCAAAAAGGGGGGCAGTTCTTACTGAGTTTATGTGTCAATGACCTATCAATTAGCAAGAGAGGTATTTTGAAATCATTCAGTATTTATTGTACTGGGGTCTATCTGTGTCCTTAATTCAAGTAGTGTATTTTATCTAATTAGGTACACCAATGTTTGGGGCATAAGTGTTTACTATTGTTACATCTTCTTGTTGAATTTTTCCGTTTACAATAATGAAGTGACCTTATTTGTCTTTTCTGATTAATTTTGGCTTGAAGTCTGCTATGTCAGATATCAGAGTATCCTGCTTGTTTTCAGGCTCTATTTACCAGATATATTTCCATCTTTTCACTTTCAGCTCTGGAGGTTTTTATTTCTTTCATGTATTTAATATTTTCTTTAGTATTACTTTAAGTGTTTTCTGTGGTGCTGGCTTAGTTATGAATTCTTTTAGTTTCCCTTCATCTTGGCTTTTTTTTTTTTTTTTTTTTTTTTTTTTTTCTTGAATTCTGAACAATTGCTTTGCCAGATATAGCAATCTTGTTTGACAGTTATTTTCTCTCAGGGCTTGAAATACATCATTCTGTCTAGATTTGAGTTTGTGCTGAGAAATGAGATGTAATGCTATTCAGCTTCCCTCTGTGACCTGATATTTTTCTCTTGAGGCTTTTAAAATTCTATCCTTGTTTTGTATGTTGGGCATTTTAATTACAATGTGACATGGAGAGCTTCTTTTTTGATCTTGTCTTTTTGGAGTTGTGAATGCCTTCTGAATCTGTATGTCCATCTCAGTCTCAAGGTTTAGAAATTTTTCTATTACTATTTTCCTAAAAAGATTTATCCATGCTGTTAGTTTGTATCTCACAACCCAGTGGTTCTTAAATTTGGTCTTTTAATGTTCTCCCAGAGTTCTTGTATAGTCTGGTCATGGTTACTTTTTTTCTTTAATACAATCTGAAAGTTCAAGGCCAGCAACTGTCTTCAAGTTCTGAGATCCTGTCTTCAGCATGGTATACTCTATTAGACTTTCAACTGAACATTTTATTTTATTGTGACTTTCCAAGATTTTTGGTTAGTTCCCTCCCTCCCTCTTTCTCATATTGGGAATTGAACCCAGAAATGCTTTACCACTAAGGTTATTTTATTTTGAGAAAGGGTCTCCATAAATTGCTTAGGACCTAACTAAGTTGCTGAGGCTGGCTTTGAACTTGTGATCCTCCTGTCTTAGTCTCCTGAGTCACTGGGATTATAAGCATGCACCACTATACCTGGCTTCTATACATGGTTCTTTTTAAATATCTATCTCCTTGCTGAATTTTTCATTCATATCCTATACTGACTTCCTTAATTCATTCAGTTGTTTTTCTGTTTTCTTGGAATTAATTGATCATTTTTACAATCCTTCTTTTGAATTCATTATCTGGTATTTCATCCATTTCAATATATTTGGAGTCACATTAATTTGTATCTGTCATAGTCCAAACTAATAAGTTACAGATATAATCTACATTCCCCTGATTTCAAAGTCTTTTGATTGTGTTCTACACTCTAAATCAAGTTTAAAAATTATTTCTTTTTATTTTTGTTTTGTAGTAACTGAGGATTAAACCCAGAGGTGTGTTACTACTGAGCTACATCCCCAGCTCTTTTAATTTCTCTTTTGAGACATGGTACAGTTAATCTGCAGAAGCTGGCCTTGAACTTGCTATCCTTCCCCCTCAGCCTCCAGAACCACCACACCCAGCTAGAAAATTATTCAATCCTAAATACCTCTCTGTCATTACTAGGGATACTTCTCAATTACAATGTCAATAATAAAGCAAATAGTCATTGAGGATTTACAATGCACCAGATATTCTACTAAGTGCTGTAGTGCTGTGCTAAAGTTAGCCATCTTCCATTTAAAGAATAACTATCATTCTGTTTATTTGCATAGCAATAAAAATTTAAATGACATAGAAAAGAACACTCTTTTACATTTTTAAATAGCAGGATAAAAACAAAAAGAACAATAATCTGTGAAACATGAAAATTATATGAAATTCAATTTCAGTGTCCATAAATAAAGTTTTATTGGCATGCAGTCATGCTCATTCTTTCACATATCACTTATAACTCTTTTCAGGCTGCAATGACAGAATTGATTAGTGCTTAACATTGCTGCTTGGCACATTGCAAATTGCAGTGACATGGGTATAAATCCATATCATTTCAAGTGACATATATATTTTGCCATAGCACATTTTATTTTTATTACCAGTGAATGCACATATCAAAACAAGAAAAGAGCAACTATGGAAACTGAGGGAGGAGGCTCACAAGTTTGAGGCCAGCCTCAGTAGTTTAGCAAGACCCTGTCTCAAAATGAAAACTTTAAAAAAAAAAAAAAAAAAAAAGACTGGGGATGTAGCTCAATGAGAAAAGTGCCCTTGGGCCTGCATTCAATCTCCAGTTAAAAAAAAAAAAAAAGGAAAGGAAATTGGACTTTGCCACAATTATAAGGAATAATAGAGTGATTTGTTTTGTTACTGAATTATATGGCAAAGCATTGTGTTAACTGTGCAATGACACCTTGGCTATGCTTAAAAGAATTCAATATACACCAATATCACACAAAAGATTCATTAGTGTCCCCAGCCTGCATGCAAATTATGGTCATAAAAATTAGAAAATTTAAAATGGAGTATAATTAATAATAACATTATTTCTTCACATATGCACACAAAAAATGAACAGGATGCTACACCCAAAGTAAGTCTCTGAGTGGCTCATTTGTTAGCCAACAAACAAAAACTATTTATTGATGGTGAGTTAATTAAATAATATTTGGCTCAAATAGTTGAAGAAATGTGTTCAGAGAAAATAAACTTGTCAAAGTCTTTTATTTTTAGTAAATTTAGTAACCCAAAAAGTTAAGGATGTTAGAAGCAATATCAATAGCTGATTAGAAACACAGCAAAAAGCAAAACAATGAAACACACAAAAATCAAACTAAATGATTTCAAGTGAACTGGTCAATGGGTGTTATGGATTCCGCTCAACTGTTTTTCATTTGAGTAGTCCTAAATGGCAAATCTGAAGTAACTAAAGACTCAGCCTCATTGAATAGTCTGTGTAAAAGAATATTAAAAAAGAAAAAAAAGCAAAAATATTAAAAAAGAAAAAATAATAATAAAATGCAAGAATGTTAAAGGGAAAAAAATCAGAAAGAAACTCTAGTTAACCTAAAGCAGAATTTGATGATTTTTCACAACTGATGATGAAATATATGCAGAGGAAAAAGACTTCATTGAACAAATTTACAATGTTTTTGAAATATAAGATGCAAATCTTATGGTTCTTCACTGTATTTGTTCCTTATCATTATGTGTTTTGCAAAAAATATTTTACCCTGTTATATGTTATTGAACCAGCAGTGTCAATAGTGAACTTCATTCACTTTGATGGGTTTAACTGTTATCAGTTTTGAGAATTTTTGTCAAAAATAGAGGTTGACTATCTCTACTTTCTCTACCACACAGAAGTTCAAAAACTTGGTAAAATGTGATTGTGATTTTCTTTTTCAGTTAAGTGCTAAGACTGAAATTTTTCTGAATGAGAAGCACCATTAACCACTTATTATCAGACTAAATGACTCTAGAAATTAGTTTTGCTACAAACTTGGTAATGTTTCTTAATCCATTTTGGTATTAATTGAGGTTGTGTAAATCATAATATCAAATTGTAGTGTCAAGAGTTATAACAAGTGAGATCTCTATTCCTACAAATTTGAAGGAGATATATTTACTGAACTCAAACTATGGTTCCAACTATGGTTAAAAAAAAAAAAAAAACTGTCCCCAGCTGGGTATGGTGGAATAAGGTGGGATGATCCTTAGAACCCAGCTTGAATAATACCTCGAGACACAGTCTCAAAAACAAACAAGAACTGTCCCTGTTTTGGCACTTATATTCTCAAATCCTGCTTAGTCCCAGAAAATTGGAACAACCAATTTTCTTAATTTTGGTGGTGTTTTTTGGACCTGGCTGCAAAAGCAAAAGGACTATTCATATTTCAAAATCCATTAACTGTGCAATTGAGAAGCTTCCACCTAACCTTTCATTGGAAGTGAGTAATCTACAATGTAATGACAAAACTCTGCTTTGTGTGTGTGTATGTGGTACTAGCAACAAACTCAGGAGCATCCCATCACTCAGTTACGTTTCCAGCTGTTTGTATCTTTTTGAGCAAGGATCTTGCTAAGTTGCTGAGGCTATACTTTAACCTTGTGATCCTCCTGCCTCAACCTCCCAAGTCACTGGAATTATAGGCATGCACCACTCTGCCTGGCTTATAATGACGTGCTAAAAGACAAATATCAGGGCTGGGGAGATAGCTCAGTCGTTAGAGTGCTTGCCTTGCAATGCACAAGGCCCTGGGTTCGATCCCCAATACCGCAAAAAAAAAAAAAAAAGACAAATATCAAGAGAAGAACCTAATAGAATTCTATAAAATAAGATGCTGCTCATAGATTGTTATCACTGGTAGTACTTATTTTTTTGAAAAGGCATTTTCAAAAATAAAATATCATCAGAGATCAACATTAACATGAACTTTTGTAGTTGAGTTTGATGAGAAAAAACACTAACTCTGAATCTCAAATGCAATGATATATCTCCCTATTCTCATTAGATGTGTTTTTAAAAATGCATTTATTATTACTGTAATTTGAATTTCATCAGTAAAAATTTTCTCTTGTTATTTAAGTACTTACCTAGTGTTTTTAATTTTGTCTCTTAGCCCAAAAAGCCTAAAATATTTACTCTATGGTTCTTCATATAATGTGGATCAGCTAACCCAATATAGTTCAGAGATGGGAACTGACATAGTTGACAAGAAACTAAGTAAAGATGCTGACTTTTATTAGAAAAATAAATAATCGGTATATATTTAGAAGTCTGAAGTAATCACTTCATTACACCAAGCTCTATAGAGGTCCATCTTACAAACTACTATAAATCTTAAGACTCCTGCTATAAAAGTTATTTTTCCTTTCTATGAAAACTTTGGCATGAATTCAGGAAACAGTGATGATGACTAATATGGTGAAACATAGGGTCTGTTTTTTTAAGTTTTTAAAAATGAAGTTGTTTAGCTAAAAAATATCAAGCTTATGGGGTAACAATTATTATTTAAAAACCATACAAAATACTGTCAGCTGTTTTTATGGTGTGTGGAAAAGATTTTTGAAACATGCTTAACCATTGTAAATTGAGCTGCTGAAACATTGGTGAATGCTAACAACAGGGGAATGGAAGCATAGAAGTTTAGTGGATTAAACAAATGGGAATGAAGGGAAGAGGATGGGGAAAAGGAATAGGAAAGACAGTAGAATGAATCTGACACAACTTTCCTATGTTCACATATGAATATACCACAGTGAATCTTCACATCACATAGGATCCAGACTGGGATCCTAATTCGAATAAAATATACTCCATGTTTGTATAAATATGTCAAAGTGTACTGACATGTATATCTAAAACCAATAAAAAT
Organism: Sciurus vulgaris; assembly: GCF_902686455.1. Lineage (NCBI taxonomy): Eukaryota > Metazoa > Chordata > Mammalia > Rodentia > Sciuridae > Sciurus > Sciurus vulgaris. The sequence goes on from NC_136475.1 coordinate 44,683,069, forward strand.
TTAAAAGCATGCTGAATTAAAGCTGGGTAGTTTTGTTTAGTCATAAAAATAATTCACTGAGACAAATGTTGATCCAGTTTATGAAAGAGATTGCTAATTTTATACTCAGAGATCAACAAGAGAATAACCATCTTATTGTAGGATTTAAATGTTTATCTGCCTAACATCAAGAACCAACTTATTTTTTAAAAATCAGTTGTCCTATGAAAACATTACAAAACAGATTTTAGAGCATGGCTCTGTATCATGTTAGGAGATTTTTGAACTATATAAACAAAACATCCCAAACTACACAAGAATACCCCCATATAACAGGGAAGAGAGTTAATAACAGACAAGTAAGAAGTATATTTAGAGAAATACAATCATCATCAAGTCATTACCTGGTGCTAGCTCTATAAGGAGGAATAATATGCTATCAATAAGTTTTAGGAAATGTCTAATCTACTTAGGAAGCTAAACTAAATGAATAAAGAGAATAATACAAGTTAGCACCAGATGCAGTGGCACATACCTATAATCCCAGCAACTTGTAAGGTTGAACTAAGAGGATAACAAGTTTGAGGCCAGCTGGGCTACTTAGGGAGACCCCGTCTCAAAATAAAAAATGAGAAGGACTGGGGAAGTAGCTCAGTGGTAAAAGTGCACCTTGGATCAATCCCCAGAACAACAACAAAAAAAAGTTGTGTGTGTGTGTGTGTGTGTGTGTGTATAGACAGAGGGAGAGAGGTATGTTATAAACCTAGTGCCAAATGAATAGCACGTGCTTTAAGAGAAACATAACTGAGATTTATAAATACCATCAATTATATCCAATTCATTGTTTCATGGATGACAATATGTAAAATAATTCCTACCTGATACCTGTCAATAAAGAGAAATTACATTGTAGCAGTAATGACAGTTCTTTTCTGTCTCCATGTACTAAGCCAGGGTCAGCAGATACAGTGCTCATATTAGAAGAGTTACCTCAGTAATCAATTACAGCTTCCTTTCCTATTGAGTGAAAAAAAAAAAAAAAAAATGGAGAGAGAGAGAAGGGAGTGACTTCTCAACACAGTTCCCCAGGTAACCACCACTATTCAACCAGAGCTGACATTTAGATGAAACTACTTGCCATGCTAGCATGACATCATTTTAACAACAGAAAGGACAAGATATAGTCTGCTTATTTTATTTGGGTGAGGATATTAGCCATAACTTGTATATAAGGATATTCAGCAATTTCATATATTTTAAGGTTTGGTTTTCAGCATTTTAATTTATTTAAATTATATTTGAAGTATTTCTCTTTTCATGAAGAAATTAAAAAGTTTTGTTACTTTTCAGAAAGTCCTTTATTTGATTTTTAAGGTCATTACTGTTGGGTTCTTTTATTTTAGGAGAACTGAAAGAAGATTACAGAGGACAGGTAATTTCTCTTACTATTTGTCATTAGACATTTAAATTCCAAGAGAAAAACATGGTATGTGATTATTTTAAACTCAGGAAATGCTGCCTTAGTTTACATTAACTGGACTACATTTCTATACTAATAGTTTCTTTAAAGACTTAGCTTTGCATTCTTTCAAAGTTATAATTATTAAAATGGTTTTTTAAGTAAAATTATACATAATATGTACAAATGAAGTAATATATCTCAAATTTGACTCAAAAGAGTTCAGTAGCAGGAAATTAGGAAGCTGAAAATTAATGAAGCTGGATGATAATAGAGCAGTTCATGTATATCATTCTCTCATTGGTATATGTTTGAAGTTATTCAAAGTACAAAGTTTAAAATGCCCTTATAATAGAAATATATCTGATGCATTTTATTACATATATGTATAATCTTTATAAGTAATGTATATAGAAATATTAATTCTAACAAGTGATCCTGAACCCCTTTCCACATTCTGTTAATTCTGAGTAGAGGTATCAAAGTCCTATATTATACCAATTTCAAAAAAGCTTGCTAAGGGTCTTGCTAAGTTGCTGAGGCTGGCCTCAAACTTGTGATCTCCCTGCCTCAACCTCCCAAATTGCTGGGATTACAAGCATTTCCCACTGTACCTTGAAACTTCTGTCACTCCTTAAAGCTGCCATACTGGGGACTAAGCTCCCAACAAATGAGCCTTTGGGGGCAAACCACATCCATACTATAGTAGTAACTATTTTTCAACCTATTTATCTTTATCACCTCTTTGTCATCTTGAATCAATTGGATGTATTTGGCAGCAACAACAAAAAGCAACAGTTATTTTTTAACATTTATCAGGTGCTTATTAAATAGCTGGTAGTTGTCTCCATAACTTAATGTTTTAATTCACAGCAAACTCTCACAACTACTGCTACTGTTTGAGATGGATACTGCTATTAGCCCCATACAATGAAATTTATACATGAAGATTAAATAATTTACCCATAGTCACATAGCTTGAAAGGTATAAAGCTGGAATTCAGACTTAATCTGGCTCTAGGCCAGGGTTTCTCAACCTCAGCACTTGTGACATGTGGGGCCAAATAATCCTTTTGTTGTTGGGGCCATCCTCTACATTGTAGAATATTTAGCAGCAATCCCTACTAGATGCTAGGAGTTTCCCTAACCAAACTATGATGACCATAGCCACTGCCAGATGTTCCCCTGGGGCATAGGATGGCAAAATCAATTCTGGTTAAGGACTGTTGTCTAGAGCAATCCCTATTCATGTTATATTGAAACCCCTTATAAAACATTACCTCTCTGAAAGTCACACAATGGAAATACGGAAAGCTATAATATAACATAAAACTCATCTATAATCCTCCCCATCCAGATGATAATACTACCAGTACCTTTGAAAGCCTCTGGATGCTCCTGCATAATTACATTCTTTTCCTTTCATCTACTCTCATCATCTTAATTTTGTGTTAATCATTTCTTGCCCCCCCCCTTTTTTTTTTGGTTTTCCTATATGAGGCTATATCCTAGCATGTCATTTTATTTTCTCTCTTCCTGATATTTATGGAAGTGGAAACAGTGCATTCTTATTAGTAGTTTTTTTTTTTTTTTCCCACTTGCTATTATGCTTTTACATACATCTGGTGTATATGGGTGCAGGTGTATTCATTTTCATTGTCCATAGTATTCCACTGAATGAATATCACAACTTATTCATCCACTCAATTTATTCATTGCTCTTCTATTAATGAACATTTGATTCTAGATTTAATATTAGAAACAGTGCTGCTATTAACATTCTTCTACATAGGCCCTAGAGTATGGACTTAAGAGTAGAATTTCTGGTCACAGGCAGTGCACATCTTAGATTTTAATAAATTTCCAAGGTAGTTTTCCTAATTTACATTCCCTCCAAATAAGAATTTTCATTGCTCCATATCTTGCTAATACTTGTTAACACTTAGATTTTTAAATTTTTTGCCATTCTTAGTAGCTGTGAAGCAGATTAACATTAGTTTTGATTTGCTTTTGACTCATTAATAATGAAGTTGAATATCTTTTCTTATGTTCTGATCATCTGTGTTTCTTCTTCCTTAAATGCTTATTTGTATCTTCTACTTACTTTTCTATTGGGTTCTTTGCCCTTAAAACTCACTAATTTGCATTTGTTTTTTTTCCTTGTGGTACAAGCGATTGAATCCAGGGCTTCATGCATGTTAGACAAGCACTTTACCACTGAGCTACATCCCCAGCACTTTTTAAGTATTTTGATACAGGGTCTCACTAAATTGCCCATGCTAGCCTCACAATTACAATCTTCCTACCTCAGTCTTCCAAGTAGCTGGGATTACAGATACGTACCACCACACCCAGTTTGTAAATATTCTTCACATATTCTGAGAACTAATCCTTTTTCAGTGTTACAAATAATTTTTCACATTTTATTGTTTGTTTCTTTCCACATTGATAAAGAGAAATGTGTCTTTGTTAAAGATGAGAACTTATGATCCTTTCCCTTTATGATATGCTTTTTATTTATATCTTGTCTAAGATGTTCTTTCTGCTGGGCAGAAAATCACAAGTTAATAAGCAGGAAATAGTGCATTCTAAAAATGGGACAGTGAGAACCAGATGCATTGGCACACCTATAGTTCCAGCTAATCAGAAGCAGAAGAATAGCTTGAGGTCAGGGGCTCAAGGCCAGCCTGGGCAATATAGAGGCCCTATCTTGAAAAGTAAATAAAAAAGGAAAGTGAGGTTGCAAAATTGGGGATTTTGTTGTTATTTTCTTGGGATTGAACCCAGGGGCACTTTACTACTGAGCTATATATCACCAATCCTTTTTGTTTTTTATTTTGAGACAGGGTCATGCTATATTGCCTTAAACTTGCAATCCTCCTGTTTCAGCCTGCCAATGAATGCATTGCTCACTTAACTCAGAGATACAGTATTTGACACAAGTGATTATGTTATTTTGTCTTGAAGTATTTGGTTTCTACTGTACCCTACTGTACAAGTTCTTCTACCTCACTATTCCATTTCTACCTACATCAATAATTGTTTTTACTTGCCTGCTGTGTTTTCTTCTGTTAACAATTCTATATATTAAACCTTGACATTTTTAACAGAATTCTAACATTTTTAACAGCAGAAAGATATGGATATCTCAAGCCCAGGTTCCATCTTGAACTTCAGACTGATATATCCTATTGCTGCAAACCATTCCTAAACTGTCTTTTGTGAAGTTCTATAGCATCTTGTACCTCTAACACCATAAGTAGCTCTTTTTGTTATAACTCTGGTTTGTCTCCCCCATTAAACTGTAACTTTCTTCTTTTGTGGTACTGGGGATTGAACCCAGGCTGCTGTACCATTGAGCTATATCCCCAGCCCTTTTTATATTTTGAGACAATGTCTCACCAAGTTACCCACATTGCCCTCCAGTTTGCAATCCTCCTGCTTAGCCTCCTGAGTTGCTGGGATTACAGGCATGTGCCAACATACCTGGTGATCATAAATTTCTTAAAGATAATATTTGTAACCACTTTGCTCACTGTCTTATATTTAATAACAGGCATGGAATTTTGTAGTGAATGTCAGATATCATAGTACAAAAAGAAAATCAATAATTTTTTACTAGATAATATCTCAAATCTAACATGTCCAAAACCAAACTCATCATTTTGCCCTTAAGCTCCAAAACTGCTCTATTTTATTGTCTGTGTCATTCTTGATTTGCTATAATCCACTCACAACAAATCCACATCCAAGCAATCATCAAGTTCAATTTTTGCTCCTAAATATTTCTACAATCTAATCCTATATCCATTGTAATTTGTCTGAATCATCACCACATGGAGTATTGCTTTCTAATTATTATTTTTGTATTGAGTCTTTTCCCAACACTGCCATCACAACCTCACATCTAGCCTCTACAACACTTCCTGAGTGATCTACCTAAGTATCATTCTCCTGCTACAATTCCATAGGACAAGGGCCCATCTCTTCCTTATAAGACTCTCCTTGACCTAACTTGTACCTTCCTCTCCAGTTTATCTACTGCCACTGTACCTCAAAATGTGAGTCATTTAATTATTGTGTCCGTGATACCAATTAAATTATTTAACATAAGTGCCAATAAATATTGATATAAACAAACCAGACCTATGTAAACTTACTTTCTCATTAACAATTTTTTCTAACACTTTAGTATGAAAAATCTTAGACATACAGAAACATTGTAAGAATGCATAGTACATTTTACAGTAAGTTGCAAACATCTGTACACTTTACCCCTTCGGTCATGTTAGCATGCATGTCATTAATTAGAATTTAATGTTTATTTAGTCTTTTCCCTCCACCTATAAAATATATGTAAGTGAAATGCACCAAATTGAAGTATTCCATTATGAGTGTACATATATTATGCATAATATACATGTTATATTATGCCTACATCATTATAGATTCTCTAGCCAAAAAGTAGAATCAACCCAGGTTTCCATCAACAGATGAATAAAGAAAATTATGAAAATACACATATATGTATATCGTATATATATAATATGAGAGATTGAGTATGGGTGGAGACATATAATAGACCATCAAAGACCTGGAAGATCTCATTGGAAAATTAAAATTATTAAAAGCAGTCACATGAAGCCAGATGTGGGGACTCATACTTGTAATCCCAGTGGCAGGAGGATCACAAGTTCAAGGCCAGCCTCAGCAACTCAGTAAGACCCTGTCTCTAAATAAATAATAAAAAGGGCTAGGGATGTTGCTCAGTGGTTAAGGTTCTGGGTTCAAGGTTCAATCCCTGATACCAAAAAAAAAAGCAGTCATGTTTTCAGACATTCTAAAGAGCCACCTTTGTGCTCATGCAAGATACACGCTCAGAAAAGACTTGAAAAGACCTTAGGTTTTTCCTCTGTGGGGTTAATTCCAAAACTCAGAAGGAAGGCCAAGAAAAATACGGAAGGACATCCATGGAAAAGAGCCAGTCTGCACAGAATGGGAAAGAGATGACTATTTCCAAATGCTCAATGTGTCCACCATGATGGAAAAAAAACCCAAATCACAATATATACAAAGAAACAAGAACTCATTCAAAAATAATAATAATTTTGTCTGGGATTATAGTTCAGTGGTAGAGTATTTGCTTATTAAGCATAAGGCCTGGGTTTGTTCAGTAGCACATAAGTTATCATCATCATTATCATCATCAGAAACAATCCCTGAATAAACAAGGGTATCACCTTACTAGAAAAAGACTTTAAAACAACTGTCTTAAATGCATTTAAACAGCTAAAAGAAAACATGGACAACTAGCTAAAGGAAATCAAGAAAACCAAATAAATAGAATATTAACAAATTATAAAAAGATATGAGAAATTATGGCTAAAAAATTTTAAAAAATTCACTAGAGGGGTTTTACAGCAGATTTGAGCAAGCAGAAGAATAATCAGTGAGCTTGAAAATAAAACACCCAAAATTATTGAGTCTAAGGAATAAAAAGAAAAAAGAATGAAAAAACTAACAGCAGGCACATACTTCTAATCCCAACTACACAGGAGGCTAAGGCAGGAGGATCACAAGTGCGAGGCCAGACTGGGCAATTTAGACCCTGTCTCAAAATGAAATTTTAAAAAGGGCTGGGGATATAATTCAGTGGTATAGTGCTTCTGAGCATACGTGAGGCCCTAGCTGATTCCTAGTACAAGAACAACAACAACAACAACAACAAAAAAAAAAAACAGAGCTTAAGAGACATATGGGATATATATGTGTTTTATGGAAGACCCAGAAGAAGACAAAAGAGGTGAACTTATCTGAAGAAACAATTGCAAACAAAAAACAAAAACAAAAAAATGAAAAATCATTCCTAACTAAAGAATAGAAGTGGACAAACTCAAGTTCTACAAACTCAGTGTAGTAAACGCAAAGAGACCCACACCGTTATAATCAAACTATTGAAAGTCAAAAACAGAGAATCTTAAAAGGAACAAGAGAAAAAAAACTTGTCACACACAAGGGAAGTGTATTAAGATTATCTGCAGAATTCTCAGTAGAAACCTTACAGGCCCAAAAGACATGAGATGATAGACAGAGTAATAGGGGAAGGAAGAAAACAAAACAAAAAAAAAAAAACATCAACTAAGAATACTGTATCTAGGAAAACTTTCCTTCAATAATGAGAAAGAAATTAAGACCTCCCGTACCTAGTGATATTGACTAAACAAAAGGTATTTAAGTCAATACAACTGAACTTGCCCTTCAAGAAATCTAAAGGGGGGGGGTCCTTCAAAATGAAACAAAAGGATGCTACAGAGAAATTTAAAGTCATATGAAAGTTAAGTATAAAGTTCACCAATAAAGATGAACATGTTGACAAATACAGAATCCTAATTTTATAATTACGATGTACAAATCCACTTTTAATTCTTGAATAGAATCTATAAGATGAAAATACACAAACTACAAGCCTATGTTAATGAGTACATGATATATAAATATATGAAGATGTACTTTATGTGCAAATGAATTCAGTAAAACTTAAAATGTTTTATAATTGCAATGTTTAGCACAAATACAATCATCTATAAAATTGCATACAAAAAGAAATGTATCAAAAGACATTGGCTGAATGGGGAAAGAAAACAGAATCCAACAATATACTGCACACAAAAGACTTGTTTTTTTCTTTTTATCTAACATATGAGCTGAAAGTGACAAAATAGAGAAATATTTCATGTAAATAATAACCACAAGAGAGCGGGATTACCTATACTAACATCAGATAAAATAGACTTTCAGTCATAACCTGTTGCATGAGAACAAGAAAGATACTATATAATGATTAAAGGGTTAATTTACCAGCCAAATATCACAATGTTAAGTATTTATGCATCTAACACCAGAGCTCCTACATACATGCAGCAAACAGTGACAGAATTGAAGGAAGAAATAAAAAGCTACACTGTTAGGAGACTTCCAATATCTTATTTTCAGTAATGGATTTAACAACTAGAGGATCAATAAGAAAACAAGAGTACTAGAACAACCTTATGGATCAATTAGAACACATATGTACAAAACATGCTACCTAACCCCTATCAAATCTCAATATTTTTTTGCAGAAATCCATCCTTAAATTCATATGAAAAATCAAGGGGAGCTCCGGCCCACAGGCAGCTTCAGGGACCAGGACAGGGCAGCCAGGGACTTCCCCAAGCAGCCCTGCTCCCTCCGGCAGCAGGCGCCTTTCAAGGTTAGCTTCTGGGAGCAGACAGCCCAGTGAGAGCCTTTCTACACACAGCCAGCCACAAGTCCCGGAGCAAGCGGAGAGCTCCAGCCCGCAGGCAGTCTCTGGGACCAGGGCAGGGCAGCCAGAGACTTTTCCAGGCGGCCCTGCTCCCTCCGGCTGCAGGCTCTTTCCATGGGACAATCCAAGATGGCAGACTAGAGGGTGACTGCATCTCCTGTTGCTCCAGAACTCAGGATTCAAGAAGGGGAGGCATTGAGAGACTCGGACTGAAATAGAGCCACAGGGTGAGTCTCCCCCACTGGGTGAAGCTCGGCCCGGGCGGCAGGCCCAGATAGGGGCGAATACTCAGAGCAGGGCAGGGCAGCTAGAGTCTTCCCCAGGTAGCCCTGTTCCCTCCGGCGGTGGGCTCCTCCCACACGGCCAGCTTCTTGGAGCAGGCCCCCCAATGAAAGCCTTTCTGCACAGAACCAGCTCCAAGTCCCTCAGCCAGCAGCGAGCTCCAGCCTGCAGGCAGCTTTAGGGACCAGGGCAGGGCAGCCAGGGACTTCCCCAAGCAGCCCTGCACCCTCCGGCAGCAGGCTCCTTTCATGACCAGCTTCTCAGAGCAAACAGCCCAGTGAGAGCCTTTCTGCATAGAGCCAGCTCCAAACCCTGGAACCAATAGTGGGCTAGGGGCAGCTTTCTTCAGAAACACTGCATTATCAAGTTCCTCCAAGACTTTAGGCTACAGAAGGCTGGGAGGTGATACACTGGAAATCTATAGGGTCACTATAAGCCAAGAGAGGAAATCTGCAATATCTCAGAGTCCCACTGACATCTGACCAATATGAGAAAACAAGGGAAGAAAATGTCCCAAACAAACCTAGATACTATATCAATAAAACCCAATGACAGCACAGCAGAAGAAATGTCAGAAAGGGAGTTCAGAATGTACATAATTAAAACAATAAGGGACGCAAATGAAGAGATGAAAGAGCAAATGCAGGCATTGAAGGAGGAGATGAAAGAGCAAATGCAGGCATTAAATGATCGCACCAATCAACAGTTAAAAGAGCAAATATGGGAAGCAAGAGAACATTTCAATAAAGAGTTATAGATACTGAAAAAAAAAAATCCTTGAAATGAAGGAAACAATAAACCAAGTTAAAAACTCCATAGAAAGCATAACCAATAGGATAGAACACCTGGAAGACAGAACCTCAGACATTAAAGACAAAATATTTAATCTTGAAAACAAAGTTGAACAAACAGAAGATGGTAAGAAATCATGAACAGAATCTACAAGAATTATGGGATATCATGAAAAGGCCAAATTTAAGAATTATTGGGATTGAGGAAGGCTTACAGAAACAAACCAAAGGAATGAACAATCTATTCAATGAAATAATATCAGAAAATTTCCCAAATCTGAAGAATGAAATGGGAAACCAAGTACAAGAGGCTTATCGGACTCCAAATATACAAAATTACAACAGACCCACACCAAGGCACATTATTATGAAAATACCTAACATACAAAATGAAGACAGAATTTTAAAGGCCGCGAGAGAAAAGAATCAAATTACATTCAGGGGGAAACCAATAAGAATATCAGCAGATTTTTCAATCCAGATCCTAAAAGCTAGAAGGGCCTGGAACAACATTTACCAAGCCCTGAAAGAAAATGGATGCCAACCAAGAATCTTATACCCAGCAAAACTTACTTTCAGATTTGACGATGAGATAAGATCCTTCCATGATAAACAAAAGCTAAAAGAATTTACAAAAAGAAAGCCGGCATTACAGAACATTCTCAGCAAAATACTCCATGAAGAAGAGATGAAAAACAACAATGGAAATCAGCAACAGGAGGAACTAGCCTAAAGGAATAGCCAAATAAAGGAGAAACCAAATTATGTCAAAAAACAAAAATGAGTCCAATGACTACGAATACAAATCATATCACAGTAATAAACCCGAATGTTAATGGCCTGAACTCATCAATCAAAAACATAGACTGGCAGATTGGATTAAAAAGAAAAATCCAACAATATGTTGCCTCCAAGAGACTCACCTCATAGAAAGAGATACCCATAGACTAAAGGTGAAAGGATGGGGAAAAACATACCATGCACAGGGACACAGCAAAAAAGCTGGAGTATCCATCCTCATTTCAGATAATGTGGACTTCAAGCCAAAACTAGTCAGAAGGGATAAAGAAGGACATTACATACTGCTTAAGGGAAGCATAAATCAGCAAGACATAACAATCATATATATCTATGCCCCGAACGTTGGCTCATCCATGTACGTCAAACAAATCCTTCTTAATTCCAGAAATCAAATAGACCACCACACAATAATACTAGGCGATTTTAACACATCTCTCTCACCACTGGATAAATCCTCCAAACAACAATTGAATAAAGAAACCATAGATCTCAATAACACAATCAACAATTCAGACTTAATGGACATATATAGAATATACCATCCAACAAAGAACGACTACACAGCAGCACATGGATCCTTCTCTAAAATAGACCATATTTTATGCCACAAAGCTACTGTTAGCAAATACAAGAAGATAGAGATACTACCTTGTATTCTATGATATCATAATGGATTGAAATTAGAAATAAATGACAATAAAAAACAGAAACTTCTCCAATTTAACTGGAGATTAAATAATATGCTATTATATGATGAATGGATAACAGAAGACATCAGGAAGGAAATAAAAAAATTCTTAGAAGTAAACGAGAACAAAGACACATCATATCAAAATCTCTGGGACACTATGAAAGCAGTACTTAGAGGAAGATTTATTTCATGGGGTGCATTCAACAAAAGAGGTAGAAATCAACAATAAATGAATTAACACTACAGCTCAAAGCCCTAGAAAAAGAAGAGCAGACCAACACCAAAAGTAGTAGAAGACAGGAAATAGTTAAAATCAGAGCCGAAATCAATGAAATTGAAACAAAAGAAACAATCGGAAAAATTAACAAAAAATAGTTGGTTCTTTGAAAAAATAAACAAAATTAATAAACCCTTAGCCACACTAAACAAAGAGAAAGAGGGAGAAAACTCAAATTACTAAAATTTGGAATGAACAAGGAAATATCACAACAGACACAAGTGAAATACAAAACATAATTAGAAGCTATTTTGAAAACCTATACTCCAACAAAACAGAAAACCTCGAAGACATCAACAAGTTTCTAGAGACATTTGCATTACCTAAACTGAACGAGGAGGATATACACAACTTAAATAAATCAATTTCAAGCAATGAAATAGAAGAGGTCATCAGAAGCCTACCAACAAAGAAAAGTCCAGGACCAGATGGGTTCTCAGCCGAGTTCTACAAAACCTTTGAAGAACAGCTCATTCCAATACTCCTCAAACTATTCCATGAAATAGAAGAGGAGGGAACCCTCCCAAACTCATTCTATGAAGCCAATATCACCCTGATACCTAAACCAGACAGAGACACATCGAGGAAAGAAAATTTCAGACCAATATCCTTAATGAACATCGACGCAAAAATTCTCAACAAAATTTTAGCAAATCACATACAAAAATATATTAAAAAGATAGTGCACCACGATCAAGTGGGTTTTATCCCAGGGATGCAAGGTTGGTTCAACATCCAGAAATCAATAAATGTCATTCACCATATCAACAGGCTTAAAGTTAAGAATCACATGATTATTGCGATAGATGCAGAAAAAGCATTTGATAAAATACAGCATCCCTTCGTGCTCAAAACACTAGAAAAAATTGGGGTAGTGGGGAACATTCCTTAACATTGTAAAGGCCATCTACGCTAAGCCCACGGCCAACATCATTCTAAATGGTGAAAAACTGAAAGCATTCCCCCTAAAAACTGGAACAAGGCAGGGATGCCCTCTTTCACCACTTCTATTCAACATCGTCCTTGAAACTCAAGCCAGAGCAATTAGACAGACCAAAGAAATTAAAGGGATACAAATTGGAAAAGAAGAACTCAAACTATCCCTGTTCGCTGATGACATGATTATATATTTAGAGGAACCTGGAAATTCCACCAGAAAACTCTTAGAACTCATAAGTGAATTCAGTAAAGTAGCAGGTTACAAGATCAATGTTCATAAATCCAACGCATTTTTATACATAAGTGATGAATCTTCAGAAAGAGAAATTAGGAAAACTACCCCATTCACAATAGCCTTGGAAAAAATAAAATACTTGGGAATCAATCTCACAAAAGAGGTGAAAGACCTCTACAATGAGAACTACAGAACACTAAAGAAAGAAATTAAAGAAAACCTTAGAAGATGGAAAGATCTCCCGTGTTCTTGGATAGGCAGAATTAATATTGTCAAAATGGCCATACTACCTAAAGTGCTATACAGATTCAATGCAACTCCAATTAAAATCCCAATGATGTACCTTACAGAAATAGAGCAAGCAATTATGAAATTCATCTGGAAGAATAAAAAAACCAGAATAGCTAAAACAATCCTCAGTAGAAAGAGCAAAGCAGGGGGTATCGCAATACCAGATCTTCAACTGTATTACAAAGCAATAGTAACAAAAACGGCATGGTATTGGTACCAAAATAGACAGGTGGATCAATGGTACAGAATAGAGAACATGGACACAAACCCAAATAAATACAATTTTCTCATACTAGACAAAGGGGCCAAAAATATGCAATGGAGAAAAGATAGCCTCTTCAACAAATGGTGCTGGGAAAACTGGAAATCCATATGCAACAGAATGAAATTAAATCCCTATGTCTCACCCTGCACAAAACTCAACTCAAAATGGATCAAGGACCTCGGAATCAGACCAGAGACCCTGCATCTTATAGAAGAAAAAGTAGGTCCAAATCTTCAACTCGTTGGCTTAGGATCAGACTTCCTTAACAGGACTCCCATAGCACAAGAAATAAAAGCAAGAATCAATAACTGGGATAGATTCAAACTAAAAAGCTTTCTCTCAGCAAAGGAAACTATCAGTAATGTGAAGAGAGAGCCTATAGAGTGGGAGAATATCTTTGCCACTCATATTTCAGATAGAGTGCTAATTTCCAGAATCTATAAAGAACTCAAAAAACTCTACACCAAGAATACAAATAATCCAATCGACAAATGGGCTAAGGAAATGAACACGCAGAAGAAGATGTACAAGCAATCAACAAACATATGAAAAAATGTTCAACATCTCTAGTAATAAGAGAAATGCCAATCAAAACTACCCTAAGATTCCATCTCACCCCAATTAGAATGGCGATTATCAAGAACATAAGCAACAACAGGTGTTGGAGAGGATGTGGGGAAAAAGGTACACTCATACATTGCTGGTGGGGTTGCAAATTAGTGCAGCCACTCTGGAAAGCAGTGTGGAGATTCCTTAGAAAGCTTGGAATGGAACCACCATTTGACCCAGCTATCCCACTCCTTGGCCTATACCCAAAGGACTTAAAATCAGCATACTACATAGATACAGCCACATCAATGTTCATTGCTGCTCAATTCACCATAGCCAGATTGTGGAACCAACCTAGATGCCCTTCAGTTGATGAATGGATAAAGATACTGTGGCATATATATATAATGGAATATTACTCAGCCATGAAGAATGATAAAATTATGGCAGTTGTAGGCAAATGGATGAAATTGGAGAATATCATGCTAAGTGAGATAAGCCAATCTCAAAAAACTAAAGGACGAATGATCTCGCTGATAAGCGAATGAGGACATACAATGGGGGGTGGGAGGGGTTAGTTTTAGGGTTAGGGTTTGGTTTAGGGTTAGGGATAAGGAGGATGGTAAGAATGGAGGAATGAAGGACTGTATAGAGGGAAAAGAGGGGTGGGAGGGGTGGGGGGAAGGGAAAAAAATAGAATGAATCAAACAACATTACCCTATGTAAATTTATGATTACACAAATTGTATGCCTTGACTCCATGGACAAATGGAGAAACAACATGTATCCCATTTGTTTCCAATAAAAAAAAAGAAAAAAGAAAAAAGAAATCAAGGAACCTCCAAAAGACAAAGCAATCTTGAAAAAGAATAAGGTTGGAGAACACATGCTTCCTAATTTCAAAATTTACTAAAAGCTACAGTAATCAAAACAGTGTGGCATTGGAAAGACATATAGAACTATGGAAGAAAATAAGAGAGCCTGGAAATAAACCTCCGTGTACATACATAAATGATTTTTGACAAGGGTTTGGGGATAGTCAGCTTTGTTGCTGTGACCAAAATGTCTGAGAAGAACAACTACAGGAGGAAAAGTGTATTTGGGGTTTACAGTTTCAGAGGAAAGCTGCTCACCTCATGATAGCCAGGAAACAGAGAGGGAGAATAAGGAATCAGGGATAAAATATAAACCTGAAGTTTTACCCCTAGTGACCTAGATTCCTTTAGCGATGTCCATATGCCTACAGTTAACCACCAAGTTCATTCAAATTATTAATCCATCAAATGGATTAACCCACTGATTAGGGTACAGCTCTCTTAATCTATTTCACCTCTGAACATTCCTACAATAATGGCAGCTTTGGGGGAATACCTCATATCCAAACCATAATAGGCACTAAGATAATTTGATGGGGAAAAGAGTCCTTTCAACAGATGGTGCTGGGAAAATGGATGTCCACATGCAAAAGAATGACGTTGTCTTCCTTCTTGACACCATATACAAAAATTAAAAGGTATTAAAGACCTGTACATAAGATCTAAAACTAGAAACCTCTTAACACGTGGGGATAACCTCCACAACACTGAATTTAACAATTACTCAACAGGTAAGACACCAAGAAGCACAGGTAACAAGAAATACTGGATAATTTGGATCCCTAGCAACACAAACAAACCAACCTGAATTTCATTAATTTTTTTTTTTAAATCTGCCCATCAAAAGACACCATCAGCTGAGTAAAAACAGCCATTATAATGTGTGTGAAGTAGCCAGGTGTGGTGGCACATGCTTGTAATCTCAGGGGCTGATGCAGGAGGATCCAGAGTTTAAAGTCCGTCTCAGCAACTTAGTGAGGCCCTAAGCAACTCAACGAGACTCTGGGGTGGTGGGGGAGACTGGGGGTGTGACTCAATAGTTTAATGCCCCTAGCTTCAATCCCCTGTTTTACCAAAAGGAAAAAACAAACAGAATACAAAAGCATTGGCAAGGATGTGGAGAAACTGGAACATTTGTGCATTGCTGGTGAGAATGCAAAATGGTATAGCCTCTGTGGAAAATGGAATGGTAGTTCCTTAAAAAATTAAACATCAAACTACTATATGATCTAATAATTCCATATCTGTTACATACCCAAAAGAATTGAAAACAGGAACTTAAACTTATTTGTACAGCAATGCATAACAGTATTATTCACAATACCTAAAAGATAAAAACAACCCAATGTCCATCAGCATTTAAAGAGATAGATGCACCATGGCATGTATACACAATTAAATATTATTAAGCCCTAAAAAGAGAATGCAATTTTGATACTTAATATAAATGGATGAACCTTGAAGATATTATGCTAAGTGAAATAAACCAGATTCAAAGAGACAAACATGGCATGACTCCACTCATGAAATACCTGGTTTCATGTGTTTATTGACATTTGGAAGAAATGTCTGTTCAGAATAGTCTTTTTTTTTTAAGAGACAGAAAGTCTCCAAAGGGCCAGGAGAGTTAAGCCTGACCCAAGGGGAGTGATACAGGTAGGATATGAGGTATGTGTACATACATACACCTATATCCTCAATATTTACATACTGACAATTCCATTAATAAAGAGCATCCTGAAGCATAAGTGTGTAACTTCTAAAGTGATTGACAGAGTAGTGATTTTTCACTAACATTCTTCTATCATAAATTAATTACTTATAGGGCAGTATCTTCAAGTATTGGTTGAAATACAGTAAATGATAAATTATTTTTATGCTTATCCTTTCCTTCAAATGATTTTTTTAAATATGTTAAAATATGTCAACATACTCCCTTAAGTAGGTGACTTGGGTGAACCGCTAGGTAAAAAACTTTTTTACACAGCCATAATATAATCATTCTTTATAAATACTGAATTTATCTTAGTATTTATGTCCTGTTAGGTCAGAATTTGGGCGACTATATGACAGAGAGCAGAGCAACTGAGACAAAGGGTAGTGCCACACCACAACCAGGCAGGAAAACTCCACTGAATCTTACCTGCACCTATCACTCAGCAGGACACCCACCCATTCAGGCCTATAAAGACCCTGGGCAGCTGGAGCCACGTGCGATTTTCTCCAGCTCCTTACCCTGACCTGTACCCCGGGGTGGGGGGGATTTTGCCTGAGACCCAAATTCCAATAAAGCTTGCTTTGGCCGCTTTCTGTCCGATTTTATTTGGCCACTAGCCGTGTCCCCAAGCTTACACTATCTCCTTCCCCAAAAAGTTAGGGCAATTCATAAATATTATATTTATATATTATATTATCATTAATTCATAAATATTATATATAATATAGAAAATATACATAAAGTAAAAGTAAATTAGAAGTTGCAGAGTAAGAGATAGCTCTGGTAAGATACTAGATACAAGTTAAAACTGAGTTTAATTGTGAATTTGAGGAGGCATAGCAAAAAAGGAAATAGATTTACTTTGGAAGGCTTCATGATGTAACCTAATAAGGATTTACATGCAAACTATCTCAGTTTCAGTTTCAGTTTTGTTTATGACTTCCTTACTGCTACACACCTCTATACCTATTCATAATCTAAGTATAATCTTTAAAAATAATATCACATGATTGTTATGTCAAATTAGGTAATGGCAAAGCATTTTATAAACTCCAAAAACATGGTTCACTATATTTGTTCTTTTTTACTAAAGTATTCAAATAATAAATTTATCTGAGGAAATGTTTTTCTAGCACATTCATACTCAACAATGTTTATGCCAGAAAACTGAAAAACTAAACAGGTTTTTATGTAGGGTTTTGAAAAAGACAGTTCCTATTCACAGAGAGGCTTCTTATGATACCTCTTCTATGTAAGCTTAAGATATTATACTAAATCATAATCCACTGAAGGCATTTCTGTGGAGGATGAAATGACATGTTCTAAATACATTCCTTTCTGATAGTTAACACAGAAGTTAGGAAGTTAGATAGTTAGCTTATCTATTAACCTGTCTCTCTTAAGTACTTGAAGCCTCAAACTAACCTTTGGCAAATGCTAGACAATAGTCAGTTTGAAAATGCATTTCCTACAAATGACCAAAGTACTAAAACTCAGCAACATTAACCAAAAAAAGTCTCATTATGATATCAAATATGCAAGAGGCAGAATTAATGTTTAATAGTGAAACTTGAATTACTGGTCAGCTTACTCAGGAAAGGATCTACTGCCACATGATGGGTTTTTGGCATGAATGTAATCCAGGGCCTTAAGTGACAAAACTAGGGAGTCAGAGGAGCTAATCATAAAGAAGCCTGTAAAACCCAGGCTTTTAACTTTGTAGTATGTTAAAAAGAAAAAAACTGCAGTGGAAAAAGCACTGCAAAGAGAAATAAGAAATTCTAATCCCAGCTTTACCACTAAGTAAGTGACTGGACAAAGCACTTCACCCACATGAGCATCAGTTTGCTTACCTATAAAATGAAAGGATTTCAGATTGAGTTTTCAGGTTTCTTCTGTCTCTAAAATATTCATCCTCTGGAATTTAATTATTGTTATATCTGAAACTTGAGAAGAGACATTAGTAACAGAGGAAACCTAGTGCAAAACAAAGGCATAACTTATATCAAAGAAAAAAATCTGTATTAAGTGAGCAACAGGTCAAAATCCAGTTTTTAGCAAAGCAAACCTTAACATGTCTTGAATTTGCTTAAGAAAGTCTATATACATTTAAAAGAAAGTGACCTGGTATCACCCAACATTAGGTAACAGCAGTAGGGTGTGTCTTAGAAAGTGCGCTTAACTATATGTAGAAATCAAATGAGGAACTGGGGAATACCCTTTTGTTGTGTAAATTACTACAGGAATTAACTTGTACCTTCATTCAGTCAAGGGTGAGCATAATTTCAGCACATAATAAAATGAAGATCAACCTCCTCTAGAACTACAACTTCCTATTACCAAACAAAATCATCTTTTCCCAAACTAGGAAAGAAACAAAGCAAAACTACCAGTTCTACACTGTTTATCAAAGGATGGAATTTCATAAGCTTTGATTTGGTTCAATAATTTTATTTCTACAGTTCTATAACAAGGAAATAATCCTATAATCCAGAAAATAATTAATGTCTAGGCATATCCATCATAGGGTTTCTTAATAAAAAAAAAAAAAGAAGCAATTAGAAATGACAAAAATTTCACCAAAAAAAGAAATCATTAAAGTTGTAATATTTGATGGAATAAAATTCAATCATTAGAAACAAAGACTGTGGGAACACTAAAAAGTGTTCAGAGAGAAGCCAAAGTGTTCAAAGAAAACAAAAGATATGGAATCATATACAAAATTTTAGCTAGGCTTAAAATAAGTAAAGTGTAGAAAAAAGATAACTGGAAGGAAATAATGTTAACCATATTTTATGTGATTGGTGAGACAGCTAAATTTTTGTACTTCTCTGTTTTCCAAATTTGATTTAATTCATATGCTTTACTTTTAATGATTAAACAACTGAATATAAAACACTTTTTCACTAATTTTCAAAATATCCCTCTAAGGTAGAGTACAAGTCAAGGTTATTTAGCATGGTACAGCCTATCATGGAAACCTTGGAAATGCCTTAAAAGTCTTTTCAGTGGATTTTAAAGAAAACGTTTATGGCTTTTTAAAAAAAGTCCTGTGATCACCGGAAAGGAAGAAGGGAGGAAAGACAGAAGGGAAGAAGGTAGCAGGGAAGAAAAGGGGAAAATAGCTAAACCACATGACACTTTATGTGAAACCTGGTCTTTCAGCTAGAAGTATTTACAGATACTAGGAAAATAAAATAATTTACCTTGGATCTCTGCCAGTTGAGCAAAACCTAACTACAGGTTCCTCACTGACCATTCTAATGGTATAGAAATTAGACTTTAGTATGGCAGTTTATAGGCCAAGAGTTGGAGCTTGTCTTTAAAATGACTGTGCTTTTAATGTTTTGTTTTTAAATTGAAAGCTACCTAAAACCACTGAACTTGCCAGCACACACACAGAAGCCTGGGGCAGTATTAAATTACTCACTCTTCTTATTACCTGTTTTTCCCGGGTTTTTTTTTTTTTTTTTTTTTTTTTTTTTGGCGGAGGGGGGGGTTTGTGGGGGGGTGGTATGTGTACCTTAGCTTCTAGAGAGCTCACACACACCACCCCCCCCACACACACACACAGTTCCCCTACTTTCCGCTCCATACCCCTTTTCCTTGAGATGTGATTATGTAAAATAGTATGAATGCAGACTTTTTATGAAGGCTTCTTAGTAAAAAGAATTTTAAAGATAAAACTTAAGGAATATCTTTTTTTTTTAAATGGTGCAAGGAATCAAACCCATATATGTTAGGCATGCACTCTCTCTCTGGGCCACACCCCCAGCCTTATATTATTTTAAATATCTCAATGCAATAAAAAAATTATTTTTAGATAAATTATTTTCACCCATACTTTAAGAAAAATATGTCTAATTAGGACATGAGTGCCAGCTGTTATCCCTGCTCTCTTCACCTTTCACCTTTATCATTTTAACTGCAAACAGGCTAACTACAAATTTTCAAACAAAATGTTCCTACTGTATTATTTTTCAAATGGTACTACTCTTCAGTTTTGCCTTCAAACATACTCTAGTTTCGTTATAAAATCTTGTTTTTCTATACCTGATGATGTTAATGTTGGTATGGGGGAGATATGAAACATGGAAAGAATAACAAATGGGAAATAAATGAAGTTCTTGTTAATATTTCTTATACCTTCATAACATGTTATAAAAGGCTTATGACACTATATAATCTTTTCTATTTAATTCCTTACCTCAGGAGTCACTAACAAATATTCAGTAAAAAAAATCAAATTTAATACATGCATTTTATTTAGAACCTTTTAGAATACATAGTATTTTAAAATCAAATAAGGCAGAATCATGATAAACTGCAGTTTACCATTTTTTGTTGGAGTACTCAGATGCTTCCAAATTTCAACTATCATCTTGTCCTTCCTTCTTTGCCTTTTTATGCTTCATACATTTCTTGATTAGTTTTATGAATATTATATAAGAATTTTAATAATTGAGTAAGATAAATATAAAGTTATCTTATTTACATATGTACAGTATGTTTCAAATAATTTTATTTCACTCTTTTTAAATGTTTGAAAATAGTAAAGATTTAAATGTTCAGTCAATATTTTGGTTCTGCTTAAACATGATTTTATTTTAACTTAATTATTTTTATTTATTTATTCGCAGGACATTGGAGATGGTGGTTCTCTCAGAATGGTTCATTTTGGTCTGGTGTAAAAAATGAACTTTTTTTTTTAATTTCAAAAAGGAACCAGTCTTTTTCACATCTAACTTTTTCATGGCCTGATTCAATTAAAATCTCCCTGTATGATTTTTTAAAAAAGGAAATATGGTATATGTAACATAGCATAGTAATAGCAAAGTGATCCTAAATAAATGTTCTTAAATACTTTATTTTTAGTAATATACAAATTTTAAAAATGTCTTAAGTTGTACATTATTAGGTGCTTCAAAAGCAGAATATTTAAACCTTGTTCTCTTTAGTATTTTAAAAATTTTGTCCTCTGTTGTTACCTATATCACTAATTTATATTACATATAAAATATTTATTAAGTAAAAATTTCAGCCCAAACCCATTAGTAGTAGACATTTCCCCTGGATCTTTTGAATTACTGCTATGACGTACTGACTGCCTGTGAAACTCAGATATATTGTCTCCCTCTGGAGCAAAGAGCAGGCATGCTCACTACCCTGTTATAAAAGATTTGCACTCCTTAAGTTCAAGGTTCTTTCTCCTTTAAACAGCCCACAGTGTGCTGTTGTAATCTGGCCCTTTTCACATTGCTGTGAATGTGGGAATAGGACTCAGGAAATCAAGGCAAAAATAAATAAATTTAAAATGCTGATACTCTGGCTATTATGATTAATAAAGTGTCCTTTGTTTCTAATGCCAGGAGTCTTGTGCCATTTACCAGCAGACATGAAACAATAGTTCCATAAATTATTAGTTTGCAAGTAAGATAAAATTTCAGACACACACAGTTCTTGATACCCATCATTAGCATATAAAATATTTTCAAATTGTAGATATCTGTAATAATAAACATCTTGAAATACTGTGCATGAATTATAAAACAATCTTTTTAAAAGTCACACTGAAGGCTCTTATACTTCAGAGTTTTCTTCCTACTTTCTATTCATCTATCAGGGGGACATGACAAAGGAGGTGAAACTCATTTTTCAATTTAAAACTGCTCTAAAAAATTTTAGGGTAATTTTTAATGTTGTGAGTGTAATGAAGAAAGCTGCTCCCCTGCCCTTTCTGTTGCAGCCATTTTCTTCCACAGGAAAAAGATGGCAAATACTGTTGGTACACTTGTCTGATATCTTGTTTTTTTTTATTAGAGTCAACATGTATGGGATTACTCAAATGTGTTTGTTAGAGACATCTGATTAATTTATAAAGCTATCCTATGGAGTAACATATTTAAAAACATTATTCTTTGAATAGTAATTTTGTTCATATTTTTCAGGTATACAAGCCTTTAAAGCAGAAAGTTTATCAAGCTGCTATTCTCCAAATTAAACTTGTCTGTAATGGTAATTTTAAACTCATCATTTAATGTTCTGTTATAGGACCTGTCATCAATAGGGGTATATGTAAAATTTGTTACACTGAGATAAAAGAAATTTAAATGTAAATGTATTTCTAAAACTTAGTGAGACTGATTTGTTTAAAGATTAATATTGTGAAACATGAAAGCATTTTGCCACTTTGCCACATAAAAGGAAAGTTAAAAGCTCTCTCAGCCTTTCTTTGATTCATATTTTAGATATAATGTTAAATTGTGTTAACTAATGTTCATATAGACTCAGGAGTCAATATATGTAAACTTCTTAAAATGACATTTAAGAAAGAGTGTAATGCACAGTAGCAAAAATGGGACAACAGTGACTGAGATTGGGGTCTCTGATCTCATGACTGTGGCATGCCTGGTGCAAGATGCCTAATTGCTGTGGCAGTACATTAATCTCAGGCACACAGCTCTTGGGAAGGAAAGAAACCAGTGTTTCATCAGCTCCCTTCTCTGGTTCCTGCCCACCTTACAGTACTTGAGTACCTGAGATAAAGCTGTGCCTCACAACCCTGCTGCACATTAGAATGACTCCAAAGTAAGCCAGACTTTAACTCATTTAAAGTTGTGTTCAAAAGTTTGATGTTTGAGATTACTGTGATCTCAAACAGGGAATATAATGAATAACTCAGCCAAAATTCAAGATAGCTACCACCATAGCACAAACTGAATGTTTTACTGTTGGTAATTCCTTTTTGTATTTTCCTTGTAAACTCTAATTGTTGCCTAATCAATATTTTGCAGAAGTACTGCTTCAGGAGCGAACACCATAAATTAACTCAGAATAGTAGGCCATCACCTATAGGACAGATAAATTAGATAAAAGGGGGTAAATAACTGTAAAGTTATAGACATCGAAGTTAAAGCCCAGTACTCTTACTTTATGACTGGTGAGACTGGCTTGCTTGATTGTTAAGATCAAACTTAGAGATTGAGATTAAATACAGAGGTCAAGAAAAGTCCATATTTGGGTCTTGCCTTCAAAGTCAGCCTAAACCCAGGGAACAAGAGGACTTTAAAGAGCTTTGCAACTCTGGGTGGGTCACACAACCTCCTAATCAAGGAGATTGATGAGGCCACTAGAGAATAAAAAGCCACTCAATACACCTGCTGCAGAGGAGGGTCATAGAAAAAGTGAGACACCCCTAATGCTTCCAAGGGAAGCAACCTCATTGAGGAGACCCTGTCTAACCAATGGCACTAATGGAGCTAAGAAGCTGCTCTTAAGTTCTCTATGAGTGACCCCTGTGGGAACTCAGCTGACTCTTTAACAGACAGGAACAGGTCACTTTGATCAGCTTGATCTTAAACACCTAGCAAAACAGTTAAAACCAAAATGTAGCCATTCTTGGGCATTTAAAAGAAATAATAGTTAAATGTAACTGAAGATGTACACTTGTGTTAGCCTACTAGAATAAAGACTAAAAGCTACAAAAGAGAGATTCTTAGGCAAATGTACCTGATAACTTTCAAGAGAAACTGCCAGAGTCAGAAGTTTTAGTCAGTTTAAGGCCTACAGACACAGGTAGGCTTAATCTACATTTGCTAGTAACAGAAGTATAGAGATCTCTACTAAATGTTGTGTTTACATTCCTGATAACCTGGACAATGTTAAAGTTCCCAAATAAAGGCCTTATCCTCTCCAGCCTTTGCTAGGCCTTGTTATGGGAACAACTTCTCAGTTCTTCCACCCTCTGGTGAGGAATTACTGACTTCTGTCATCTTTATGATATGCATTGGCATGTTCCAGATTCTGCAACATTTATATTGTATCAATCTCATTTCAGTACTCATGTCTTTTTGTTCTTCTCTCATAGAAGCACCCATCCCCAGATGCCTTTACAACCTGCTCTTCCCCAACCAAACTTCTACCATGAACCCCTTGACTAATCCGATTTCTAAAAAGGGAACACCAAACTGCTTGACCCACGCTGCCCTCTTCCAGCTCGAAGAAGCCAGATTGGTTATCACCCCCTTTCCCTATACCAGTGAAGGAGTTTCTAAAATTATAGGGGTGAATGAAGACAGAATTGGGGACAGGCAGTTAGTGTAGAAATAGGGATCAGTCAAATCGAGGAAATGAAGTCCTTGAAAACCATCTGCCTTTGGAAGTCTGGAAGGACAATGGACTTTTTACATCTCACCTGCAAAACCAGCCCCAGTCACTTAGGCAGGAAGGAGAGAGACAGCTTCAGAAAGAACTGGAGAACAAAAGATTTTCTTATAAAAACAGAAACGGAGGAATGTAATGTATAAAGATGCTCCCCTGCCCTTTCCATTGCAGCCATTTTCCCCACCTCCCCAACCACTTCTCAGTCTGTGAACATCCTAGCTAGCTATTGATTCATCAGTCAGCTTGCAAGTATCCTTCTCCGTTATTGGTCACCTATTAGCCCGGTGAAATTCAATCGCCATCTTTTCTCTCTTGCTTTTCTCTCCCCCTGACTTGCTTTCTTTCACCTCCTCACTTTCTACTCTCTCTAGCATGCACCCTTTCTCTTTCCTTTCTCTTTTCCTCTCATTTTCTCTCTTACCCTGCAGGCAGACACTTTGTTTGCTTAATAAATTGCCTTATGTGATTTCCTGTGTCCAGCATGGTTTCCATGGGATCCCTTACAGTGAGCTACACTAAAAAGAGATAAAGTGGCCAGACATGGGGGTATGCACATGTCATCTCAGCTATTGGGGAGGCTGAGGAAGCACATTCACTTCAGACCTGGAGTTCATGACCAACATAGTTAATGTAATGAGACCCCCATCTTGAAACAATATAAACAAACAAAAAAGATGCAGTTATCAGCAAATTTTAATTTCCCATCCTTTTTTACCACAGATAATTGTTGGGGGCTGTGCCATGTTGGCGGCGCCGGGATGGCGCCTGATCACATCGGCAGCTAGGAGGTTAATTGACATAAGCACACTCAGGTGATTTTATCGTCCACGCACACAATGTATGTGCATGTGTTCTCGAGCACTAATTGCCTGCTCCGATCGTCTCACCTAATCTTTGCGTAAGAGGCGTGGCCCTGCTCTCCGCCTCCTGGAGGTGATATAAGCGTAGGCGGAGCGAGACAGAGACACAGCAGCCGTTAGCAGAAAAGCAGTAGAAGACGACTCACGCACGGAAGCAGCTAGACACACGCGCGGCAGCAGCCAGAGGGAAAAACACGCGGCAGTAGCTAGTAGGGAAAAGTAGTGGCAGCAGCCAGAAGAAAAAACACAGCAGCTAGTAGGGACATACGCAACAGCAGTCAGAAGAAAGGAAAAACGCGCGGCAGCAGTGAGTAGGGGCAGTGGCGGAAGGCAGATCGCAGAACAGAGAACTGAGATGCATCACTAAAACACCTTAGGTAGACGTACCCTTAGTTCACAGGATGCAGGACACACCAGTAAGCAGCAGACCTTAAGTGAGGCGTAGCAAGTCTCCCTTCCTCTAAGCAAAGCCTGTCCTTCTCTCAAGGTCTCTCTTAAGCAAAGTTTCTTTCTCTCTGATAAGCAAAGTCTCTCTCTCCTCTCAAAGCAAGTAAACCTCATTTCCTCTATCCTCTATAAACAAGCAAGAAAGCAGTGCACTAAAGAGAAAGAAGTGCCTCAGTTTCCACTCCACCACCCATAAGACCCGTGCAAGTTGTTGCTGCAAGTGGTGACAAATATCCACGGATTTTGGAACCGCAAAGAGCCAGCGACAGATAATCAAGTTAATTCTTTAAGAAAAATTATATTTAAAAAAATATAATTTTTAAACAATTATATTTTAAAAATATAATTTTGCCAAGAATACATTTTCTCCAGACTTTATACTAAATTCATTAATCTAAAAAACTGCATTTCTTGATCTACCATATGCTTTTGCTCATGTGACCACTGTGGGAGGGTGGTAGAAAAGTTCAGTACTGTTTCTAGGTTCTATGTGAGGAGACCACAGCCTATGCTAATGAGATATTAAAGAAAATATGGTTATGAATACATCTATGTTTTTCTATGTAATGATGATATTATAAAATAAATGTTTGCCAGTTCTCTAAGTGAAAACTAAGAAACCCTTTTTTTCCTTAAGTTCCCCATTTTTCCAACTTTATATACCTCTGAAAAATGGACTCAAATATACAGAAAACCAAGTGTAGATAGTAAACAAGAATATATTATGAATTAGAGCTTTCATAATATCCATGCAAATACTGTATTTTCTACATGCTATAAATCTGGAGATGTTTATTAAACATTCCAATAAGCTGATATTCCTGCTTTGCTAGAGCCCAGAAGAATTATGAATGGGCTACTATAGCTCTAAAGAGAAAATTTCTCAGAAAAAATTTCTACATAATTCACATTAACTAGGACATTATGCCTTATTACTTGAATTGTGTTTGGAATGCCAATATCTAGTGTTTGGGGTCCAGCAAAAGGCCAAAAGCCAAAATTGAGATCTTCTACTTTCTTCTTACTGAGTATATCAATGTTACTGAAGGAGCTAAAATTATACTACTCTGGAATATTAACAAAGTTAAAAAAAAAACACTTGAAAAATGGTGCAAGATCACTGATATTCGTGCTGATTCTTTAAGGCAAGTGATGAAATTCCCATATAAAAGATGCAACATTCTTATCATCAAGACCAGAAAGTTGAGGTTCAAAGGAATTCTGTACAAAAAAAAAGGCGTTCTACTAACCCTTATCAAATGGCTACTTCTCTACCCAGTTCACTACCTGACCCAAGTCCTTTGCATTACCACATTTTTTCCAACTTCTTTGTTCAAGTAATTAATGTTAGATGCTTCTTTAGGTTTGCATTTTCTTATAAGGCCTCTGGTACCACATAAAACTTGCATTAAATAAATATTGTGCTTTTCTCCGTTAATCTACTTGTGTCAATTTGTTTATTGGCATGGGGATTAAAACCAAGGCACTTTACCACTGAGTTACATCCCCAACCCTTTTCTCATGTTTTATTTTGAGGCAGGGTCCCACTAAGTTGCTTACGGTCTCTGTAAATTGTTGAGGCTAGACTTGAACTTGTTTGCAATCCTTCTGTCTCAGCCTCCCAGAGTTGCTGGGATTAAAGGTGTGTGTTATTATGTCCTGCTGTCAGTTAAGTTCTTGGGTCCAGCTAGAACCCAAAGAGGATGGAGTACTGTTTTGCCATTCCCACATTAGTAAAGACTAAGATAATTAAATTTACAACTAAAGTTCTATTCTATACATTTAGAACAGACTTAAGAACCAATGAAATAGAGAACCTAGAAATAAACCTTTATATACATGACCAGATGATTTTTCAACCAATGTGCCAAGACCATTGATTTGGGAAAGGATAATTTTTTCAATAAACAGGGAGAAATAGGATATCCACATGCAAAAGTATGGACATGGACCTTTACCTTGTATCATATACAAAAACTAACTCAAAATGGATTCAAGACCCAAATGTAAGACCTAGAACTATAAAACTTAAGAAAACACAACTTCATTAGATTGTACTTAAAAATTATTTCTTTGATGTGATGTAATGCATCACAGGTAAACTGAACTCACTGAAATTAATAATTTCTATGCATTACAGGACACTACACCAGCAAAGTAAAAAGAAAGAAAATGTTTTAAAATCATATCTGATAAGGACTTAATATCTAGAAAATATGAAGAATTCCAACAACTCCAGTTGGGTTGAGAAATATGAACAAAAAAGCAAGTAACCAACTTGAGCAAAGAATCTGAATAAAGTTTCTCCAAAGAAGATATACAAATGGCCAACAAGACATGAAATGATGCTCAATATCACTAATCTTTAGGAAAAGGAAAACCAAAACTATAACATAACACTTCATACACATTGGGATGCCTATTACATTAAAAAAAAAAAAAAAAAAAAAGACCTAGCATAGGTCACTGGTTCACAAAATAAAAATAGAAAAAAACAAGAGAATATAGCAAATATTAGCAAGATGAATTGGAACCCTTGTACATTGGTGTTGGGAATATAAAGTATAGCCACTATAGAAAACAGTACAGTGATTCCTCAAAAAAATTAAAATAGAACTAGGCATAGCCCCAGTGACTCAGGATGCTGAGGCAGGAAGATTGCAAGTTCAAGGCCACTCTTGCCAACTTGACAAGAATCTATCTCAAAATAAAAAAGGGCTGGGGATGTAGCTCAGTGGTAGAGTGCTCCTTTGTTCAATTCCCATTACCTGCCCCCCACAAAAAAAATTCAAAACAGAATTACCATATGATCTCGCAATTCTACTTTTTGTATATACCCAAAGGAATTGAAAAAAGGAATTCAAGCAGGTATCTATATACCCATGTTAATAGTGGTATTATTCACAATAGCCAAAACACAGCAACAGCCTAAATGTTAGTCAACAGAAAAATCAATAAATGTGTGTGTGTATATATATATATATATATATATATATATATACACACACACACATATACACACATATATTACAATATTCAGCCTTAAGATAATAAAATTTGACACATGCTACCCCACCTATATACTTTGAAGATAATGTGCTAAGTGAAATAAGTCAGTCATGAAAAGACATTGTATAATTATATTAAAATGAAGTATCTCGAGTAGTCAAATGCATAGAAACAGGAAGTAGAACTGTGGTTGCCAGAGGCTGAAGAGAGAAGGAAACCAGGGGTTGTTTAATGGGTATACTGTTCTGGTTTTGCAAGATAAAAAGTTCTAGAGATTGTTTTCACAACAGTGTGACTACACTTAACCTACTGAATTATACACTTTAAAAATGGTTTACGATGGTAAATTTTTAAAAATTTTCTTTATTTATTTATATGAGGTGCTGAGAATTGAACCCAGTGCCTCACACATGCTAGGTAAGTGCTCTACCACTGAGTTAAAACCCCATGTTGTGTTCATTTACCACAATTTTTTAAAGATTTTTTATATTATATGACATCGAAGGTCTTGAAATCTTTTGAGATATGCTGTCTTCCTAAATGACTCCAAGAGAAAAGAACTTCCAGATTAACAAGGTTTGCTAAGACTATGCTTATATTTTAATAATCTAGAACCATAACCCTGATTAAATAAATATTAGTTGGTATTTTTATAAAGTCATCAAAGAAAACCCAAAAGAATCAACAAGAAAACTCCTGGAACCAATATGTGATTATAACAAGGTTGTAGGATGCAACGTTAATAAGGTGAACCACTTTTGTATGCACCAGAAAAGAGCAAGTAGAATTTGAAATTAAAGCACTATTGACATTAGCACTCTCAAAATGAAATACTTGAGTATAAGTTAATAAAATGTGCACAAGAGCTATATGAAGAAAACTATAAAACCCTGTTTAAAGAGTCAAATGAATCTAAAGATATTGCATGTTTTTATGCAGGAAAACTGTCAAGATATCACCTCTTCCCAACTTGATCTAGAGAGTCAATGCAATCTCAATCAAAATCTCAGCAAGAAATTTTGTAGATATCAACAAACTAATTCTAATATTTGTATGGTGAGATAAGACCCAGAATTGGCAACACAGTACTAAAGGAGATAAGGTTGCAGAACTGAGACCACCCAACTTCAAGAGCTTCTATAAAGCTACAATAATCAGAACAGTGAGGGAACAGACATAAATTAATGGAACAGAATATAAAGCCCAGAAACAGATCTACTATATATAATTAGTATATAATATATATGACTATATAAGTATAACTACATATATAATTACACATAATTATATATAACTACATAATATATATGTAGTTATATATAATTAATATATATTACAACTGTGAGAAAAAGTTCAATGGTCCATTTTCAGAATATAGTATTTAGCCTTAATTGGGATATAAGATCCAATTGTACCCATTTTAACTATAGCCCTTCCCTTGGCCTGCCCCAATTTTAAAATTAACCAAAACCATAGATTGTAACCCCAAGCTCCTCCTATCAGAGAAAGGGGAAGTGCTATGTTAGGGATTAAAATTAAAACAAGTGGACTTCCCACCCAAAGTATGCTTGCTTGCCAGACTTTGGTAGCACACACTTCTTCACAAGTTTGCTTTGCCAAGATACTTTTGAGCATGTTTGATTCCTTGTGGCACCCCAATATTTCTAACGATTTTGGCAACCAATGTGGGGCTCCATATGTCACCTAGAAAGCCATGGGGTTTCCCTCCTTAGAGGAGATGTATCCCACTGCCTTGTGACAACCTCAGAGTGGATGAGGAAAACTTTAGTCCCTGAGACCAACAACAGACCCCAAACTGAAAAGAAGATCTGTGTGCAGAAAAATGGTCCCCAAAAGCACCACAGCAACCAGGTAACTTCATGCTTCAACCAAGGTAGGAAAATCTATTCTTAAGAAGTATTCCCTTGGGCTGGAGATATAGCTCAGTTGGCAGAATGCTTGTCTCAAATGCACAAGGCCCTGGGTTCAATCCCCAGCACCACAAAGAAAAGTATTTCCTTGGTGGTCAGGACATCCCAGAGGTTATGTGAGTGTGACAGAGAACCTCTATTCAGAAACAGGAGACCATAACCAGGAAAGCAGGATGGGTGGGGGTGGGTGCAAGAAATTCCTAGTAAGGGAAACTGAACACACTGGGGCCCTAGGGTGTACAAGAAACCTCCAATAAGGGGGCGGGGGTAGGGCGGTGGTTGAATATATGGGGAAACTCAATTACAGGAACCTACAAAAACAAAAATGGGGAATAAAAATTTGAGGCCTAGGGACAGAGAAGGACAATGGGAAGATCCCTTTTGTACAAGTCTTGTTTTCCTTTGAAGATTCCTGAACAGGGAAAATAAACAGTGGTAATGGTGGGAGTAAATCTGCCCCAGTGGAAGATGAGTAGCCACCTGGCCCTTTGATTTCAGTGTCCACCTTTACTAACAGACTCTATTCCTAATGTTCCCAAATGCACAGGCCCTTTTGATGTCTGGGACATACTGTAAAAACCTGTGACAGGCTGTGTTTTAATTTCTAAAGGGTTAAACTGATAGTTCTTTTGCCTCCTACCTGTAGGGATTTAATAGCTGGTAAAGAACTACCAAATCTTTGTTTCCTGTCTGTTTTACATGTACTTGTGCATATCTGTGTATTGTATGTCATGTCTATATATGTGCTTGTGTCTGTATCATGTACAGGGTATCCAATATTGGCTTATAGATAAATGAGTACTCATAAATTTAATGAATAGTTTCAAATGCCTTTCAGTTCACATGACTTAAACAAAACTTTAACAAAAAATTGTCAATTGAAATTGGTAAGAGAAAAGATGCCTTTGAAATTACTAACTCGCATATTTTTCTAGGTGGCCAGCCAGTGTTGGTTTCAATAAAGTGTTTAAAGTGCTATTCCATGGCTTCTAAAGATTTTTCTTTGGCAAGAATAACTGTTTAAAGTGTTAGCTAGACTGGTCTGATACCTTGGTTTTCATGGGTAACCTATGTTAAAAAATGGGCAAATTAGATTTAACATAAATAGCATAAACATTTATAAATGGGTTGTTGGAGGAGACCTCCAATTAATTTGCAAAGTTAAAATACTAAAACATCAACTAAGCATAAATTCAAGTACTCTTGGCTTCTTGA
The DNA here is from genome assembly GCF_902686455.1 of Sciurus vulgaris. Taxonomy (NCBI): domain Eukaryota; kingdom Metazoa; phylum Chordata; class Mammalia; order Rodentia; family Sciuridae; genus Sciurus; species Sciurus vulgaris. Next base: position 44,715,151 of record NC_136475.1, read on the forward strand.
ATTCCACAAGTATCATATTTAGATATATTAAATGTGTTTTTATAAACTGGTTAATTTTTTTTAGATGTTGACAGACCTTTATTTTATTCATTTATTTATATGTGATGCTGAGACTCAAACCCAGTGCCTCACACATGCTGGGCAAGTGCTATACCACTGAGCCACAACCCTAGTCTCTAAACTAGTTAATTTAAAAAAAGGTTTAAGATTGCTTATTTCTGGGTCTTAACCTAATAGCAAGGTTACTAAGAAAATTCTAACAGGTGTAATACTACTATGTATAAAAAATTTCAGCTGTGTTTTGATTAAAGTACTGTAAAAAGAACAAAATATTTATCATTAAAAAGGAGTAAGACTTGTTTGAATGAGAGAAGACAGAACTCCCATAATATAAGGGGGAACCTAACAGGGATTTTCCCTACTCAGGAGTATTAGTCTAGAACTTATAGATTCTGGATAAAGGCAATGATCAGAGTCCATGCTGAACAGATATTAAGTATTGGCACTAATGATTGGAATCTCTGTTGTACAGGCATTGGGAGGGTACCAAGGTTATTGACTTGGCCCATGACATTCTAATTGACAATGCCCTTTTAATCATTGAGTCTGAATTTTTCATTTGGGTCCATCCCACTTCCATTTTCCCCTGCTCTGGAACAAAGGAGTTGACTTGGATGTTTTAACATCACAGGGGCCTTTACATTTGAAAAAAAAAAACCTTAATGGGGGCCAATTAATCCTGAGTACCTGGCATTAACTATTCTATCTTATTCAGAGGGTGTAAACTGCCAATCACAAAGGATAATAGAAATGGGTTTCAGCACTATTAGGTTATAACCTGGGGACAAAAATTGTCTCCCTTTTGAAGATTAAACAGGATGCCCCATTTGGCCAGGGGACACTTTGGGTTGGAGTCCTGCCTGTTGCCCATGGAGCTAAAATACAAGGGCCTCCTGGAGCCCCCATGTATGGAGGCATCTATGTTTTGGCCATGCTAATTTCTGTACAGAGAAGGTCCCTAACAGTCTCTGTATGGTCAATGTGCCCTTCATTGGACAGAGTACCCTGGACATAAGAAAAAAGAATCTTCAATAGACAGAAGGGGCAAACACACAAATAGTTGATAGTGACTTTATTGTATATAATGCCTGGAAGGACAAAAACAAAAGCCAACCTATGTTTTGTTGGCAGCCTATGCAAAGGGATCTTCAAGGAAATCTAAAGTAAAGGATGGAAAGGGCTTCCTTCATTGAATATCAATATGACTCATGTAAGAAAAATGCCCCCAAAGAGCCTCTGGGCATAACTGACAGTGGGGAACTCAAAGTTGATGGCATTATGGTAATGTTAAGAGATACTGGTCAAGCCTGACAATATCATGCTCTCCAACCCCTTGAATGCAACCTGGGGGAAAAGATTAAGACACTGTTTTTTGTATATGCCAGACTGTCCAACCCCTCTCCTGAGATAAAATTTGTTGTGTAAAGAGCAACAACTTAATTTGCAGGTGCCTCCCACTTAAAAGAAAATAAAGCCTGCTCTGCTGGAGGTGTACTAAAAGTGAGTAAGGCCATTTGGGTCTAAAGGAACCTGAGAAAGTGATCAGTTTTATCAAAATCAGGATTTTGTTTAAGGAGGAAATAACCTGATCTGGGGGGAAATAAATAAATAAATACAAATTACCCCCTCAAGAAAGAGGCATTAATGGGGATCCATTCTCTTCTGGACAAAATTTTAAATGCCAGCCACCATAAAAATGTGTGACTAGAGATACACATACATCTGAAAGGTTAGAAGGATACTTTACCAAGCTATTTTCTCCCACAGCAAATTTAATTGGGGATTTTTAATGTCATTTAATGCTCTATAATTGGATAAAGGTAACCTTTTATCAATAAAATATATATAAAGTTTTGTGTTACTCTTTACACAGGGATGGGAATTTAAATATATTTTTGGAAAGTAATACAGTCTGATTTAAGTTAAGAGCTCCATTAACCTTTCTGTTTGATTCATGTTAACGTAATGTTGTATAATGTTAACCGATATCCAGATAGATTCAGGAAATAATACATGACAACTTTATAAAATGATATTTAAGAAAGAAGCAGTGATCAGCTTCAGAAATAAAGCACATTACCTAAGATTTGTCAAGAGCCCCATCTCACCTGAGATAAGGCTTTACTTCTAACCTACTCCATGTTAGAAGAAGTAAGCCAGAATTAAGCACATTTAAAGTTATGTTCAAAAGTTAAAAATATTGTTGTAAGGATTCCTATGTTCTCAAAATAAACAAGGGACATAATACATAACTAAAAGTTTGGGATTATAAAAATTATGTTTCTTGGTTTATAACTTATACAAACTGAATAAGTTTTTACTCTTGTTAATTTCATTTTGTTTTTTCCTAGTAAAACTTTATAACTGTTATCTGATTGTATTTTGCAGAAGCACTCCTTCTATTAGAATAACCCGAGTTAATTTGAGGCAATAAGCCATCACCTATAGGACAGATATAAAGCTGACTTCCAATACTAATACTGAAGGGGTAATAATAAAATTGTAGACATTGAAGTTAAAACCCAGTACTCCTATTTCAAGACTGGTGAAACTGACCTACTGAATATTTAAAATCAAAACTTAGAGACCAAAGTAAAAGGACCAAGGAAAAAGCAGTCAATATTTTGCCCTTTGCCCTCTAAGGTAAGCCATGAGCCAGGGAATGATGGGACTCCTCTAAGGACCCTGCAACTCCAGCAAGTCACCTGACCTCCCAATGTGGGGATTTAAAGGACCCTAGAAAACAGGAAGCCAACTAGTGCACATTCTACAAAGAGGAGGGTCATTGAAGAGGGAGATGTCCATAATGTTTTCAAGGGAAGTCACATGTAGTCAGCAGGACCCTGACCCATGCTGGTGGATGGCATAACTGGTAGAGGAAAAGCTAAGAGAACCAAAGGCTTCTCACAAGTTCCCAAAGTGATCCCTGACAAATCTCAGCAGACTCTAACAGTAGATAGGGAAAAGGTCAATTTTGACCAACTTTGTCTTACACAGCTGGCAGAAAAGTATTACCAAAACACAGTCAACCATGGACATTTAAAAGGTAAGACAATGGTTCTTTTACTGGAGATGTGTATTTGTGTCAGTCCTCCCAAAATTAAGTAAAACTGGGAGGTTATGAAGGAAGGATTTTTATAAAGGAATGCCTGATAAATATCACAAACAGCTTTGTCAGAGTCACAAGTTACTTGACTGCAAGTTCCAGACCAGCCTAGGCAACTTAGCAAGACTATCTCAAAATAAAAATGAAAAAGGATGGGCATATAGCTCAGTGGTAGACCACCCATGGGCTAAATCCCCAGTACCACAAAAAAAGGGAGTGGGCAAAGACCTTAATGGACACCTTAGTAAACAAGGTATACATATGGCAAATAAGTGTATGAAAAAACGCTCCACTTCATGTGTCATGGGGAAATGCAAATTGAAATAAGACGGTGCCACTTAACACTTTTAAATTAATGGTCAAAATTCAGAACAGTAGCAATACCAAATAATGGCAAGGATGTAGAACAAGAAATCATTTACTACATGTGTGAATACAAAATGGTACAGCTACTTTGAAAAACAATTTGACCATTTCTTACAAAACTAAACATACTCTTACAAGATGATCCAGCAACTAAAAACATGTCAAAACATGTCTACATAAATACTTGTACACAGATGTTTATCATAACTTTATTCATAATTGTCAAAACTTGGATGTAATCCAGATGCCCTTCAGTAGGTGAATGGACAAGTAAACTTTGGTACATAGAGATGATGAAATATTACTCAGTGTTAAATGAACAAAGCTTAAATGCATATTACTAGTTTTTTAAAAAGTCAATCTTAAGAGACTGCATACTACATATTCCATCAGTATAACATTTTGGAAAAGGCAAAACTATGGAGAAGTAAAAAAATGGGTGGATGCCAGGAATTACTGGGATAGGACAAAAGAATAGGCAGAGCATAGAGGAGTCATAGAGCAGCAAAACTATTCTGTATACATGTCATTATACATTCATCAAAACTCACAGAATGAACAACACTCAGAGTGAATCCTCAAATAAACTGTGGACTTTGTAATACATCAGTATAGTATCAAATGTAAGAAATGTACCACTCTGATGGTTGATGTTTATATTGTGGGATGTTATTGTATATGTAAGAGACAGGGAACATATGGGAAATTTCTGTACCTCCCTCTCAATTTTGCTGTGAATCTAAAACTTCTCTAAGAAAAATAAGGTAAAATAAAAATCTTAATTTTAAAAAAGTCATGGGGTACTTGAGTTGATGCTGGGGCTGTAGCTCAGTGGTAGAGCACTGGCCTAGCATGTGTGAGACACTGAGTTTGATTCTCAGCACCACATACAAAATAAATGAATAAAATAAAGGTCTATCAACATCAAAATAATATTTTTTCTTTATTCTTTTATTTTTTAATTGTAAACAAATGGGATACATGTTGTTTCTCTGTTTGTACATGGCATAAAGGCATACCATTTGTGTAATCATAAATTTACATAGGGTAATGTTTTTGATTCATTCTGTTTTTTTCCCCTTCCCCCCACCCCTCCCACCCCTCTTTTCCCTCTATACAGTCCTTCCTTCCTTCATTTTTGTCCCCCTCCCTAACCCTAACTCTAACCCTAACACTAACCCCTCCTTCCCCCCATTATCTGTCATCATCATGCACTTATTAGCAATATCATTCGTCCTTTGGTTTTTTGAGATTGGCTTATCTCGCTTAGCATGATATTCTCCAGTTTCATCCATTTGCCTGTAAATGCCATAATTTTATCATTCTTTATGGCTGAATAATATTCCATTGTATATGTATACCACACTTTCTTTATCCATTCATCAACTGAAGGACATCTAGGTTGGTTCCACAATCTGGCTATGGTGAACTGAGCAGCTATGAACATTGATGTGGCCGTATCTCTGCAGTATGCTGATTTTAAGTCCTTTGGGTATAGGCCAAGGAGTGGGATAGCTGGGTCAAATGGTGGTTCCATTCCAAGTTTTCTAAGGAATCTCCACACTGCTTTCCAGAGTGGCTGCACTAATTTGCAACCCCACCAGCAATGTATGAGTGTACCTTTTTCCCCACATCCTTGCCAACACCTGTTGTTACTTGTATTCTTGATAATCGCCATTCTAATTGGAGTGAGATGGAATCTTAGGGTGGTTTTGATTGGCATTTCTCTTATTACTAGAGATGTTGAACACTTTTCCATATGTTTGTTGATTGCTTGTAGATCTTCTTCTGTGAAGTGTCTATTCATTTCCTTAGCCCATTTGTCGATTGGATTATTTGTATTCTTGGTGTAGAGTTTTTTGAGTTCTTTATAGATTCTGGAGATTAGTGCTCTATCTGAAGTATGATTGGCAAAGATTTTCTCCCACTCTGTAGGCTCTTTCTTCGCATTGCTGATAGTTTCCTTTGCTGAGAGAAAGCTTTTTAGTTTGAATCTATCCCAGTTGTTGATTCTTGCTTTTATTTCTTGTGCTATGGGAGTCCTGTTGAGGAAGTCTGGTCCTAAGCCAACATGTTGAAGATCTGGACCTACTTTTTCTTCTATAATCTGCAGGGTGTCTGGTCTGATTCTGAGGTCCTTAATCCATTTTGAGTTTATTTTCGTGCATGGTGAGAGATATGGGTTTAGTTTCATTCTGTTGCATATGGATTTCCAATTCTCCCAGCACGATTTGTTGAAGAGGCTATCTTTTCTCCATGGCATATTTTTGACCCCTTTGTCTAGTATGAGAAAATTGTATTTATTTGGGTTTGTGTCCGTGTCCTCTATTCTGTACCATTGATCTACCTTTCTATTTTGGTACCAATACCATGCTGTTTTTGTTACTATTGCTTTGTAGTAGAGTTGAAGATCTGGTATTGCGATACCCCCTGCTTCACTCTTTCTGCTAAGGATTGCTTTAGCAATTCTGGGTTTCTTATTCTTCCAGATGAATTTCATGACTGCTTGCTCTATTTCTGTAAGGTACGTCATTGGGATTTTAATTGGAATTGCACTGAATCTGTATAGCACTTTAGGTAGTATGACCATTTTGACAATATTAATTCTGCCTATCCAAGAACATGGGAGATCTTTCCATCTTCTAAGGTTTTCTTTAGGTTTTTCTAAAGGTTTTCTTTAATTTCTTTCTTTAGTGTTCTGTAGTTCTCACTGTAGAGGTCTTTCACCTCTTTTGTGAGATTGATTCCCAAGTTTTTTTTTTTTTTTTTTTTTTGATGCTATTGTGAATGGGGTAGTTTTCCTAATTATTCTTTCCAAAGATTCATCACTTATGTATAAAAATGCATTAGATTTATGTGCATTGATCTTATATCCCACTACTTTACTGAATTCACTTATGACTTCTAAAAGTTTTCTGGTGGAATTTCTTCGTTCCTCTAAGTATATAATCATATCATCAGCAAATAGGGATAGTTTGAGTTCTTCTTTTCCTATTTGTATCCCTTTAATTTCCTTGGTCTGTCTAATTGCTCTGGCTAGAGTTTCAAGGACGATATTGAATAGAAGTGGTGAAAGAGGGCATCCCTGCCTTGTTCCAGTTTTTAGGGGGAATGCTTTCAGTTTTTCACCATTTAGAATGATATTAGCCATGGGCTTAGCATAGATGGCCTTTACAATGTTAAGGAATGTTCCCACTATCCCTATTTTTTCTAGTGTTTTGAGCATGAAGGGATGCTGTATTTTATCAAATGCTTTTTCTGCAGCTATTAAAATTATCATGTGATTCTTGACTTTAAGTCTATTGATATGGTGAATTACATTTATTGATTTCCTGATGTTGAACCAAACTTGCATCCCTGGGATGAAACCCACTTGATCATGGTGCACTATCTTTTTAATATGTTTTTGTATGCGATTTGCTAAAATTTTATTGAAAATTTTTGCGTCGATGTTCATTAAGGATATTAGTCTGAAGTTTTCTTTCCTCAATGTGTCTCTGTCGGGTTTAGATATCAGTGTGATATTGGCTTCATAGAATGAGTTTGGGAGGGTTCCCTCCTCGTCTATTTTATGGAATACTTTGAGAAGTATTGGAATGAGCTCTTCTTTAAACGTTTTGTAGAACTCGGCTGAGAACCCATCTGGTCCCGGACTTTCCTTTGTTGGTAGGCTTTTGATGACTTCTTCTATTTCATTACTTGAAATTGGTCTATTTAAATTGTGTATGTCCTCCTCGTTCAGTTAGGCAATTCATATGTCTCTAGAAACCTGTTGATGTCTTCGAAATTTTCTATTTTGTTGGAGTATAGATTTTCAAAATAGCTTGTAATTATGTTTTGTATTTCACTCATGTCTGTTGTGATATTTCCTTGTTCATTCCGAATTTTAGTGATTTGGGTTTTCTCTTTTCTTCTCTTTGTTAGTGTGGCTAAAGGTTTATCAATTTTGTTTATTTTTTCGAAGAACCAACTATTTATTTTGTCAATTTTTTGTACTGTTTCTTTTGTTTCAATTTCGTGATTTCAGCTCTGATTTTAACTATTTCCTGTCCTCTACTACTTTTGGTGCTGGTCTGTTCTTCTTTTTCTAGGGCTTTGAGCCGTAGTGTTAGGTCGTTTATTTGTTGCGTTTTACTTCTATTATTAAATGTGCTCCATGAAATAAATTTTCCTCTAAGTACTGCTTTCATAGTGTTCCAGAGATTTTGATACGATGTTTCTTTGTTCTCATTTACCTCTAAGAATTTTTTAATTTCCTTCCTAATATCTTCTATTATCCATTCATCATATAAGAGCATATTGTTTAATCTCCAGGTGTTGGAGTAGTTTCTGTTTTTTACTCTTTCATTTATTTCTAACTTCAATCCATTATGATCTGATAGAATACAAGGTAGTGTCTCTATCTTCTTGTATTTGCTAACATTAGCTTTGTGGCATAATATATGGTCTATTTTAGAGAAGGATCCATGTGCTGCTGAGAAGAAAGTGTATTTGCTCTTGGTTGGATGGTATACTCTATAAATGTCTGTTAAGTCTAAATTATTGATTGTGTTATTGAGATCTATGGTTTCTTTGTTCAATTTTTGTTTGGAAGATCTGTCCAGTGGTGAGAGAGGCATGTTAAAATCACCTAGTATTATTGTGTTATGGTCTATTTGGTTTGTGAAATTGAGAAAGGTTTGTTTGAAATACATGGATGAGCCACTGTTTGGGGCATAGATGTTTATGATTATTTTGTCTTGCTGATTTATGCTTCGCTTAAGCAGTATGTAATGTCCTTCTTTAACCCTTCTGACTAGTTTTGGCTTGAAGTCCACATTATCTGAAATGAGGATGGATACTCCAGCTTTTTTGCTGAGTCCATGTGCATGGTATGTTTTTCCCCATCCTTTCACCTTTAGTCTATGGGTATCTTTTTCTATGAGGTGAGGCTCTTGCAGGCAACATATTGTTGAATCTTTCTTTTTAATCCAATCTGCTAGTCTACGTCTTTTGATTGATGAGTTCAGGCCATTAACATTCATGGTTATTATTGAGATATGATTTGTATTCCCGGTCATTTGGTTCATTTATTTAATTTTATTTATTTATTTATTTATTTATTTATTTATTTATTTATTTATTTATTTATTTGACACGACTTGGTTCCTCCTTTATTTCACAATTCCTTTAGGATAGTTCCTCCCTTTGCTGATTTGCTTCTTTATTTTTCACCTCTTCCTCATGGAATATTTTGCTGAGAATGTTCTGTAATGCTGGCTTTCTTTTTGTAAATTCTTTTAGCTTTTGTTTATCATGGAAGGATTTTATTTCATCGTCAAATTTGAAGGTAAGTTTTGCTGGGTATAAGATTCTTGGTTGGCATCCATTTTCTTTCAGGGCTTGAAAAATGTTGTTCCAGGCCCTTCTAGCTTTTAGGGTCTGGATTGAAAAATTTGCTGATATCTGTATTGGTTTCCCCCTGAATGTAATTTGGTTCTTTTCTCTCACAGCCTTTAAAATTCTGTCTTTATTTTGTATGTTAGGTATTTTCATTATAATGTGCCTTGGTGTGGGTCTGTTGTAATTTTGTGTATTTGGAGTCCTATAAGCCTCTTGAACTTGATTTTCCATTTCATTCTTCAGATTTGGGAAATTTTCTGATATTATTTCATTGAATAGATTGTTCATTCCTTTGGTTTGTTTCTCTAAGCCTCCCTCAATCCCAATAATTCTTAAATTTGGCCTCTTCATGATATCCCATAGGTCTTGTAGATTCTGTTCATGATTTCTTACCATCTTCTCTGTTTGTTCAACTTTGTTTTCAAGGTTAAATATTTTGTCTTCAATGTCTGAGGTTCTGTCTTCCAGGTGTTCTATTAAACTGGATATGCTTTCTATGGAGTTCTTAATTTGGTTTATTGTTTCCTTCATTTCAAGGATTTCTGTTTAGTTTTTTTTTTCAACATCTCTAACTCTTTATTGAAATGATCTTTTGCTTCCTGTATTTGCTCTTTTAACTGTTGATTGGTGCAATCATTCAAAGTCTGCATTTGCTGTTTCATCTCATCATTTTCTTCCCTGATCATTTTAATTATGTACATTCTGAACTCCTTTTCTGTCATTTCTTCTGCCATGCTGTCATTGGGTTTTATTGATGTAACATCTAGATTTGTTTGGGGCATTTTCTTACCTTGTTTTCTCATATTGTTCAGGTATCAGTGGACTGCTGAGATATCACAGATTTCCTCTATTGACTTACAATGTCCTTGAAGATTTCTATATATATCCCCTCTTAGCCTTCAGTAGGCTGAAGTCTTGGAGGAAGTTGATAGAGTGGTGCTCCACAAGGAAGCTGCCTCTCTAGGGGTGGTGGCCTTCAGGTGGGGTATATTCCCTGTTAGTGGGCAGAGGTGCCTCCACTTGTTGACCAATGGTCATCCAAAGGGGAACTAAGTTGCGGGCTGAGGCAAGGCATGTTTGGGCCTGTGTCTCTGGTTTTACCATCCTTGTGGGAAAAACTCACCGGGCAGGGAAGACTCACCCGGTGGGGGGGTCTCACTGGTCAGTTCCCCGCCTAGAGGTTCCCATCAATCTACAACTACCACCTGGGCTGGGTTGCCTTCCTCTGCAACGTTCCCAGGGACCCGGAACTACCTCCAGGGCCTGGGAGCCTCACCCTTCGCAGACGAGTCTCCTTAGGCTGCCTCTCCTCAGAGAATCTGCCCGCAGTCATGGAACCTTCGCTCCACCCCTAACCGTGTCTCTGTGTGGCTCTTCCACCAAGAAGCCTCCTAGATCCTGGGACCCTGCTCTGCACCTAATCACCTGGCTATGTGGCCCCTCCTCTGAGCAGCCACCTGGAGCCCCGAACCGTCCCTCTGAGACCCAGCGACCCACTGCACGCCTCTTCCTCCAGACAGCCGCCCAGTGTTCCGGAGTGGTCACTAGGAGACCAAGCAACTCACTGCGCGCCTCCTCCTCCTCCCGCCAACCGCCCGTAGTCCTGGGCAGTCACTCCGAGACCAAGTGACCCGCCCTGTTCCTCCTTCTCCTCTGGGCAGCCCCCCGGTGTTCAGGAGCAGTCGCTTTGAGTCCAAACAACTCACCACTCACCTCCTCTTCTGAGCAGCCTCCTGGAGCTCGAATGCATTCACTCCAGTCCAAGCGACCCGCAGCACTCCTCCTCCTCCTCCGGGCTGGTCCCTGGTGTTCAGAATCGGTCGCTCTAAGTCCAAACAGCTCGCCGTGCAGCTCCTCCTCTGGGAATTGCCTATAGCTCTGGTGCAGTCACTCCAAGTCCAAGCGACCCGCCATGTTCCTCCTCCTCCTCCTCAGGGCAGGCCCTGGCGTTCAGGAGCGGTGGCTTTCAGTCCTAACAGCTCACCACGCAGCTCCTCCTCTGGCAACTGCCTGCAGCTCTGGTGCAGTCACTCCGAATCCAAGTGGCCACACTCCCCCTCCTCCTCCTCAGGGCAGGCCCTGGTGTTCAGAAGTGGTTGCTCTGAGTCCAAACAGCTCTCCTCACCGCTCCTCCTCTGGGCAGCTGCCCGGAGCCCCAGTGGTTGCTCCAAGTCCAAGTGCTGTGCTGAGTGGCCTCCTCTACGATGCTCCCAGTTGTCCGAGTTCACTGCTCCAGCGGGGGGAGGGGTGTCTCGCCGGGCAGCTCTACTTCACAAAATTTCCTGCATTCCGGGACTACTGCCCCATCTGGGATGCCTCCCCAACAGGAGAGAGTCACCCGGCTGCATTGAGTTGGTCCCAAGTCTCTCAATATCTCCTCTTTTGAATCCTGAGTCCTGGAGCAACATGAAATGCAGCCACCCTCTAGTCTTGAAAACCCCCTAAAATAATATTTTTTTAAAAAGTCATGGAAGCCGGTGCAGTGGTGCACTACTGTAATCCCAATGGCTGGGGAGGCTGAGACAGGAGGATCAATGGTTCAAAGATAGCCTCAGCAATGGCAAGGTACTAAGCAACTCAGTGAGACCCTGTCTCTAACTAACGTACAAAATAGGGCTGGGTATGTGGCTCAGTGGTTGAGTCCCCTGAGTTCAATACCTGGTACCAAAAAAAAAAAAAAAAAAAAAAAAAAAAAAACCAAGATATTTCCAGTAAAACACACACCTCAGCTCCTTTGCATACATAATTATACATAATTGCCTATTTCACAGCACTTTTGTGTACAAGTACAACCATCTGATTTCTTCATAGAGATTTTCAGTATAGTCACACCTAAGCATCTACATCTTGAAATATCTAACACTTATTAAATTAGCCTCTTTTATTAATATAAATTCAGGTATTGACTTTTTGTATCATATGCATAAATGGTTGTATTGTCTATACTTTTTTTTCAGGATAATAAAGTAATAAAAAAGTCATGGAGCTTAAAATTAATAAGAAATCCAGATTGTAATTTTATATTGATAACAATCAACATCTGTTTTCTACTTTTATTCTAAACTGTCAAAGAAATATTCCTTTATTCTCTCACAATTATTCTAACATAAATTCCATGTAGATATTTTTCATGTGTTATATAAAAGTTTATTAAAATTTCCATTAACTTCTTCCTAAAACAGTTTTATCTACACTCAGCATTTCTGCTCTATCACTGAACTAGCTACCTAAAATGATACCTTTAAATTCTTTAATACAACCTCCTGTTAAGAAAAACAAAATTATGCTTTATTTGGTTCACTATTTCTTAAATATACATGAATTCTCATATTACAACAGCTATCTTCATTTTTCATGCTCCATTTTAATCATCTATATGCATATAAATTTGCCTATTTCAAAAAAAATGATCACAGGATTATTTTATTTAAACAAATAAAGTTTATCTATACTTGTATGATGAGAAGATAAAAGTTTAAAATAATGTAAAAGTTTTATATTGAAATAAAAAATATGTACTGAACTACTCCAATAAAATGGGAAGAATCAACACAAAATATGAACTGTCATAGGTGAATTCTTCATGGATCCCCATGAACAGAGAAAAATGTGTTTATGAGGTTTAAACTTAATTTGAAGAATTAAACAACAACCACAGAAGAGGCATAACATTCATTCTACATAATAAATGTGTTACTTATCCACTGAGGTTTTTTTGTTTTGTTTTGTTTTGTTTTTCTGAATGGCAGCCATATTTCTGTCAGGTCAGGTGTTGATCTATACATGAGAGATTAATATGACACAAAACAGTAAAGACTAATCCTTCAATATGTTATAATCTATTTACTCAGCATGCTAAGAGGATTTCAAATTTCAAAAGTATACAGGAAGTAATGCTAGAAATGTACATAAAACAAGTGTAATTTTCTTAAAATATTAGGTTGGACTTTTTGTTTGATTCTTTGTTTTGGTTTGGTTTTTGGAGTGTTGGGATTAAAATCCAGGGTATCATGCATGGTACACAAATGTGCTACCACTAATCTACATCTTCAGTCCTAAAATATTAGGATTAATGATATGTAGCATGAATGGACTTATTTTAAAAGGTAGAATTAAAGTCAACATCAATTGATAAGATTTATATGAAATAAAAAATAAATTCTCAAATATGGAGAGATTCATTTAAGGGAGGGGTCGATCTATAAGATAGCATGTTCTGATTTTGCCATTACTGTGTAAAGTTACATCTCTCTCAAAAGATGAGAAAAAGTCTGGAGATGTAGCTCAGTGGTAGAGCACTTGCCTAGCATGTTCAACCCCCAGTACCACCAAAAAAAAAAAAAGCAGAGATATGCTGACATAATTCACAAAAGAGTACAAAACATTGTCAGACTTAAAAAAAAAAATCTTGTTTTACTCTATACTTATTCAAGTTATACTAAAATATAAAATTATTCACAATGTGTGTCAGAGATACCAAAATTGTTTTTCAAGAACCTACCTTGCTCATAACCCTGAAAGCAACAGGTTGTTGCTACTACTGACCCTATTCCTTCACTACCACCCCACCCCTAGAACACAACTAATTGAAGCAATCAGGTACTCTCTCCTGTAGATTGGGAACTGAAGCATGGACACTTAATTGTGGGTAGAAGAGCCAGAGTCATGTAGACTTGGTCTAAGGCTATTGCCTCCAGATTATCATGATGAAGCCATAAGCAAATACATGTGTGAACAGGAAAGTCAGTTTACAATAAATGGAGAAGAGGGAAGCAAACATGAAGAGAAATGTCAACAAACCATCTGATTCCAGAAGGATATTTCTATGAGGCCACTGCAATTGAGTGAGATGAAACATCCATTTAAGAATCTCCCATTGGCCAGGGACTTCCCCAAGCAGCCCAGCCCCCTCTGGCAGGAAGCGCCTTTCTAGGCTAGCTTCTCGGGGCAGACCGCCCAGTGTGAGCCTTTCGATGCAGAGCCAGCCACAAGTCCCCAATCCAGCGGAGACCTCCGACCCGCAATCACCTTCTGGGACCAGGGCTGGGCAGCGAGAGACCTCTCCAGGCAGCCATGCCCCCCTCCAGGTGCAGGCTTTTTCCACGGGGCGATCCAAGATAGCAGACTTGAGGGTGAATGCATCTCCAGTCGCTCCAGAACCCAGGATTCAAGAAGGGGAGGCATTGAGAGACTCAGACTAAAATAGTACCACGGGGTGAGTCTCCCCCACCCAGTGAAGCTCAGCTGGGTGGCGGTCCCGGATTCGAGCGGCTTATTAGAGTAGGACAGGGCAGATAGAGTCTCCCCCAGGCAGCTCTGAGCACTCTGGCGGTGGACTCCTCCCACAGGGACAGATTCTCCAGCCTCGTGGAGCAGGTCCCCCAGTGAGAGCCTTTCTGCACAGAAGCAGCGCGGCCAGCTCCGGCCCACCCGCAGGTTGCTTCAGTGACCACCACAGGGCGCCAGGGACTTCCCCAAGCAGCCCAGCCCCCTCCGGTGGGAAGCGCCTCTCTAGGCTAGCTTCTCGGGGCAAACTGCCCAGTGGGAGACTGTCTACACAGAGCCAGCTACAAGTCCCCAAGCCAGTGGAGACCTCCGACCTGCAAGCAGCCTCTGGGACCAGGGCTGGGCAGCAAGAGACCTCTCCAGGTCTCTGTCCCTGGAACCAGTAGTGGACTAGGGGCAGCATTCTTCAGAAGCACTACATTATCAAGTTAATCCAAGACTTCAGGCTACTGAAGGCTGGTAGGTGATACACTGGAAATCTACAGGGACACTATAAGCCAATAGAGGAAATCTACGATATCAAAGAGTCCCACTGACATCTGACCAATATGAGAAAACAAGGGAAGAAAATGTCCCAAACAAACCTAGATACTATATCAATAAAACCCAATGACAGCACAGCAGAAGAAATGTCAGAAAGGGAGTTCAGAATGTACATAATTAAAACAATCATGGAAGCAAACGAGGAGATGAAAGAACAAATACAGGCATTAAATGAATGCACCAATCAACAGTTAAAAGAGCAAATATGGGAAGCAAAAAAGCATTTCAATAAAGAGAGATACTGAAAAAAAAACCAAACAGAAATACTTGAAATGAAGGAAACAATAAACCAAGTTAAAAACTCCATAGAAAGCATAACCAATAGGATAGATCACCTGGAAGACAGAATCTCAGACATTAAAGACAAAATATTTGATCTTGAAAACAAGGTTGACCAAACAGAAAAGATGGTAAGAAATCATGAACAGAATCTACAAGAATTATGTGATATCATGAAGAGGCCAAATTTAAGAATTATTGGGATTGAGGAAGGCTTAGAGAACAAACCAAAGGAATGAACAATCTATTCAATGAAATAATATCAGAAAATTTCCCAAATCTGAAGAATGAAATGGAAATCCAAGTACAAGAGGCTTATAGGACTCCAAATATGCAAAATTACAACAGACCTACACCAAGGCACATTATAATGAAAATACCTAACATACAAAATAAAGACAGAATTTTAAAGGCTGTGAGAGAAAAGAACCAAATTACATTCAGGGGGAAACCAATACGGATATCAACAGATTTTTCAATCCAGACCCTAAAAGCTAGAAGGGCCTGGAACAACATTTACCAAGCCCTGAAAGAAAATGGATGCCAACCAAGAATTTTATACCCAGCAAAACTTACTTTCAGATTTGACGATGAGATAAGATCCTTCCATGATAAACAAAAGCTAAAGGAATTTACAAAAAGAAAGCCGGCATTACAGAACATTCTCAGCAAAATATTCCATGAGGAAGAAATGAAAAACAACAATGTAAATCAGCAATGGGAGGAACTAGCCTAAAGGAATAGCCAAATAAAGGAGAAAGCAAATCATGTCAAAAAACAAAAATGAGTCCAATGACTAGGAATACAAATCATATCTCAATAATAACCATGAATGTTAATGGCCTGAAATCATCAATCAAAAGACATAGACTGGCAGATTGGATTAAAAAGAAAAATCCAACAATATGCTGCCTGCAAGAGACTCATCTCATAGAAAGAGATACCCATAGACTAAAGGTGAAAGGATGGGGAAAAATATACCATACATACGGACACAGTAAAAAAGCTGGAGTATCCATCCTCATTTCAGATAATGTGGACTTCAAGCCAAAACTAGTCAGAAGGGATAAAGAAGGACATTACATACTGCTTAAGGGAAGCATAAATCAGCAAGACATAACAATCATATATATCTATGCCCCGAACATTGGCTCATCCATGTACGTCAAACAAATCCTTCTTAATTCCAGAAATCAAATAGACCACCACACAATAATACTAGGCAATTTTAACACACCTCTCTCACCACTGGATAAATCCTCCAAACAACAATTGAATAAAGAAACCATAGATCTCAATAACACAATCAACAATTCAGACTTAACGGACATATATAGAATATACCATCCAACAAAGAACGAATACACAGCAGCACATGGATCCTTCTCTAAAATAGACCATATTTTATGCCACAAAGCTACTGTTAGCCAATACAAGAAGATAGAGATACTACCTTGTACTCTATCAGATCATACTGGACTGAAATTAGAAATAAATGACAGAATAAAAAACAGAAACTTCTCCAATTTAACTGGAGATTAAATAATATGCTATTATATGATGAATGGATAACAGAAGACATCAGGAAGGAAATAAAAAAATTCTTAGAAGTAAACGAGAACAAAGACACATCATATCAAAATCTCTGGGACACTATGAAAGCAGTACTTAGAGGAAGATTTATTTCACGGGGTGCATTCAACAAAAGAGGTAGAAATCAACAAATAAATGACTTAACACTACAGCTCAAAGCCCTAGAAAAAGAAGAGCAGACCAACACCAAAAGTAGTAGACGATAGGAAATAGTTAAAATCAGAGCCGACATCAACGAAATTGAAACAAAAGAAACAATCGGAAAAATTAACAAAATAAATAGTTGGTTCTTTGAAAAAATAAACAAAATTGATAAACCCTTAGCCACACTAACAAAGAGAAAGAGGGAGAAAACTCAAATTACTACAATTCGGAATGAACATGGAAATATCACAACAGACACAAGTGAAATACAAAACATAATTACAAGCTATTTTGAAAATCTATACTCCAACAAAACAGAAAACCTCGAAGACATCAACAAGTTTCTAGAGACATATGAATTACCTAAACTGAACGAGGAGGACATACACAACTTAAATAAATCAATTTCAAGCAATGAAATAGAAGAGGTCATCAAAAGCCTACCAACAAAGAAAAGTCCAGGACCAGATGGGTTCTCAGCCGAGTTCTACAAAACCTTTAAAGAAGAGCTCATTCCAATACTTCTCAAATTATTCCATAAAATAGAAGAGAAGGGAACCCTCCCAAACTCATTCTATGAAGCCATTATCACACTGATACCTAAACCAGACAGAGACACATCGAGGAAAGAAAATTTCAGACCAATATTCTTAATGAACATCAACGCAAAAATTCTCAACAAAATTTTAGCAAATCGCATAAAAAAATATATTAAAAAGATAGTGCACCACGATCAAGTGGGTTTTATCCCAGGGATGCAAGGTTGGTTCAACATCCGGAAATCAATAAATGTCATTCACCATATCAACAGACTAAAAGTTAAGAATCACATGATTATTTCAATAGATGCAGAAAAAGCATTCAATAAAATACAGCATCCCTTCATGCTCAAAACACTAGAAAAAATTGGGGTAGTGGGATCATTCCTTAACATTGTAAAGGCCATCTACGCTAAGCCCACGGCCAATATCATTTTAAATGGTGAAAAACTGAAAGCATTCCCCCTAAAAACTGGAACAAGGCAGGGATGCCCTCTTTCACCACTTCTATTCAACATTGTTCTTGAGGCTCTAGCCAGAGCAATTAGACAAACCAAAGAAATTAAAGGGATACGAATTGGAAAAGAGGAACTCAAACTATCCCTGTTCGCTGATGACATGATTATATATTTAGAGGAACCTGGAAATTCCACCAGAAAACTCTTAGAACTCATAAGTGAATTCAGTAAAGTAGCAGGTTACAAAATCAATGCTCATAAATCCAATGTATTTTTATACGTAAGTGATGAATCTTCAGAAAGAAAAATTAGGAAAACTACCCTATTCACAATAGCATAAAAAAAAATGAAATACTTGGGAATCAATCTCACAAAAGAGGTGAAAGACCTCTACAATGAGAACTACAGAACACTAAAGAAAGAAATTAAAGAAAACCTTAGAAGATGGAAAGATCTCCCATGTTCATGGATAGGAAGAATTAATATTGTCAAAATGGCCATACTACCAAAAGTGCTATATAGATTCAATGCAATTCCAATTAAAATCCCAATGAAGTACCTTACAGAAATAGAGCAAGCAATTATGAAATTCATCTGGAAGAATAAAAAAACCAGAATAGCTAAAACAATCCTCAGTAGAAAGAGCGAAGCAGGGAGTATGGCAATACCAGATCTTCAACTCTATTACAAAGCAATAGTAACAAAAATGGCATGGTATTGGTACCAAAATAGAAAGGTAGATCAATGGTACAGAATAGAGGACACGGACACAAACCCAAATAAATACAATTTTCTCATACTAGACAAAGGGGCCAAAAATATGCAATGGAGAAAAGATAGCCTCTTTAACAAATGGTGCTGGGAAAACTGGAAAACCATATGCAACAGAATGAAATTAAACCCCTATCTCTCACCCTGCACAAAATTCAACTCAAAATGGATCAAGGACCTCGGAATCAGACCAGAAATCCTGCATCTTATAGAAGAAAAAGTAGGTCCAAACCTTCAACTTGTTGGCTTAGGAGCAGACTTCCTTAACAGGACTCCCATAGTAAGAATCAACCACTGGGATAGATTCAAACTAAAAAGCTTTCTCTGAGCAAAGGAAACTAATGTGAAGAGAGAGCCTATAGAGTGGGAGAATATCTTTGCCACTCAGTCTTCAGATAGAGGGCCAATATCCCGAATCTATAAAGAACTCAAATAACTCTACACCAAGAATACAAATAATCCAATCAACAAATGGGCTAAGGAAATGAACAGACACTTCACAGAAGAAGATGTACAAGCAATCACCAGATATATGAAAAAATGTTCATCATCTCTAGTAATAAGAGAAATGCAAATCAAAACTACCCTAAGATTTCATCTCACCCCAATTAGAATGGCGATTATCAAGAACATAAGCAACAATAGGTGTTGGAGAGGATGTGGGGAAAAAGGTACACTCATACATTGCTGGTGGAGCTGCAAATTAGTGCAGCCACTCTGGAAAGCAGTATGAAGATTCCTCAGAAAGCTTGAAATGGAACCAGCATTTGACCCAGCTATCCCACTCCTTGGACTATACCCAAAGGACTTAAAATCAGCATACTACAGAGATGCAGCCACATCAATGTTCATTGCTGCTCAATTCACCATAGCCAGATTGTGGAACCAACCTAGATGCCCTTCAGTTGATGAATGGATAAAGAAACTGTGGCATATATATACAATGGAATATTACTCCGCCATGAAGAATGATAAAATTATGGCATTTGCAGGCAAATGGATGAAATTGGAGGATATCATGCTATGTGAGATAAGCCAATCTCAAAAAACTAAAGGACGAATGATCTCGCTGATAAGCGGATGAGGATATATAATGGCGGGTAGGAGGGGTTAGCGTTAGGGCTAGGGTTATGTTTAGGGTTAGGGATAAGGAGAGTGGTAAGAATGGAGGAAGGAAGGACTGTATAGAGGGAAAAGAGGGGTGGGAGGGGTGGGGGGAAGGGAAAAAATAACAGAATGAATCAAACATCATTGCCCTATGTAAATTTATGATTTTTAATAAAAAAATGGAAAAAAAAAGAATCTCCCATCCTTTCTCCTTTAGCCTTTTTTAATGGCTTTCTACTTTTACAACCAAAGATTTCATACACAAAATTTCGCAAAATAACAGGACTTCCAGAAAACTCAAAGAATGAAAAAAGAAAGGAACAACCAAAAGAAAAAAAAAAAAAAAACTCTTTAAATTCTCTTTAAAATACCTAAAAACTGCTTCTTCAAATGTGAGAAGAAAAATAACACCAATTAGGTATATATGGTCCTTTATCCCTCAGTAACCTGCAGTGAGGCACTTAAACTATGAAACTTTCTCAGTCTAGAAAACTATTTTATTCTTATTCTTACAGGATGTCATTGACAAAACAATGTGGATATCTAATTTACTTACTTCTTCAAGCTTTATGTGATTTTATTTTTAAAATTCATTAATCTTATTTTATTGTTTGTATCATTTGAGAAAACTTTTATCACTTTATTTTTTATCTTTACCCTCTGGTTTTAATTGGTTTTTACTGATTATTCTCTTTTTATAAAAAATTTTTTTTAGTTGTAGATGGACACAATACCTTTATTTTATTTATTTATTTTTATGTGGTGCTGAGGATGGAACCCAGTACCTCATACATGCTAAGTGAGTGCTCTACCACCTCTATCCCAGCCCTATTATCTTAAATTACTTTATTATCTTACTTTTTTTATTAGCTTATCACTTTAAACTTATTTTTACCATCTGACTTAATATCTCATAAATTTGCATTTAAGTAGGTTCTTTATTTCATCCAGAATATGTCTCAAAACTTATTTATTTTAATTTTTCCTCTAACTTTATTTTCTTATTATAGAATATGTGACAAATACATAGAATTTATAAAGAATAAAATTTAAAACATTTCTTTCTGTTCATTCTCTTTTTCTATGAATATATTTTTCTTATAAGACTAGGATCACATAACATACAAGTTTAATGACCCACATTTAGCTAGGCATGGAGGCACATGACTGTAATCCCAGCAATGCAGGAGGCTAAGGCAAGAGGATTGCAAGTTTGAGGCCAGCCTCAGCAACTTAGTGAAGCCCTAAGCAAAAACAAAAAAAAAAGAAAAAAAAATGGTTGGGGATGTAGCTCAGTAATAAAGCACCCTGGGTTTAATCCCCAGTTCAAAAAACAAAAATAAATTTTTTAATGATTATCTTCTAATTAGACTTAAACATTCAACATTTAGATGAGTTTCCAGTTTAGAATTTACATCAACACTAACATGCTTACACTATTTTTACATGCATATTTCCAATTATTTTCTTAGGAAAATTGGAATGTTATAAGATACAAAACAGATATTTTTAAGAATTATGAAATATATCACAAAGTTTAACACAAATTCTCAGGTATCGTGTTTGCAAGTGGTATTTTTATACTACATCTTCAAAAAATTGGTTTTGGTTTTGAGAATTTAACATGTTTGTTTTCATTGTATTCATTTATTTTGGACAATTTTTCAAATATGTCTGACCACTTAATTTCTTTTTTTGTTAATTGCCTCTTGCACCTCTAAAATAGAATTATCTTTATTAATTTTGCTGAATACAAAAATTACAGGTCTTTCGAGGATTGGAGGGGAAGGTGGAGTTAAAAAAAAATAATCACAGATTATTTGTCACAACCTAACACAAGAATTAAAAATAATTTTTAAAGAGCAAAGAAACCAAACTAATAAAGAGGGAACAACTGTTTTTCACAAATCTTAAAGACATAATAACTAAGGAAGTGTGTGGGATAGTTATAATCTCCACAGAATCCCAAAGAAGAGGTTTTGGGGGTTTTTGTTTGGTTTTGGTGAGGAATGGTGAAGGTACTAGAACTGAACCAAAGGGTACTTTATCACTAAGCTACATTCCCAGTCCTTTTTGCTTTTTATTTTGAGACAGGGTCTACTTAAGTTGCTGAGGCTGGCCTTGAACTTGAAATCCTCCTGTCTCAGCCTCCCAGGTTGCTGCAATTACAGGCACATGTGCTCCCACACCTGAGTCTAAAGAAGTTCTAAAGTGGCATCAGAAAAATCATACAGTTTCTTGGAGGTGGGTCCCTCAATTTGTAAAAAGGCAGACAGAAAAATTGAGTAGATGGCTCAGGAAAAAGAGGCTGAGGAGGTCTTCAGAATAGAGAAACTCTTAAGTAACTAGATGCCAGTAAGGAAATGAGGAATCTCTGCCCATCATTTAAAACAAGCAGAGTTAACCATCCACAACAATAATGGAAATTTAGCAAAACTAAGAATGTGAACTATTACAAACTAAGTGTTGAAGTGAAAACAGGAAAGCAAAATGGGTGGGATGTTTTCACGTAGTCAAGAAAAGGCACTAGGGTTACATATAAACTCAGGGCATCCCACACAGGTAAAGGATATACTCTTGTTAAGAGGAATGAACCCTGGTCAGAATAGGCAATAAAATCTCAGAAAAGAAAACCTAATCCTTTAACACAGGCTGCACAAACACCTGCGCAATTACCCTCTCTATTCCTCTGAACTCCCAACTGCAGGAATGCAGAAATCTGATGCACAGAATTACCCAAGAGCCCAAGCTCAAAGAGGACAAACTGGTCACACACAAGTCTAGAAGAATTCACAAATATTAGATTAGAGCAAACAGAAAGTTAGAGTAGAAACAGCAAATCAATTAGAAAATCATACAACAACTAAGTGGAAAGAAGAAATTGGTATATGAAAAACTCAAAATTAGAAGCTAGGATTACCGAGTTCTTCTTTTCTAATATAAGCATTTAGTGCTATAAAGTTTAAGGCCAGCCTCAGCAATTTAGTGACACCCTAAACAACTTAGCAAGACCTTGTCTGAAAAAATAAATAAATAAATAATAATGATGATGATGATGATTAAAAAGTACTGCTCAGCTCAGTGGTAAAGTGGCCCTGGGTTAAATCCTCAGTACCAAAAACAAGAAAAAAAGAAGATATTCTTAACATTCTTCATCATGCACAAATTCTCCAATTCTCCATCTAGGCACTTTTTTGATACTGTTTTCTAGTTTAATTACATACTGACAGAAAGCAGACTGATTTAATTTTTTTTAAATATGTTAAGGCTTTTTGACCCAAGATATCTTGGTCAGGGGAGAGCCAACTATATGGCCTTTGCACCAAATCCATCCCCTGCTGAATTTTGTGTGACTCACAAATGAGGAAATTATTTTTACATTTTAGATGTCTCGAAATATCAAAAGAAGAATATTTCATATGAAAATTACATGAAATTCAACTGTCAGTGTCCATAAATAGACTTTTGTTGGAACATAACCCCTCGCTTTTTTATAAGTTATCCAAGGCTGCTTTTGTACTACAATGGCAGAGTTGAATCATTGTGACAGTGACCATATGCACTATACCTAAAATATTACTCTCTGGCCCTTTATACAAAACATTTGCTGATCCCTGATCTTGGTGTATTTTCCATAACCACTTGAAAAGAATATGTATTTTGCTCTGTTGGGTGGTACATCCTTCTAAATTTGACTAGATCTAGCTAGTTGATAGCATTACTCAGATGTCATTTTTTCTCTCCTACTTTTATCACATATTGAAGAATATGGAATTTTCTACCTATAAGTGAATTCTACCATTTCTCCTATCAGTTCTACCATTTTTGTTTCATATATTTTGGATCTCTGTTAGGTATACACATATTTAAAATATTGACAAATAGTACCTTTTGTCATTATGTAAGGTTCCTATTAATTTTCCTTGCTCTAAAATCTATTTCTTTTCTGATGCTAATAGCTACTTCCAAACATCTTTTTATTAGTATTTCCTTGATATGTATTTTTCCATTCTTTTAACCTCATTTCATTATATTTAAAGTGATTTTCTTGTAAACAGATGTAGTGGGGTCTTTTTTATTATTAAATCTGAGCATTGCCATCTTTTAATGATTTTTTTTTACCATTTACATTTAATATAAATGTGGTTTGTGTTTAAAACTGTTATTTTATTGTTGTTTGTCCTCTCAGTTTTCATTCCTGTTTCCCATTTCCTGCCTTTTGAATTATTTGAATATCTTTATCTATTCCATTAATACTGTATATTTTATCTTTTAGTGGTTGCTCTAGGAATTACAATAAGCACAACTTTTCAGTCTTTTTAGAATCACTATTTTAACAATTCAAGTGGAATACAAAATGTTACCATAATACAGGTCCTTTTAACTCTTCCTGTGTACTGTTATTATCTCATATATGAAATCTACATAAATTGAAACCAATTAGATAGTGTTATTTTTTATTTAAACTGTCAAACATTCAGTAAAGAACTCAAGAGTGAAATTGTCTCTTAAACTTACCTATTTACCATTGCAATTGTTGAACAGGCTGGTAATAGACTGTTTAATCTGTTTGGTCCCCAATTCCCCAACCAATCCTTCATTTCCTTATCCAGTCCCTAACATTCCTCATTTCCTTCCTCAAATCTCACTTCCTACTATTTCTCTCCTTAGTCTCAGGAAATGACCTTGTATCCTAATTAACTGATAAAAAAGACATCAGCCAAGAATTCCTCAAATTCTTGCTATCACACTAACCAGTACCTATCCATTTCCCAGATGACGAATAAAGGGTTAATTGATCAAATAGCTGCCTACAAGGCATTATAACATCACTGGAACTAATTAATAATAATAATTAAAGGGAACCTTTAATGCAACTATTTCATCAATAGACATATGTGCACTGATTCTTAAATGCCTAAAGTTGATAGCATTCAGAAAAAATTAAAATGCTTCTTACCAGCACCAACCTATCTCTATCAAATATTTTTGCAAACAGTATCTACTTATTAGATTATACAGTGCTACTGAAGGTTACACCATCAATCCTGATCCAGATGGTTAACAGGCACTTGAAATTGACAGTCACAATACGAAGAAAATTTGAAATTAAATCATGCATTGCACAGTGTTATTTACCAGGAACAAGTAATTTATTTTTTTAAACCTAAATTTGAAACCTTTAATATGCTTCACAGGAACCTATCTGGTTCAGAAAACAGCACAGCACAAGAAAACTGATTAAAAAACAAAATACAGAAAAGTGAAAAGCATGCTGCCAACATAAAAATCAGAAAAATAACTTTAAAATATATTTCCAACAAGACTTGCTGACTTTAATAATTTATTCAACAATATTAAGTAGCACCAATTATATGCCAGGTACTCACTCTTTTGTGAAACCAAGGATATGATGATAAACAAGACAAGATTACTCTCATGGGATTTACAGTCCAGGAGGAGCTGACACTAAACCTATAAGTGAAAACATAAGTAATAAATACTATTTAAAAAGATAATAAGGTGAGAGGCTGAAGTTGTGATTCAGTGGTAGAATGCTTCTCAGACATGTGTGAGGTCCTGGGTTCAATACTCAGCACCACATATAAATAAATAAAAATGAAAAATCCATTGACAACTAAAAAAAATTTAATAATAATAATAATAAGGTGACTCCAGGCATGGTAACACATACCTGTGATTCCAACTACTCAGAAGGGTCACAAGTTCAAGGCCAGCCTGGGCAACTTAGGGTGGGATTTTGTCTCAGAAAAAAGAAAAAAAAAAAAAAAAAAAAAGAGCTGGGGATGTAGCTCAGTGGTAGAGTGCTTGTCTAGCAAAAGTAAAGCTCTGGGTTTTATCCCCAGTACTATAATCAAACAAACAACAACAAAACACCCAGGGTGATATGATAGAGAAGACTGGGGCTGAAGAGGCTGTTAATATAGCTGGAAAGTAGTAAAGGAAAGCTCCACTGAGATATGAAAGCTCCTCATAAATAAGATATGAAAGCTCCTCATAAATAAAAAGGAACAGACCATGCAAAACTAAGGTAGAGGATGGAGGAGAACATTCTAAACAGAGGGAAAAGCAAAGTCCTAAAGGAGAAATAAGCTCGGTCTCTGGAGAAAGAAAAAATGGGGCTGGGTTTGTGGCTGAGTGGTAGAGCACTTGCCTAGGTGAGGCACTGGGTTCAATCCTCAGCACTACATAAAAATAAACAAAATAAAGGTATCATGTCCATCTACAACAAAAAATAATTTTTAAAAATAGAAAAAACAATAAACAAATGAGAATAACCTCTCTGTAGCTACAACACAAAAAACAAAGAAAATAAACTGTAGAAGATGACTCTGGAAATGCAGAGAGAAGTAAAGATCAATATAGGCCACTATTTCTATCCTTCATGAGTATGAATAAATAATGCCACCTAGTTTTAAGTAACAGGAAAACAATGAATTTTTAAATGTTTTTATGCTACGTATAGTTATATGTTATATATATTTGTTATATATATGATATGTTAAGATGTTAAGCTATGTTCTGTGCATGAAGTAAAATCTTTTACAGAAAACATAAAGGTCATGCAATTTTTTTAATGAAAAGTCAATATCTTCCTACCTTGAATAAAACATTGAACAGACATCACCTTTTAGATTTTCCTTTCTACTTTGGTACTTGTATTGTAGGAATCACTTCTGGCCTCTGGAACTCACCTCTGCCCACTGGTCTGATAGCTCATGCTGCTACACTGTATAAGAGAAGGGTGCCCCATCTAGGTACACAATCTCCACACCAGGACACAAGCTTAGCAGATAAAGCACACAATTTCAGCCCCTCCCACTTTGCCCAGCATCCTTATGCACTGCTATTCAAGATGGCCTTACCACACCTCCTCAGAAATTTTATCAATTAACCTTTCTCTTATAGCTTCCATTACTCCACATGAGTAAAGGACATATATGTCAGAAATTGTCCAAAGGTACGTTTTTCCCCTGAAGAAATGCTGAGCATTAATTACATATCTATCATTATCATAATGTACTGCCAAAAGCCTGACTGAGGTTTTGAATGTTTTGTTAACTTGAAATAATCAGTTGTAACAGTTCAAAAACTCTCTCATCTCTTTCTTAAAACTACTCGTATCTATGGGTAGTTTTAAAACCACATATACACCTAGTTATTTGTGTCCACACCCTACTTCCTATGGGTATGTGAGATATCACAGTTTGAGAATGAATTTTTGGATCATCTATAACTCCAACTACCATATATCTGAATCTTGGCATTACAGCTAATTATCCTGCCAAAAATAATGATGCAAAAACTGGCAAAGATGCTGATTTGTCTGTCAAGAAAATCTTTTAAAGATAATATTTTAAAATTTCCTAGTCAGCACTTAAAACTTTTGAATATCTCTAAGCAGAATAGGTACCTTAAGCTGGGCTTAGTGGCAGGCAACTATAGCCCCAACTGTTCAGGAGGTTGAGGCAGGAAAATCCTCTGAACCCAGGAAATCAAGGCCAACTTTGACAACATAGTGAGACCTTGTCTCTTAAAAACAAACAAACAAACAAACAAAAAAACATAGGGATCCTGATATAGTCTATAATTTTAACAGCAAATGGCCACAATGTATTAACAGGATGGTAAGGTAAGAAAATTATTGACTGTTTGATAGTCTAATGAGATTAAAATTTACACATAAGGTATATTTAAGGAATTTTAATTTTAAAACAATTTATATTAATAATGCACTAATTGTGATAGTAACACAAATTAATTGTTCCCCTCTTCAATCTAACAAAAAAATATTCACAGATTTGAAAATTTTCAGGGAATTGAACACTGACTTTGGTCATGCTTTCAGACTGCCTGAAGTAACCCTGCAGTACACAGAAAATTTAGGTTTCAAAAACAAGTGATGGCCTTTCTGACAAAAATCAGAGCTCATTTGCTCTGAACAGTGTTTTATCTAGTTCTTCAGTCACTAGAGGTCATCATGAAATGTTTCGTGTAATAGTAAAATAGTCCAAATTTGGAAAAATTAAATATTACCCATAATCCCACACTTCTAAAACATTTCTTTTTAAATATCTAATCACTTTATATGAATATCCATTTACATGAAAAACAAGTGTCTTCCACGGGAGATTTTTAAATACATTGAGCCATGTAACCAAAGGGAAGAAGTCAATTTCAAATTAAATGCAAATCAGAAATTTGATTCAGATCTTAGATGGAAATAAAAATTTAGTAAAATCTAGAAGTAGAGTGACTTGCTTCAGCAGGGATTCAATCAGATTTTGAAACAAATCATAAGCTTTAATATTAAGAGTTTTAACAATATTCAACTCTATCAAAAAATTTCAGATAATTTACAGATTAAATAATGTGTTATCTTCCTGTTACAGCATTTTGCTTCAAAAATATTTTGAGGAGGGGGCTATGAGCAAAAAAAGGTATGGTTAACCATGGGTGGATAATGGTTAAAGCTGTATGATGGGTAAATGTGGATTACTATAAGATTTGTCATTTTATATCTTAAAATATCCAAAATGAAAAAAATTTTTCAAGAAAAATTTAATATATACGAACTAGGAAAATCATAGCTTAACTTTAATATCTGTAAGTTTAAGAATTGCCATAAAGAAGTTATACTATACAAAATGTACTGAGTATACTGTCTCTCCAATAAACTAGGGTCCATCCACTATCTACCAGGAATATCATCCAAAGATAATATGCTGAGAGATTCTTCTATCTACTTGCTATAGATGTCAGAAAACCTCTGAAAGGATGAGGAAGTGCTCATTCATTCATTCGACAAATACTTATTAGCACTTACTATGTGCCAGGCACTATTCTAAGTACTGGAGTTGCACAGATAAATAAAACAGATAAAAATCTATATGGAGTTTGCATTCTAGTGGGCAGGAAGTGAGCAGATAATATTTTTACAAACAAATTATTCAGTATGTTGAAATAATTAAGTGCTATGGAAAAAAAATACAGCAAGGTAAGAGAAATCTGTAGGGATATGGTTTTAAGTAGGGTTGTCAGGATGGCCTCACTGATAAGAAGACTTCACAATGAGGACTTGAAGTAGAAAAGAAAGTGAAGCCCTTGGATACCAAGAGGAGGACCAGTCCAGACAGAAGAGTAGCTAATGCAGTGGGCCTGAGGCGAAATACACCTAACACATTCAAGAACTAGCAAGAATGCCAGAGTGTTTGGAGCAAGTAATGAGATTTAAAAAACAAACAAAAAATACCCAAAAAACTGTGGAAGAGGAAGTAAGAACGATAACAGGGGAAGAGCTAGGTAAGGGATTATGGAGGGTTTTGTAGGCTACCATAAAACTTGGACGTTACAATGAATGAAACAGAATGCTGGAACATCGGATTTTTAGACAAGAAGTTACATGATTAGTCCTTTTTTTTAATATTTTTTTTTAGTTGTAGATGGACACAACACCTTTATTTATTTATTTTTATGTAGTGCTGAGGATTGAACCCAGTGCCTCACATATGCTAGCAAGTGCTCTACCACTGAGCCACAACCCAGCCCATGATAGCCCTTTTATGATCCGTTTTGACTTTAGAATATTAGCCTAACAGTGATGCAAACAGTTCCTTTCTTGCCATCACCTGTGACCTAATAGTCAACTCCCTGTCAAATGGTCAGTGACTGCTGTAGAGAGTCTCCAACCCATGTTTATCATTCCAAGTAAAGCTCTCTGCTCTTTGGTTATTGATAATCCCCTACTTGGGAATGGGGATATATAGCTAGTCACCTTTATAAAATGACCATCCCAATTATAAAACATTGTTTCTTTGACTAGTAGAAATAATTTGCATTAACACTGCTTTTTAGATTATATAAAATAGCAAAATAACTGATTTTGTATCAAATTAATATTTTAATCATAAATCTAAGCACAAGTACTAAATAGTTCAATGATCTTGAAAAAATTAGCTTCTCCTAACTTCAATTTTTATAATGTGGAAAGAATAAAAATATCTAAATTCATATCATTAAGTAAATTAAATGTAAAGAATCTCTTTCGGTGAACATATGGACATTTAATAAATGTTAGATCCACTACCTGGCAGTCTCAGAGTACTTCCCATGTGGTCCTGCATCCTTAAAAATTCAGTCCCAGTAGCTCAAAGGGACACCAAGAGGAAAAAGAAAGGTGTCACACTAATTCAAGTAAGAATGATTTTTAATTTATAGTTTCATAGTTAAGGTACTTGGGTTGGGATATCTATATTAGCATTGTATTAAAGGATATGTGTATACACACACACACATATACATTTCCACACACTTTTTTAATTTTTTGCGGTGCTGGGAATTAAACTCAGGGCCTTATGCTTACAAGGCAAGCACTCTACCAACTGAGCTATCTCCCCAGCCCTTCCACAAACTTTTAATTTGATGCTTTCATTTTAAAGGGCTTTAAGAGTAAATTTTCCAAGATAGGCGGCTCTCTGTACATAATACAAACATGGCCAATATAAACATTATCATTCACTAACACTCTCAAAAATATACAAACAACCCAAACAAGATCCCAAACCTCAGAGTTATCACTTTATTGGAATTTTTCTATGGAAGGGGGGAAAATAGTCTTTTTTATTTGGAAGTGAATACATCTTTATCAATATACAAAGAAATAGGGGCTGGGGAGATAGCTCAGTTGGTAGAGTGCTTGCCTTGCAAGCACAAGGCTCTGGGTTTGATCCCCAGTACTGCCAAAAAAAAAAAAAAAAAAATTCAAAGAAATACTCTAAAATCATTGATTATGTTTTAATGGTAAGTCTTTGAGTTTTATAGAGATGCAGGAATTCCTATGGTAACTAGCATTTACTTCTTTCTTCTTACTTTTATACATTAGCTAATTAACCTGGGACAGACTACATTGTAAATGAATGTTATATACTTGCCTTTGTAAGTGATACATGATACAAGTAATTTGTCTTCTTCCTCTCTTTTCTTGGAAAATTTTTCTTCCAATCTTACAGGTAGCAACTAAATATCAGTAATTTGCCATTTACTTCATATGCTGGCAAACACAGGCAAACAATTTTCCTTAAATGGAAAATTTCTATCGCTAAGGGAGGAGCAAAGACTGCTTTGTTAGGCAATATTTCAGGAGCCATGTGTGATCATAAACTGACCACTCTGACTGAGACCACTTTCCTCTTGAATCCAAGGGTAATAAGGAAATTCCTGCTTTGGTGTAGCAGAGAGGGATCTGGGTCATCTAGCCTGATGGGGCAACCTGCCAGGTCTTCATCTCCAGTTCTGGTCCTAACCAGTCAGAATCAGGAAGATTCCTTTAACACCCTGGGCCTTTTCCTATCACCATGTTGCTTCCCATTGGGCTTCTGTACTGCTTTTTTCCCTTAAGAAAACAGAGATGCCCCAACTCTTTTTGTTTTTGTGGTGCTGATGATTGAACCCTACCCTTCACACATGCCAGGCACTCTACCACTGAGCCACATCGGGAGCCCCCCAACTCTTAAACAGTGAGAGAAGCAATGAATTGTTTAATTAAATAAATCTGTGTTTTCTTTCCTGATAGGAGTATCTTACCTCAAGACAGTGGTGACAATTATATTTAGGATAACTCAAACCTTAGGCTCCTCTTTGTTGATCCTGAAATAGCAAGAAGTAAGGGTTTCCATGTAATTTGTGTTCTTTTGTGCATTTCATTCTCTTTGATTTTTCCATCTGATCTTCAATTTTGCTTAAGATTTCTCTAAAGAATATGATTTATTTCTACAATTAATTTGGTATCTTTTAAGAGAAGTAGCATACATTGAATGCTGTCTCCTCCAATCTACATGTAATCTTTTTATGAAAATGTTAATAATATTAACAAAAGGAAATTTTTAGCTATCCATACCAGGGTTAAGGTCGTAGGAGATCCAGTGCTGAGCTATTTCACCAATTTTGACCACACCATCATCCTGTCATTTCTACATTGAATATCAAATGCAGTCGTAAAATAATAGTTCTCCTTAATTTTTCCTAGGTTCATTAGATTTCAAAGTTCAGGATTGAATTGTTCCATAACAGTCTTGTGGAATGGAAGTGCTTTATAAGTAGGAAGACATATGCAACTTGAAAAGTTCTCCAGGTGCCCACAGTCTGCCTAGATCCTACTATCAAAGAAGTGCATTATAGACATTGTTGTCTTCATCTTCAAAGTGCAACCCACAGAGTCTAATATGTATAGAGGGGCTATTATTTTTTAAACAGCTGAATTCAACAATCTCCAAAGGACTCCACAATGGAGTAGTTGGAGAAAATCTGCATTTTTCCCTAGTAGGTTATCAATACCCATTGACACATTAAAAGGCTATAAAAACTCAAGCAGTTCAGAGGGGAATTTATTTTATATTGGCTTTAGAATGTTCCCTCCATAGGTACTCTGTTAACATATCAAAAGCTGGTAAATGACAATTTGAAAATCAAAATCAGTTTTAACATTATTCTCCATGGAAGAGCATCTCCTAAGAAAAAATATTTTTTAATTTGTGTAAATTTAAATATGATTTGATTGGAAATTTGGTGGAGAAATTAATAGTTATTATAATTATTGGGGTGCTACTGATATTAAGTGGTCAGGAAGCAAGTATATAGGAAGAAGAACAGTTACATAGAACAAAGACTTGTCCCTGTCACTTTCAATTTCTGATATGTAGTCATGTAAGGGAAAAACTTATTTACAACTATGTGAGCCTATTACATATAAAATATTACCATATTACATATAAAATAAACAATATAGTGTTGCATAGTACTGATATGTGAATTTTTCCAGGAATGCAAAGTTTTGAATTGTGTTAAGAGTTGAGAAAATCACACCACCAAAAAACACCACTTAAGATACTTTTCAGCCAGGTGTAGTGTTTCACACCTGTAATCCCAACAACTCAGGAGGCTAAGGCAGGAGGATTGAGAGTTCAAAGCTAGCCTCAGCAGCAGTGAGATGCTAAGCAACTCAGTGAGACCCTGTCTCAAAATTAAATACAAAATAGGGCTGGGGATGTGATTCAGTGGTCAAACGTACCTGAATTCAATACCCAGTACCAAAAAAAAAAAAAAAAAGAACAAGATACTTTTCAGTAAAACACACACCTCAGCTCCTTGGCATACATAGTTGCCTATTTCACAGTGATTTTGTGTACAAGTGTAACCATCTGATTTCTTCAGAGATTTTCAGTATAGTCACACCTAAGCATCTACCTCTTGAAATATCTAACACTTATTAAGTCAGCATCTTTTATATATTAATATAAATTCAGGCATTGTCTTTTTGTATTATATGCATAAATGGTTATATTGTCTCCAAATTTTTTTCAGGACAATAAAGTAGATGTAATAAGGTATTTATTTTGAAAAGAGAGGTAATCAGTTCAATGAGACTGAGAACCACTGTTTTATAAGCTTTCGTTTCCTAAAATTGAGGATGTGAATTAGTACAACTTAAGATTGACCAAAAATATGAATAAATTAAACCATGAAAATGGTATGATTAGACTGGGGTTGTGACTCAGTGGTAGAGCACTTGCCTAGCACATGTGAGGCGCTGGGTTTGACCCTCAGCACTACATAAACATAAGCAAATAAAATGAAGGTATTGTGTCCATTTACAACTAAAAATTTCTTTTTAAAATGGCATGGTTAAGGTCCAGATTGGAAAATACGATAAGTTTATAATAAAATAATTTATCAACAAGCCTTATTATGTGTCTAGTATTTGATTATACTTGAACAAAAAAAGGTATTGTATATATATATATATACACAATACCTTTTAATATATATAATACCTTTTTTGTTCAAGTATAATATATATATTTTGTTCAAGTATAATATATATATATCTGCCTTCACAGAACTTAAAGGGTAGTGAAGAAAACTAAAAGCCATATAGTTACTATCTAAGCATTTGTGGGAAAAGTTATAGTTAGGCAGTGGTCTTAGTCTCTTCCAGAATTAACAGGATAGTATCAGCAAGGTGTGTTCACCATGACACAGAGGCAACTGGCCTAACTACTAAAGCTTGAGGGAGAAAGATAAGGTTAGATAACTGGAGGTACCAGTGAGAGGGAGATGGTGAAACTAAAATGATGAAAAGCTGTAGAAGGCACAGGAGCCTGAATTTAAAACAATCAACAAAATGAAACCCCTGTAGACTCCTACAGAAAAGAGTGAAGACAAGAAGACTGATAATAACACATAGGATGGACATAAGTATGGAAAAAAATATATATATATATATGACCTCAGGTAGTTGGGAAGAGGAATCTGACATGAAAACTAGTTAAGTTTTAGATCTGATGAAATTGAGATGATCAGTTGGAATAGAGAGCTTAAAATAACAGTTGAATCTCTCACCAGAATGAATTAGCTCATGGAGAGAATGAACAGAGAGAAGTAAGGAGTGGAAGACAAAGCCTTGGGCAACACCCACAGGTCAGAAGACCAGAAGAACCCGCAAAGCAGCCAAAGAAAATGAATGTTAATTTATATCCAAATGATAAAATTATGGAAAGTTTTTTCTTGCCAGGTGGGTGGTAGAAGATAAAACAATAGCTGATTATTTAATAAGATTTAAGAAATGTATGGACCACGGAGTCATGAAAGTTTACTAATATGACAATTTCCTAAACTTTTAGGTTGATATCAAATATCACAGCACTCTGTGTAAGTAACATATATAGCTCTCCCTGAAGAACACTATTCTAACAGAAAGACGTACTCATTGAGAAAATGGATCCCATCATATATTAGTGAGTCAATTGACTCATAGATGCTATTATAAACTTTCAGATAATAACAGTAAGCACAAATGAGCTATAAACCCATCATCAATCATCACAGAAAGTTGCATCACCATAAGAATTACTCTGACTCAATCTAATAAAGAAATTGCCTAAAGAGCAGTCCAGTTTAGAGCACAGATGCAGTTTGCAATAACAGAGGTAATAGCTACAGAGATCTCTATATTCTTCAGAACACTCTCCTTCATTATATATGGTCATGTGTAAACTGAAGCTATTTACATTAAGTTTCTCCATCTTATGAACTCACTCTCGATTGTTTTAGCAGTTAACTCAGCAGAAATCAATCCATATACCATCCCAATTTTAAATACTAACTGCAGTTTCCATTTATGCCATTTAAAAGAACTCTATGAATAGGATAACCCATATCCCAGTTTTTCTCAGTTTACACTTGTTTTTCAGGGAGGATCATTAATAGCATCCTCTTTCACTCTTAGAGTGTGGATGATAAATTACATGTGCCCCATATCAATGATGCCAAGCAAACAGGAAACTTTTATAAACTACACTTTGCATTTTTCAGTTCATGTGAAAAACAACAAAAAATACCTGCCACATTCTTTGCACACCCATTACAGTTGCTAATAACATGTGGAATCCTGCTCACACTTTCAGGTTGAGCCCTGAGACAGCTAGGGACTGCCTCCTAGTGGTGGGGTGACTCTAGGCTGTCCCTGACCCTTCTGTTTCAACATCCCAACAAGCCTGGTGATGTTCTCCCATACCTACCTATCAGCTTTGTTTCCTTCTTTTCAACCCATACTTTTCCTTCTTGTGCTTAATAAGCTCTTGTGTTTCCATATTCAAACCAAGTTAATGAGAAATATATCCTCCCAAATATAAAAAATCATACTCCATATATAAAAGATTTTTAAAATAGTCTGGATTTCCCCAAAGTTCAGGAACAAGTCAAGCATGCACACTTTTGCCACTTCTGTTCAATATCATACTAGCCAGACAATTAGGGAAGAAAAATAATAAAAGGAATTCAAATGAGAAAAAAAGAAGTATCACCACTCTGTTCACAGATGACTGTGACTCTTCTAGATAGAAAACCCTAAAGTGTCCACATAAAATCTGTTAGAATGACTAAACAAACTCAGCAAAGTTGTAGGATACATTATAAATATGCAAAAAATCAGTTTTGTTTTTATATATTAGCAATGAACAACCTACAAATGAAATTAAGAAAATGGTTTCATTTGCAATGGCATCAAAAAAGAATAATATACATCTACTAGAATGGCCATTATTTAAAAAAACAAACAAGAAATAAGTTTTGGAGAATATGTAGAGAAACTGGAACACTTGCACACTGTTGATGAGAATATACAATGAATGCTATAGCTATTAGTGTAAACTGTAGAGTGTGGTTCCTCAAAAAATTAAAAACTAAATTATCATATGATTCAGCAATTCCATTTCTGGGTTTATACACAAATTAATTAAAATCAGGGTCTCTAACAGATATCTCTTGCTATAGGCTGAATTGCACAACCCTCCCAATTCCAAATGTGCAAGTCCTAACCCGCAGTATACCTCAGAATATGACTATTTGGGGAGACAATGCATTTCAAAAGATAATTAAGATTAAATGAGGTAGAACCTATGATTGGTGTCCTTATAAGAAAAGGAAGATACCAGAGATGTGCACATACAAAGAAAAGATGACATAGTGAGAAAATAGTCATCTGTAAGTCACAGAGAAAGATGTCAGAAGAAAGTTCCCCTGCTGACACTTTAGTGCAGTGAAAAAATAAATTACTGTTGTTTAAGTCACCCAATCATGGTATTTTGTTATGGCAGTCCAAACAACCTAATACACTCATGTTCAGGACAGGATTAATCACAACAGACAAAAGCAGAAAGGAATTCAAGTGCCATTTGCAAATGAAAAGTTAAAATGGAATATATATATAATGAAATATTGTTCAGCTTTACAAAGAAAAAATTCTCAGACATGCTACAACATAGATCAAACTTGAAGACATTATACTAAGTGAAATAAGTTAGCCACAAAAGACTGATATTGTTTATGATTTCACGAATATAAGGTCCTAGAGTAAATTCTTAGAAAGTAGAAGGGTGGTTTCCATGGCTGGAGAAGGGAAGTACGGATAGATGGAAAGTGTGCTGGAGAGGTGAACCAACTGCACTGTACACCGTAAGATGGTAAATGCTGTTTGTATTTTATCATAATTTTTATTTTTCCTATAAATGGGGATTGAACCCAAGGATACTCCAACAATGAGCAAGATCCTCAACCCTATTTATCTTTTTAAAAATTTCAAGACAGGGGACTCACTAAGTGTCCCAGGTTTCTCTTGAACTCATGATCCACCTGCCTCAGACTATCAAGTCATGACATAATTACTTGTTGGCGGGCAATTGACTAAGAATTGAACCCAGGGACACTTTACCACTAGAACCCCAAGGGAAGGTACTAGGAAATGACATTGATCAAATTATGCTAGATGCATGTACAAACATGGCATAATGAATTCCACATTGTGTGTAATTATAATGTACCAATAAAAAATACAATTTTTTTAAAAATAAAAAATTTAAATAAATACTTAGCAGTAAACACTACTAAGCATAAGACTTATACACTAAAATTATAAAATATTCCTAAAAGGAAATTAGAGACAAATAAATGGAATGATAGCCTATGTTTGTGGATTACAAAACTTGATATTGTTAAGATAACATACCAAAGAGAGATACAAAGTCAATGCAAAATCTCAATAACATGTTGTTTAAGAAATAGAAAAATACATCTTAAAATTCATATAAAACTAAAATAAGAAAAGCAAAAACAATCTTGAAAAAGAAAAAAAAGTTGGAGAATCCATATATTCCACAAAGCCCTAAAAATACCTTAAATAGATACAATAAGATTATCTTAAAAGCTACAAGAACTAAAGAGAGTAGTCTGAAGACTCCCAACACTAACTACTCTCATTTGATAATCATACATTGTATGCATGCATCAAATTATCACACTGTACCCCATAAACATGTAGAATTATGTGTCAATTAAATTTTTTTTCATTTTTAGTGAGGCATGGTGGCGCATGCTGGTAATCCCAGCCATTTGGGAGTCTGGGTCGCAAGTTCAAGGCCAGCCTCGGCAACTTAGCAAGACCCTGTCTCAAAAAATACAAAGGACTGGAAATGTAGCTCAGGGGTAAAGCACCCCTAATTTAGACCCCCAATATAAGAAAAAAAAAATGTGCTGCTTGAGAAACTAAAGAATCCCAATGCTAAAGTCAACACAATAGAAAATGCACTTCGAAAGCATCCAAAATAAACTAGTACACATAAAATAAGTCGTTACATCACTCCACAATGCATATAAAAATCAAAACATCATGTACACTAAAAATACGTTATAAATATTAATTTGTCAATAACAAATATTTGTTAAAATTTTTAAAAAAAGAAAAGCTACAAGTAATTAAAATAGTGTGTTACTGGCATCAAGACAAACTATAGACCAAGGCAAAAGATAGTGAGCCCAGAAATAAACCCTCAAGTATTGGTCAAATGATTTTTAACAAAACAACTTAATAGGAAAGGACAATCTTTTTTAACAAATAGTAGTGGAAAAGCTGGATATCCACATGCTAAATGAGGAAGATGGACCCTTACCTTATATACAAAAATTATCACAGAATGGATCAAAGACCTAAACATACTAAAACCATGAAACTTTTATGGAAGAAAAACCAGAAATATTCATGATACTGAATTTGGCAATGATTTCTTGCATGAACCAAAGCACAGGTAACGAAAGAAAAAACATTTAAAATGGATTCCATCAAAATGAAAAACATTTGTACATCAGAGGACACTATCAGCAGAATGAAAGGGCAATCCTTAGAATGGAAAAAAACATTAACGAATCATATATCTGATCAGGACTTCATATCCAGAATACAAAAAAGATTCCCATAATTCAACAATAACAATAAATAATCTGATTTTTAAAATGGACACAATCTCTCTCTCTCTCTCTCTCTCTCTCTCTCTCTCTCTCTCTCTCTCTCTCTCTCTTTCTCTCTCTCTCTCTCTCTCTCCCTGTCTCTCTCCATAGCCCACATTCTCCCTTGAAAGAGTATTCCCTATTTTACCCAAAAGACATCTTTCTTGAGATTGTTCCCATTCTCTCTCTATCCTCTTAAAGAGAGCTATGTCTTTGAAAAATGAAAATAAAAATGGGTATAAGACTTAAATAGACATTTCTCCAAGAAAATATACAAATGACCAAGGACATGAAAAAATGCTCAACATCACTAATCAGTAGAGATGCAAATCAGAACCACAATGAAATATCACTTTGTACCCATTAAGATGGCTATTAAACATTAAATAAAAAGATAAAATTTTGTCAACAAGGATATGGAGAAGTTGCAACACTTCTCCACTTGTACATTGCTAACTGTACAGCTACATTGTAGAACTGCACAGTTGCCTTGGAAAATAATATGGTGGTGCCTTTGAAAAATTAAAAATAGAACTACCATATGATCCAGAAATTCCATCTTGGAAAATAACCCCCCAAAAAGGAAAGCAGGAATTCAAACAAGGGTCTGTATACCTATGTTAATAGCAGTATCACTCAGCAGACAAAAAGGTAGAAATAACCCAGGTGTCCAACAGGGGATGAATGAATAAATGAAATGTGCTATACACATGACACCTTAATATTTAGCTTTGAAGGAGATCTTGATGAACACTGCAAAATGCACATACCTTGAAAACACTGGGCTAAGTAAAATAAGCCATACAC
Source organism: Sciurus vulgaris (assembly GCF_902686455.1). Classification (NCBI taxonomy): domain Eukaryota; kingdom Metazoa; phylum Chordata; class Mammalia; order Rodentia; family Sciuridae; genus Sciurus; species Sciurus vulgaris. Next base: position 44,754,447 of record NC_136475.1, read on the forward strand.
AAAAGGACAAATTTTGTGTGATTCCACTTCTTTGAGAATCTAAAATAGGTGAATCATAGGGACAGAATATAGATTAGAGGTTAAGAGACCAGATCTCTTCCAGAAGAGGGGAAATGAGAATTTATTGTTCAATGAAACAGATTCTGTTTGGAGTCATGAAAACTTTTCACAATAGTGGTGATGGCCGTACAATATTGTGAATGCAACGAATGCCATGGAAGTCTACACATAAAAATGGTTGGAAAGGGAAATGTGTATGTTTTCACTTAGGCTTGAAAATAGGTTTTTAATGAGAACTATATAAAATTTTCAAATGATGTGGTGTATGCCTATAATCCCAAGTTACATACGAAGGTTAAGAAGGGAAGACTGTAAGTTTGAGGCCAGTCTAAGTAACTTAGCAAGACTCTGTCTCAAAATAACAAAAAAGGTTAGGGTTACATCTCAGTGGTGAGTGCCCCTTGCTTCAATCCTCAGTGAAGCAAAAAAAAAAAAAAAAAAAAAAAAAAAAAAAAGAAAGAAAAAAGATCTAAATTTGGGCTGGAGTTTGTGGCTCAGTGATAGAGTATTTGCCTAGCATGTATGAGATACTGGGTTCGATTCTCAGCACCACATATAAATATTTACTTATATAAATAAGTAAAATAAAGGTCCATTAACAACTAAAAAATATTTTAAAAAAATATCTAAATTCATTCATCCATTCAGTCATTCACTGACATTTTAGCACTTATTTTGTGCCAGACACTTTGCTGGATTCAGGAATACATGATGAACAGATACTTATGATAATGTGTAACATGGATAATAGCTAATACATTCTGAATACTCTTTCATACTTCCCAACAAACTTATGAGGTAATTATTATTATTTTATTTTACAGATGAAAGAACTAAAGTTAAAGAGAACTTACTTGCAAAAGATCACAGTGCCTAGCTCTGTATCACCATTATTCTGCCAGTAAGTGTGCTTGCTACTATTGGAGTACTATAAGCAAAGCAATTACCTTAGCTACCTGGGATTTTAGTAATGTCTAAGCACAGATCCAAAAAGTTGAGCAAGAATTTGGTGTGTGAGGGGGTAATGAGTTTAAAAAGAAAATATTTCTAACAGTAAGAGCAACAAGCTCTTGAAATAATTATCTACTCCTGTTTCCATTAAAAAATAAGCAGAGTACATTTAGGGAACTTCAAGCAGTTGAGTGAAGATAGGGCTTAAAGTGTGAAAGGTGAATTGCCAGAGATGAGATTGGAATAGTAAGAAGAACAGAGAGATGTTTTCTTTGGCTCTATCCATGTGAAATAAACCACCACAAAGTTTAGTTTAAAACAAACATGATTCTGTTATCTCTCATTAGTCTGTGGATGGACTGGGTTTTGTTAGACAGTTCTATAGCTGCATGTGATGCTGACTGGGGCTGAAGTCATTGAAGAGGGAGGTGAATTTTGGTATGAAACATCTAGGATGGCTCGCTGATGCGTGTGGCAGCTTGCAAGGAACATCTAGAAGACTGGCTTCACTTGGGATACGGAGTTGCCTGGGCTTTTCTCTGTCCAGTTAGTTTCAGGCATGTCTTTCCGAGAGTTCCTCCAGTAGGTAGCAGTACTCAGGAGACACTTAGGTACAAAGTTATCATGCATGTGTGGATAACTTCCACAGATGGACTGAGACCCAGAACTAACACAGCATCACTCCTGCTACATTGTAATCCTTGAAAATCCATGGAAGGGTCAGCGCAGGTTCAGAATGGGAGAAGACTACACAGGGTATAACTCCTGGGAGATGTAGTTCACTGGGGGCCATATTTGGAAACTAGCTACCACAGGAACATATGCAGGAACACAGCTTGGGAAGGGGCAATTGGAAGGTCATTGGAATAGATTAGGTAAAAAATTATAGTGACATTTTGTACTTGAAATTAGACAAGTAAATAGAATTAAGAGCTGTTAAGTGATGAAATGGACTGATCTTAACTGACAATGAGCACTGAGGAAAGACCAAGGTGGAAGGAATGTAAATGACCCTGGTTTCCTGCTTGGACTCAGGAGTTGACAGACTTTGTTATTCACTGAGATAGAAAGTAAAGTACAAGGAATAGATACATCTGTGATATCTGCAGCAGGCAGACATGAATTGGGCTAGAGATCAGGGCTGAAGATACAGACTTAGAGCAACATGAGAAAACATGAGAGTGAACAGAGGTGTGTAAAGTAAGAAAACACTTCTGGCAAGGAGTCATAAAGACTACCAATATTTTAATAGGTAAACAAAAAAGTAATAGTCATGAAGGAGACTAAAAAGAAAAAGCAGAAGAGTATCAAAAAAATGTGTATGTTGGGGGCTGTTTAATGAAAGACAAAATGACTACAAGTATCAAATGCTATATAGAAATTAAGTGTAATGAAGACTGAAAACTGTCCCCTTGAATCACATACATATAAGTTTTTAGGGAGTTGGCAAAAGCAGTGTCCAGGGTGGAAGCATTACTGTAGTGAATTAAGAGATAAATGAAGATGATGTGGAAACAAATAGTAGAGAATTTCTTCAAGAAGCTTAATTATTAAAGAGATGAATTCATAATGGTATAAAAGGAAGAGGGGACAAAGGATAATTTTTTTAAGATGGCAAAGGTAAATGCATATTTAAGTATTGTTGGGATGAAGTCAATATGGAAGGAGAAAGAAACTGAAGAAGCCAAGAGAGGCCTATAAGGAAGCAGAGGGGGATAAGATTCAGAACACAGAAACAGATTAGTCTCAGTCAGGAGAAAATCATTGCCTAGTGCTGAACAGAAGTAAAGAAATGGGAACTGGGGCTCAGGGGTAGAGTGCTTACCTAGGGTGTGCAAAGCCCTGGGTTCAAGTCTCAGCACTGCATAGAAATGGAAGGAAGGAAGGAAGGAAGGAAGGAAGGGAGGGAGGGAGGGAGGGAGGAAGGAAGGAAGGAAGGAAGGAAGGAAGGAAGGAAGGAAGGAAGGAAGGAAGGAAGGAAGGAAGGAAGGAAGGAAGGAAGGAAGGAAGGAAAAATAAAGGAAGAGATGGCTGAGTGGAGCCAAGACTGTGGATATGGTTAGCCGAAAGTTACGAGCATTCTTCTCTGATGCCCTCTGCAGCATTTTCTTAGTGAAGTAGGAAGTAAGATCATCTGTTGAGAACAAAGAAGTCTTGTGAAGAGAAAAGAAGGTTTTAAATAGCCACAATGAAAATTTGGTCAAAAAGGTGATTAGAAACACAGAAAAATCGCTCAAGAATCGCTTAAAAATAGCTTAAGAATCTCAGGCTGGGTTGGCAACCATGACTCTGGTATTCTCAGTGGGCTCAGCTGTTATAGTTTTCTCTTCTGGCATTTGGCAATCAGGTATAGAAAGCAGGTTATATTAATTCAGGGAAGGAGCTGTACCAAGAGTTATGATAATACTCAAGAAGATTACAAATTTTAGAAAGAGGTCTACTGATAACTTTAGGCAATTCCTTTTATTCCACCAACAGACTCAAGACTCACAATGCTATTAGTTCCATAGTTTCCCCAATGTATATACTGCAGTACTTAAGGAGCTATTGAGAGTTACCAGGGAAGACATCTCCATTTAGAGTTCCTTCTTTCTAAATAGTACCTGTAAGATGTGTTATTAAACACTAACCCTTCTTCCTCCAGTTTAATTACAAAACAGAGTCTTTTTTTTACACTATATCTTATATCCAGGGTAAGTCGTATACTTACTTTGTATCTCAATAACTAATTAATTGCACCTTGGCTCAGACTAGCAACACTTCAAACACTGAGAGTCACATTTGGAGGCTGGGGATGTAGCTCAATAGTAGAGCACATGCCCAGCATGCACAAGGCCCTGGGTTCAATCCTCAGTAACTCAAAAGAAAGAAAGAGATCTTAGTTCAAAAAAAAAAAAAAAAGCCTACATTTGGCTATGACTACCACACTGGATTGTGCAGTTCCAGGCTGGGGAAAAAACTTGACTCACATGTACAAGGCCCCAGCAACCCCCCACCCCACCCCTACCCTCACACAAACAAAAAAGCATTGCAGCTCCAGATGTTACCTTTCCACAGTTAACACTTGCTAAATTAACAGACACTGAAGTTCTTCCTCAGACACTGCCATCCTATTTCTATAATCAAACAATTTATAATATACATATTTATATAGTATATTTCATTGATGACCTCCAGTTTTGACCAAGTCAAAAGTCTACAAATCCATACTACAATAAGCTCATCCTAATAGAGCTCTAGCTCCCTATTGAGTTCATTCTGACTACCTGCCTGGGAAACAACAGTATCTACAGAGCCAATGGCTGATATTCACTGTCTCAACTAGCCAGGCATGGCAAACGCAAGGCAGGTGCACAGGGTGTTGTTCAATTTTCTTTACCAAGTTACCACTCATTCATCAATATTCCAGTTTCCAAAATTATGTTATCTTCTCATATTCTTTTTGTCCTCTTAGAATTTGTCTCTTTTTCATTTCTTAACTTTTGTTTCAGTACATTTTCAAGAGTAAAAATAGATATATTCAATTAGCCATGTTTATCTAGAAGTTGCTTTTATGAGTAGGGGCTGAATTTATTTCAAAATCTATAAATTTAATCATCAGAAGATAACTAACCAGACAGTGGAGAGAAACTTCTTCAAGTTTCTTTAAAGAATTACTTTAATCAGAATTCCAGATAAAATCAATATATATTTTAATGAAAAATCATCTAACTCCTAAATTTTCTCAATTAGGAACACTTAGCATTGAGAATACATAAAATGAATCAGTTACTATGAAAAAAGAGAAATATAACAATGTTATTAAACACTAACACTTCTTCCTCCAGGATAAATTACAAAAACACTTTGGCACAATTCAACTGTGTTGTGTGAGCTTTAAGTAAACATTTGGACTCTAGTCACCAGGGGTTCTATTTTTTATGGAAATCTGCAAAATCAGCACATGTAAAAACTGTTAACCTGTTGGTACTAATGGCACATTAACTAACTCAGGCTGACTTCTTTCTCCCTGGCGAGTGAGCTAGATCAAGGCCTCAAAGGCGGTTTCAATAGTTAATGACGATAAATGGGACCACTGTCAGGGATTAGTTAACAACAGTTCTGCGAACGTGATCAGCTCGTGCTTGCCATATAGTCCTATGGGACTCTCACCTGTGTGAACCTCCCCCCATGCCTTTCTGACCTTTAAGCTGATTGGTTCCCGCCTAGCCTCCACCCTACATAAAAGCTGTGTGATTTCCTCGATAAACGAGGTTCCTGCTGTGACTCCTGCACTGACAGACCTCCTGGCTCTGGTGTGTTTCCTTGGCCACCGACACTCATCATCCTGCTCAGCCCCGTATTCTCCTCAGGCGGGTCCTGAGGAGGTAAGTCAGACTTGTTGCCCGACAGGGAGCAACAACTGGTGCTCGTGTGAGGAACAACGAAGTCACCAACAGGCCAATCGGACTCTGGGTGAGTGTACTCCCATAAGATATGGGACAGTCCAATTCCAAGTCTGTCCCCTCCCTTGACTCCCTTAGGATTCTCCTTAGAAGTAGAAGATTGGAAATCTCAGATAGCCAGGCGGTTCAGACCTGGAAGGCCCTCACTAAGGCAGCCCCTTGGCTGCCTGAAGCAAATGTGTTTGACTGGTCCACATGGGATCATGTGAAACAACTTGTTAGGAAGAGGGAAATCAGTTTAGGGGAAGGTCCCCATTGGGAGTCTGCCCTACATTATCCGCCCTTAAGGACTGCTTCTCTCCAGGACCTCCCAAAGGGGGCTCCAAGATTCCCGCCAAAGAGCCACTGCCTTCCGATGGCGGGAAATCTTCCCGGCAGCCATTTTATGATACTGGGCAAGAACTCACTGACTCTAACCTCCCCCCTCCCTTTATGGCCTTCCCAGTAGATGTTAAAGTGTTAGTTTGGGAAGGAATGACTACTGATCACAAATTGGCCTGTGCAGGAATGAAAGATCACTCTATGGGAAGGTGGATTGTGGCTACCAAAGATATTGGCACACAGCTTCTGTGAGTGAGCGGGCAGATGGAAAGGGATTCCTTATCTTCAAGTCTCTTCTTTCTTGCGCTTCTATGCTCTTCCTGCAAACTCAAATGCCTCCTTCTTCTCCCCCTCTTAATCCCTCCTCTTCCTCCAACTTTGACTCAGCTGTTTCTGCTTCCCTGGCCCAGCCCACCTAGTCCTCCTGCCATGAGGTCCCACATACGCTGGCATGGAGGGAGTAACCAGCCCAATCATCAGTGGCATGTCCTAGTAAGGAGTATGATATAAGCAGCCCCATTCCCCACAAGTAGTGGGAGATTGTTTCACAATTTTCTGCATCCAAACCTGAATTGATTACTAACCAGGAAAAAGGGTTAAAATGCCCTAGGCATCAAGTTTCTGCTAGAATATTTTAGCCCCTTCCAGATCCAGATCTCAGCCAAGGCTTATATTGAAATATAAATGGAGGAAGCCAGAAGACTCAGTAGGAGACCCGTCTCAAACCAAAGGAAAAGAAAAAAAAAAAGAAAAAAAAAAAAAAAGCAAAACGATTCTTACCTGAACTCCAGCAAAAGTAAATTTTATAGTGCTTTACTAAAGTAATTAACGGCCGTATCATTTTTCCAGGACTCTTGTTTTTTTGAATTCTACATTTTTTTTTGAGCTCATGACTTTTGATCAGTTCTATTTTTTTTATTCAACTAGAGTTTTTGAACATCTGTTACATTGCAATGGAGATTCACCTATAAAGGCCTTTGATTTTGTTATTTGTATATCGTGCTCTCTGATGTCATGTTTTGTCTGCATCAAAACTGAGTGCTCCTAAAATTAAAATTTAAAATGGATCCAAATACTTTTAATTCACGTGATTTAAAAGGTTCAATTTAAATTGGGTAAACTAATAGAAGCAAAATGTCTTTAAAATTAACTCACAAAGGGCTGGGGATATAGCTCAGTTGGCAAGCTCAGTGCTTGCCTGTGAAGCATGAGGCCCTGGGTTCGATCCCCAGCACCGAAAAAAAATTACAAGTCTCTAGGTGATCAAACTCATTAAATGTTGATGTTTATAAAATGTCTAACATCAATCTTCCTAGGACTTTTCTTCCACAGGAAAAAGATGGCAAATACTGTTGGTACACTTGTCTGATATCTTGTTTTTCTTTACAATAAGATGAGTGAATTAGAGTCAACATGTATGGGATTACTCAAATGTGTTTGTTAGAGACATCTGATTAATTTACAAAGTTATTCCATGGAGTAACATACTTAAAAACATTATTCTTTGTATATTAAATGTGTTCATATTTTTCAGGTATACAAGCCTTTAAAGCAGGAAATATATCAAGCTGCTATTCTTCAAATTAAACTTGTCTATAATGGTACCTATCATTTAATGTTCTATATGGGACCTGTCATCAATAGGGTATATGTAAAATTTGTTAAATGTATTTCTAAAAGTTGAGAGCCTGATTTGTTTAAAGGTTAATCATGAAAGCATTTTGCCACACAAAAGGAAAGTTAAAAGCTCTCTCAGCCGTTCTTTAATTCGTGTTTTAGATATGTTAAATTGTGTTAACTAATGTTCATATAGACTCAGGAGTCAATATATGTAAACTTCTTAAAATGACATTTAAGAAAGCATAATGTGCAGTAGCAAAATGGGACAACAGTGATTAAGATTAGGGTCTCTGACCTCATGACTTTGGACAGTGGCCTTCCTTGAGAGCTACACAGAGCTCCTTTGCAGCTGTACCATCTTAGATCTACAGGCTCAACTTGATTCCCTGGCTGCTGTCGTCCTTGCAACAGCGAAGGAAGGAGGGCTTTGCCTGTTCCTTAGTGAAGAGTGCTGCTTCTATGCCAACTGCTCTGGCATTATACAAGATAAAATCAAAAACCTACAAGAAGATCTGGAACATCGTAGGAGCAAGCTCCACTCTAATTTCCTCTGGACTGGGTTACACGGGTGGCTCCCCTACCTCCTGCTTAGGGGACCGCTAATCACCATTATCCTTGTGTTCATCTTTGGACCTTGCATAATCAGTAAGCTTATCCATTTCCTGAAAAGCTAGGCTAAGTCTGTGCAGCTCATGGTGGTCTGACAGCATTATACCGCCCTTCATAATCATGATTGGGAGCCCTATAGGATCATGGATCACTTGTATCAGGACACTGGGGTCTAAGTGTCTCTCCTTTAAACCCTGCTCCTGAGGGGCCTGCCTGAAGTGCTAAGGTGGTAGTCAATGACGGGTAAGATCCTCAGAGGAGGACAACCTAAGACAGGCATACCGTCCAGTAAGGTGGACCCCCAAACTGCTAAGGTGATGTTCCATGATGGGTAAGACCCTCCAGGAGCAACCTAAGACACATCCTTAATATAAAACAAAGTGGGATGTTTTGGGACTAATGACATGTTAACTAACTCAGGCTGACTCCTTTCTCCCTGGCGAGTGAGCAAGATCAAGGCCTCAAAGGCGGTTTCAATAGTTAATGACGATAAATTGGACCACCGTCAGGGATTGGTTAACAACAGTTCTGTGAACGTGATCAGCTCGTGCTTGCCATATAGTCCTATGGGACAGTCACCTGCGTGAACCTCCCCCCAATGCCTTGCTGACTTTAAGCTGATTGGTTCCCGCCTAGCCTCCACCCTACATAAAAGCTGTGTGATTTCCTCAATAAACAAGATTCCTGCTGTGACTCCTGCACTGACAGACCTCCTGGCTCTGGTGTGTTTCCTTGGCCACCGACACTCATCATCCTGCTCAGCCCCATATTTCCTCAGGCGGGTCCTGAGGAGGTACGTCAGACCTTGTTGCCCAACAGGGAGCAACATTAACCTATCACTGTTCTGACCAAACCTAAGGAGTACCTGATTCATCAGCACTTTCCAAACTGGAAGTTAGCAAGCTCTGTCAAAACTGACATGTTTGTCAGTACTATAAAACTTGTAATAGCTAAAGCATGTCCATTAATGTGTCCTCTGAAAAAGACAAAATTTCTTCAGCAGTGTTGAGAATTACTTAACTTTAAAAATAATTTTATCTAACTTTGTATTGTTTGAAACAAGTCACCCTTTTAAAAACAATGAGTGTTCTGTCCATTTTATCTGTCCTTTTAAGATCATTTTTAATTCTTTCAATTAACATATTGTTCTGGCCTTTTCAGATAGAACCCACCCAACATAAAACAGCCCAGATAACTAATGAAAGTTGTGTTCATGATACAGCAAACAATCACAGCCTTAACTGACTTTAGAAGAGGTAATTGATGAAACTTTTTTAACATAATTCAGAAGTATCTGTATTGTACTCTTTCAGCAACATTTTCCCTGCTCACAATGTTTTAGTTAACACACTTCTATTTTTTTCCCCTAAGGTGAGCACAATTCTTAAGTTTAATTCAAGTATTTTGGGAGTACTTTTATGTATCAGGCCCTGCTAGGTGCTAAGAATAAAAAGTTTAATAAAACCTGCCTGTCTTCAAAGACCTCATGATCCAGCATGGGAGGCAGATATATTAAACTAATAATTATAAAGCAATATGACAAGCATGCAATAAATGTATGAACAAAATGCACACTATGGGAGGCTCAGAGACAGGAAGGGTTCATTCTGAGAATGGTGGTAGAAGAAATAAGATTTTTCCCTGTGGAAAGCGATAGAAGATGATTATTTCCAAGCAGAGGGAATAACATGAAAAAGGCACAATGCATAAATGCAACTTCTTTGGGAAACAAGTAAACTGGTGTGGTTAAAACATGAGATTCCTGCAGAGATTACTCTGCAGAAGTCACATGATAGATCTAAACTTCTTGTTATAATGAAGGCAATGAAAAACCATAAAAATGGGAAAGAGATGTAATTGGTATCTTTGAAAGAAAGACTGATCAGAGAAAAGCAATAGAAGGAAGGCAGGAAACCAATTAGAAAGCTATTGTACAGGTAGAAATCTCAGCAGTAACTGGAACTAGAGAGAAGGGAATAAATGGATTTGAGATGTATTTCAGAGGTGGAATACCTAGACATGATGGATATTTAGATAGAGATGAAAAGGGAAGAAGGGTAAAAAAATGACACCCTGTATTTTGGCTTATATGATTTAATCTGAATAGGAAATAGTAAGAATAAAAAAAATTGCATGGTAGCAATGTATTTTTAAGACATACAAGTAGAGCCAGACGAGAGTGAGATATGAGGGTCTCAGTTAAGGAGTGTAGACAGTACCAAAAAAATAGACTTTTGGATTTAGTAACAAAGAAATTTGAATACAGTGACTTGGGAGACTTAGGTAAGAGGATCACAATTCAGGGTCAGCCTCAGCAACTTAGCAAAACACTATCTCAAAATTTTAAAAGGGCTAGAGATATAGCTCAGTGGTAGAGCATTCATATAGGTTCAGTCCCCAACCCACCCAACAAACAAAAAAGATGACATTTATAGGCACATGAGCAGATAAAGTTGCAAGAAGGAAGAAGAGGAACCAATATCAAACATGCACACACAAAAAGCCAAAGTCCACATATTTAAGGAAAATCTTCTTAGGAAGTCTTTTATAGGAAAATATTTTCATCATCAAGAGGTAAGAAAATATTTCTTACTTGAGACACACAAAAAGCACCAATCAGAAAAAGCTTAAGAAATTTAGCTACTTAAGAGCACCATTAACAGAAAGAAAGTACAATTCACAAAGTGGAAAAAATATTTGCAACACAATAGAAAGCACTAATATGCAGATTATATAAGGAGTTCTTACAAATTAGAGAAAAGGCATACAACAAAACAGGGGGGGAAAGGCAAATATGAGAACTGACACTTCACAAAATCCAAAGAGACAACAAACATCAGAAAAGGAGGGCTGGGGAGATAACTCAGTTGGTAGAGTGCTTGCCTTGCAAGCACAAGGCCCTGGATTCGATCCCCAGCACCACAAAAAAAAAAAAAAAAAAAAAAAAAAAAAAAGGAGCTCAATCTTATCAATAATCAAGAAAATAGGAAATAAACCACAACGAAATGTTACTACATACCCAACAAATTTGCAAAGTTTTAAAAGTCTAACAATGCTAAGTTTTGGAAAAATATGGAGGAGTATCTAGAATTCTCATTTACTATTTGGGAACATAGCCAACTTAGCTATGTTGAAAATATATATGCCTATGGCTCAGAAATTTTATTTCTAGGGTAAAATCTTTAGATGCCTCCTTATGTACACCAGGATATACACAAAAGAATGTCCAGAATGGCACTGTTATAATTGCCCTAACAAATTAGATACAACCCAAATGCCTAACAACAGTAAAAGAGAAACAAATAATGGTACATTCATACAGTGGAATACCATGAAGCAATGAAAAAGAAGAAGTTATGGATACATAATAACAAAGACTATAAGCATAATATTAAGTTAAAAAGTTACAAAAATGCATTATACAATTACATTCATATAAAATTCTGAACAAAAACAATCTATAGTCTTTAGGAATGCATACACAAGTGGTTAAGTTAGAGAAGAAATGCAAGAATAAACAATAGGATAATGGTTACCTCTGGAGAGACAAATGGCCCAGGGATAACGGGAAATCTGCGGTCTCAATCAATACCCTGTTTCTTGACCTGGATCATGATGATTACACTGTTGATAACCATTTCATAAAATAAGCATATAAACCTAGTGAACATTTAAATAATTTTATGACATTCTAATGAACTAAATTTTGAAATGGACTTGCAAGAGATGTGATAATGCAATGCAACTGAAAAGTCATGATTTTAAAAATAACTAAGACTGCTGAGTGTGTGGCTCAATGGCCACTTGCCTAGCATACATAAAGCCCTGGTTCAATCTCTAACACTGCAACCAACCACCCAATCAGAAGGAGAGACTAAGAAACCGTGCTATTGGGCTGGAGCAGTAGCTCAGTGGTAGAGTGATTCCCTTGCACATGTGAGGCACTGGGTTAAATCCTCAGCACCACATGAAAATAAATGAATAAACAATATTGTGTCCATCTACAACTAAAAAAAACCATGCTATCATGTCCATTCAAAACTGATTTTGAGGGGCTGGGGATGGGACCCAGTGGTGGAGCACTTGCTAGCATGTGTGAGGCACTGGGTTCTATCCTCAGTACCACATAAACATAAATAAATAAAGATATTATGTCCATCTACAACTAAAAATAATTTAAAAAACAACAAAAAAATCAAGAAAATCTAATTTTGAATAACACCAAGACAAAAGGCAGTTATGTATCTGGAATTAGTTACATTTATATTTTTTTTCAAGGCTGATAACTAGACTTCATTCTTTCATTTAACAAAGTGGAACTCAAACAATGAGTGTCTAGCACTATGCCAAGGGCTAAGAGTGTCGGAAAACTGTTCTACCATTTAGGCTTCTCTTAGTTTGAACCCCCACTGATTTCTAATATTTTTGGGAATAAAATATTTAGCTAACTTATTGACTAGAATACAATCTGAGGGGAAAGCAATAACAACAATATACTCAGTTCCTTTTAAGAAAAAGTTCACCAAATAAAAGTTATGCAATAATCATCAGGTACTGGTTTGAGTACATGATAAAGTTTACACCTTGATGGAGAAAATATACAGAGAAAAAAGGCACTAGCTGTTTTCTTCTCCAAGCATGACTAAGAACTGGCAACCTTTATTTTTTGCAACAGATAAAGGGAATATTGAGGAGGAACAGAATCATGAATGTTTTGAACTCTGAAAAACTAAGCCAGGCATAGTGGGAAATCCGTTTAATTCCAGCTACTCAGGAGGCTGAGGCAGGAGGATTCCAAGATTGAGGTCAGCATAGGTAATTTACCAAGACCCTATCTCAAAAAATACAAAATGCTGGGGGTGTAGCTTAGTGGTAGAGTGCCCCTGGGTTCAATCACCAGTACAAAACCAAACCAAACTGAAACAAAACAAAAAAAAACCTGAAGAAATAAAGATAAAATTATACAAGACTTTTGCTTTTTGCTTTTGAATAAAGGAAATCTATAAAGTGATGTGATCTCTATAACATGTTAATCCATTTTTAAGTTTTTAGACTTAGCTTTGAAAAATAAATATATACTAAAAAGACAAGGATTTGCCATCAGTCAGATTAAGAAACTAGGCTGTAAACTATAAAACTCAAAAAGAAGCTCCCAAGTTGGTGTAGTTAGAAAAAAATTATGAATGCTTTTTACAAGTAAATTAAGCCTCAAGTATAGAGCCATTAATCTAGTTACATCTCCCTATTTTGTTTACACCATTCCTGGGTTAGAACTCCTGAAATGTAGCAAAGCAATGCCCTAAGATGCAAACACAAACAAATAAACAACCAGTAAATAGGCATGGAACCACCATATGACCTAGTTATACCACTCTTCTTCCCTGAGGAATTAAAGGCATTTTACTGCAGTGATACATGCATACCCATGTTTATGGCAGCACAATTCACAATAGCCAAATTATGGAACCAGCATAGGTATCCATCAATGGATGGATGGATAAATAAAATGTGGTATCTGTACACAATGGAGTTTTATTCAGTCATAAAGAAAAAAATGAAATTATGGCATTTGCAGGAAAATGGATGGAACTAGAGACCATATGTTTTCTCTCATATGCGGGAGCTAAAGAGGTTAAAAGAAAACAAAGGTGGGGGTATATCTAAATATCAAAGGGAAATTAATAGAGGAAAGGGACCAACAGGTAGGAGGTAGGGTGGGAGGTAAGGCAAGAGAAGGGAAGTAGTGGAGAGTGATATTGGCCAAATTGTATTGTTATATTGCCTGCACATATGAATATGTAACAACAAATCCCATCAATATGTACAATGGTAATGCACCATTAAAAAATTATGGAAGGGTGGGGATATAGTGCAGTTGGTAGAGTGCTTGCTTTGCAAGCACAAGGCCCTGGGTTCAATCCCCAGCACTGGAAAAAAAAAAAAAAAAAAATATGTGGGGGGGGAAAAAAAAAAAAGCTCCATCAAAAACATAAAACACCACCCATAAACATGAACCAACCAGAAAGGAATTTTGAAATTACTTAGAAATTAAAATTAACATGGAATTAAAAGGGGAAATAGACTAAACCTAGTATCAGACCAGTATCCTCATTTAAGATTCTATTACTATCTCTGATTAAAATGAGATTTAAGTGGTGTCCAGAAATAGAAAGGTAAGAACATCCCACACAGACAGTCATTTTTAATAATCAGACCTCAAATGTTATAACTTAGGTCAGTGTCAGTGGTAAAGGGCTTACCTAGCATATTAGAGGCCCTGGGTTTGATCTGTAGCAGAGTAAAATAAAGAGGAATAAAAGAGGGTGGAACATGCCAACTTGGTTGATGTTAATCTGGTAATCTGATTATTAAATGATATATTTTTAAAAATTAATGTTTAATACACTAAAATTTTAGTTAGCTCTTATAGCAAAAGGCCATGGAATCTGAATTCTGAGTACCAATATCTGTTTGCTACCTAGGACTGTGAATCTCAAATTAGTCACCAAGTCATTCTGAGTTGTACCTTATTACCACCAACTTCTCCAGACTTGAGGAGATTAAAGAAAACAATATGTGTGAACACTAAAATGCAAACTAAGAATTACCTTTATTTCTTTTCAATGTTTTGGGGTGGGTGATAAGGATCAAACCCACGGCTTCACACATGCTGGGCAAGTGTTTTAACTGAGCACCACCTTCAGGCATTTGTTCATTTTTATTATAAAAACAATCTTAAATATATAAAAAATATATATGCTGATGCTGTATATGCTCTCCCTCAGTTTTAATGGTCAACTCAAATGCTACTGGTTTCATCTATACTCCCCATTTCCATTCTTCCTCAAATATTCTGAAGCAAGTTCCAGATACCATATTATTAACTTCCTAAGGGCTACAATTTGATGGACTCCTTTCACAGGATATACAGGTACATGATGTCCAAAAGAGAGGTCTTGGCTAGAAATGGATTTGAGAGTCACCAGCAATGAAATCAAGATTTGAAGTTATAGCTTTGATTCAGGTCTTTCATTAAGAACATAAATAGACATAAAGCACATTTCTTCATCAAATAAGAAACTATGAATTTACAAAGGCCTATAGAACTTGTATATCGTATGACTCAAGGTGTTTTTCTCCCTTAAACAGTTATCTCTGTATAGTAATAGTTAATGCTCCAAGGAACTTAACAAAATACCTAAAACATAGATATATTTTATGTAACATCAAATTTAAACACTGATATCGTAACCAAATGCAAATCTACTTTTCAAAGTATTTGTTAAAAACTTGTCACTTCATGTATATTTTACTATTCTTTAAAGTGTAAAAATCTGTTTTATAACTTCTTTCATATATATATTTCACAGTAAAAATTTTAAAATAACATTTAAAAAGAAAATATGATTCCTATATTGAAATAGCTATGACAGATGATGGTATATCTTAGAAGCATTTAGAGCTTTGAACATACATATTTGTGTACTAAAAATATTTTATAAGCTCTTTAGACACCAAGCTGTTGAATCAGAGACCGTTTAGTCTTACATTTTAGTTTTTACCCCCCAAGTGTCAAAATTAGTTATGATTTATTTATACTTCACTTCAATCCTGAAAAAAATTGGACTCAAGCTCCTTAAATCCTAATTTTACAATCCACTTTAAAAGAATTTTTAAAATTTTCTAAAATAGTTTTCATAAGCTATTCAATAAAGATTAACCTTTTAAAAAAAGTATTTGTGACCTTTGGAATGGAATGTAATTTTGTCCCTTTGATTATATTAGCCACAAGTAAAGGATCTAAAGGGGGTAAAAGATGTACAATTTTTGAAACACAATAGATTTTCAAAGTTCAAATTTTGATGAGTAGTCATTGATTAAATGGAGCCTGTCTTATTTGATTAGAAAGAACTCTGAAATATTTAAAGCATATCCTTATCTGTCAAGTAATAGTCCTAGAAACATAAATGTACATTTTTTACATATTAGAGTAATATGCAATTTAGTTTCATGCACACCACATTTCTTTGCTTAATTTTCTTCCTAAGTAAAAATTGGATACATTTAAAAGCAGTTTCTACTTTAGCTCTACTGTATAACTGCCATTTCACCTAGATTACTGAAGACTTTTTGGCAAATATTTTTGGCCTTTTAAAGCTTTTGAAGGACTGCACCTAATGTGTTTTAAGTAAAACCCAACTCAGTTTTAAACCACAATTAAAGAAACATTGGCTCAAAATGGGATGTTTCTCTCTCTCTCTCTCTCTCTCTCTCTCTCTCTCACACACACACACACACACACTCCAATTCTTTTTTCAGATACCAGTAAATATCAACATGATGATTAAGAGGCATAATTGCTTTCTCAGGAATCATATATTAAACTCAGCCAGGAAAAAAAAAAAAAAAAAGAGCTTCTGGTTTTCAAAAAGTACAGTTTAGACACCCAAACATTTATCTAAATGGGTTCTTTAAGATAATGGAGGTATTTTCTTATTGTCAAATAAGAAATGCATTGTTATTTGGTATTAATTTTTAAGTTGGTGGTTTTAATTATTCTTGAAATCGAGGTTTTTTTTTCATTTTAGACATTAAAATGTATGGGGGAAGGGGGAGAAAGTTGGAAAATATAGAATAACTTGTTGAGAACTCGTTCTGTTTTTAATTAGGGAATTTTATAAAGATATCTTGTTGCTGTTCTTAAATTAATTCTGCATCAGAAGCCAAGTGATTTTCTGGTCTTGAATAGTAATGATACAGACTCTCTTTACCAAGAATGTATATATTAACTACACTCATATATAAGATACATTTTATTTCTGTACCTCTAAAGACAACCTTGGTGCTTGTCATCAGGCACTAATGACATCATTAACATTATAATTAATTCTGCCAAAGGGAGTAGTGAATTTACCTTTTATTTTCACAATTGAAAAAATAACAAATTAGCTGTGGAAACTGCTATTTTGCACAAAATACACGAAAAAACTCGAAATTTTCTTTTGACACAAGAAATCACTTAAGTTTTTTGGTCTCTTATATAGCAGACATGAATTTGCTGACATTCAGTGTCTTACGTTTTCCCTTGTTTTTCCTCTCAGATTTCCTCCTCGTGTTTGAGATCCTAAAGGTTTAAGGATTTTTCTAAAAAAGCAATTCACAATTTAGAAAAACGTCTCTAAACACCCTCAGTAGCTGGCATAAAAGATAACAGAAAAAACTCTTCGACAAACGAGGTTACTTTCACCAAATCTTTTTGAAGCCTCAGCAAATTAATGCAGTGACCTTGAGAGTGTTAAGATTAAAAAACAATCTTTAAAACTCACAAATATGACCCATCCTTTACCCCGCAAAGCACCTCGTACACGTTCATTTAAGGGTAGACTTTTTTGCCCTTTACACTGCGAGTAAAGAACACCAGTTCTGAATAGAAAACATGAATATTTCGTTGAGCACTCCAAAAGAGATGTCTTAAATTGCTAAATTTTCTGAGGTTGCTACATCTCCTTAGGTTCCTTAAATCATAGTAGTTTCAATTGTGTCGCTAACACCAAAACCCAACCAGAACAAACTGCATCCCTCTATAGAAGGACGAACTGAGGACGGTTCTCAAAAGACCCGCCAGTTAACAGGTGGCCGGCCGGCCCGGGAGGGACCTTCCGCGCCCCGCCACCATTGCGGCTTGGGAACTCTGGGCCCACGCGGGCGCCCCCACTCCGCATCGCCTGGCCACCTTGGGTCGCGCGCAGCCGGGTCGCACCCTCGCTCCGCTCCCCTACGCCCAGCCGTCCGGACCGCCAGAGGTGGCGCCGCAACCCGGCAGGCCCGGAGCTTTCTCGCTTCTGGTTTGCACTCAGCGCCGCAGGGCCTCTGCCCAGGCCCGGAGGCCCAGAGAAGGAGCACGTGCCTCTTCTCGAAGCCTCGTGCCCCGGGCGGGAACTCCGGCTCGGCCTGTTGAGCCTAAGCGCTTGTGCCCCGCCTGCCTTTGGACCGAGCTTCTGGACGCCACCCGGCGGGCGGGCCAGTGTTTCGCGTCCGACCTTCCCACCTTCAGCCTCCGACTAAAGTGTGAAGTTCAGGAACCTCCCAGGCCGAATGAGGCCAAATAACCACAGTGACTAAACAGAGGTCCAGGGATTTGGGTACCTTGCTCAGGAGGCCTCATGGTTGTCCGAGCACCGGTGCAAAGCCGGGTCTCCTGGTTTCGTTCCACCTAGAGCAAGAGGGCCGCTGGGCCCCACAGAACACGCCTCAGGGAACGCGGGCGAAGGCAACCCAGCACCTGGGCCTTGAGCTGCGCTGGCAGCTGCGGCGCTGACAGCTGCTGCATGGGCCTGAGCGGCCCCGGGCCAGGACCGGCAGGGACGCTGAGGGGAGCGCCCGCGAGGCCTGCAGCCGGGTGCCCAGGCCCGTGCGGCGCGAGCTGGAAACCTTGCCCCCGCAGCCCGCCCGGCCTCCCCGGCACGTGCGGCTCCAGCACCTGAGGGGCCACCGTACACCCAGCAGGTCCGGCTTGGCCTCTCATTTCACTGTAGGCGGTGCCTAAGGGGGGAGCCTGCGTGGGCACCGCCCGCCCTGCCCGCAGGCCCCCGTGCGGGGGCAGCGCAGCCCGACCAGGTTGGGCTAGGTCGGGACTGCGCCCTCCAGGAAAGATCGGTTGGTTGGAGTGGAGAGGGTGGGTCCGAGCCCCGCTGACCAAATCTCGAGGGAGCACGCAGCCGTGAAGGCTTTTCCATAGCCACGGCTCGCAGCCCTGCGACCTCGCTGGGCACGGGGCTCTGGGAAGGGGTGGTTCACCGAACCCGCCTCACGCGTGTTCTCAGGTCTCACACGCAGTTGAATGGAGGCTGTTGGTCACTTCGCAGGAAACTTTTCGTTGTTTCCTTATTTCCTTCCCGCCCTTAGACAAGTTGAGCAGCTTCTCAGCCTTACACCCAGGAGGTTTCAGGCCAAACAGTCTGGACAGTTCCAGGCTCTGCGTTTCTAGGGGAGCAGCCCCCCACCCACCTCTGTCTTCCCTCAAAGGGAGGGAACTGACCCCCAGCAGCAAGCCGGGAGTCGTCTTTCCCTGCTTAAGTGAAACGCATCCTTTCAGGTTTTGTGTTTGTATGTTTTAAAGAAACTTTACACCACGA
This sequence comes from Sciurus vulgaris, assembly GCF_902686455.1. Taxonomy (NCBI): domain Eukaryota; kingdom Metazoa; phylum Chordata; class Mammalia; order Rodentia; family Sciuridae; genus Sciurus; species Sciurus vulgaris. The sequence goes on from NC_136475.1 coordinate 44,773,588, forward strand.
ACAAAGATAATTTGGCTACCTCTGACGCAGACAGAGGGTTTAGAAGGACATCTTAGCACGTGGTAGGAATGACTAGGATCTCCCAGCTGCAGCGAAGCCACCCGGGACAGCTCAGCAGAAAGGGAGGTTGTATGCTGCCAACATGCAGGACACAGATCGTTTTTTTTTTTTTTTTTTTTTTTTTGGTCGTTTTGTTTTCTTTTCCTTTTTGGCCCAGCTCTGAGAGCATTACAGAGCTATCCTTTCCCGCCTCCCGACCCTCTTCCCCTCCCCCTCTTCTTTTTGGTGCAGGCAATTAGGGTGAAGAAATCAGTGCCAGGCTCCTGCCTCTGAAGAGAAAGGAATTGCTTCGGGAATTGAGTCCTGACACCTGTCTCTGTCCTGGATGGCGAGGGGAGTGCGGGGTCAAAACGCCGGGGGGTGGGGCACGGGAGACACGCCCTAAAAGAACGTTTTGGGGGGCTCTTGTCACGTATTCCCACTCCATTCTTTGGCCTCCAGCTCTACGCAGGTCATTAACACGCGGGTTATTAGCGCAGTTTCCCTCGCTTTTAGCCCTCCGAGACTGGGACCTGAGGGTGGAATCAGAAGAGCAACACTGACAAGCCTTTCATTAATTTGCATTTATTTTGGGGAAATAATGTAGATAAAGAGGAGGGGAACTGCCTTACATTTCAACAAGTAATTTGTGATCTTCACATCGAACAAATCAAATTTACAAATTACTTTCCCACCTACTGGACGAAGCGGCCAAAACCAAAACTGATACACAGGCGCGCGGGCTCTCCACAGATTTCGGAGAATGAAGGTGCACTAAAAACTCACTAGACAAAACAGGGGTGTTTAAAGAGAGAGAAGCCGACAGAGGAATTGGAATTGGGGTGTAGGGCCGGTTTTTTTTTTTTTTTTTCCATACTGCTGTATTTTTACCTTTTTGTTGTTGTTTGTTCTGTTTTTGGTCTCTAAATCTTAACCGTTTGGACCGAGAGAGGGGCTCAGTCCCGTGCTCCCCACCCAGCTTAGCCCCCACCCCTGTATCCTGACTTGGCTATTTCCTCCACACTCCAGATCCTCTGCGCCCAGCTTCCTAGAACCAAGAGGTTCTCTTTAATAAATACACAGAAGAAGATGTGAAGAGGACAGGACAGCCTACCCTTGTAACAACAGAAAAACAAAAAGCTCCATCGTTTAAGGAAGAGGAAGGGGGAGAGAGGGAACATATTTTTTGCTTTTGTTTTATATATATGCATATATATATATGTGCTGTATATATCTTAAAGTTCTGTTTCTTGGGCCCTAAGACAAGATATGCTCAGTTCAAACAACAGCAACTAGAAAGTTTAAGTGGTCCCTGGAACGGACCCGACTATGTACAAAATTTCCGCCAAGGCGGAAGCTTGAACCAGTTCAGCGTAGGGCGGGGGACGCGGCTCTGTGCGCTGAAGGCTGGGGTCGCGCTTCTCCTGTGGGCCTTGCCCAGAGCACCCCGCTGGGGAGGAGGAAACGCTGGGAAACTCTGGCCTACAGGCAGGGAGCAGGATTTAGGGCAGACGAAGCAGGGAAAGTCTGTGCGAGAGAAAACACTTAGTGGTTGTTCAGATTTGGAGTAGTGTATGGGTGCACTCCAATGGGCAGATACACGCCTGTTAGTGACTCCAATGTCCAGAGAGAATAAATAAAAGTGTTGGGTTCAAACAGTGAGAAAGCGAAGAGCCTCCGAAGGCTGAGTGCATAATAGCTGTCCAGAAAGACTGGAAGGGGTGTCTTAGGAGTTTGGTGGGATTGACAGCGAGAGCACCCAGCTATCCCGCATAGATCGTGTGGGCCAAGCCGAAGCACCGGTCCCCCCTTCCAAGGGGTAGGCAGGTTAGCACATCTCTTAAGCAAGTGGCACAGAGATGGGGATGGCAGTGCAGACAGTGGGCATCTTTTGGGGGTATGAAAATTCAGTTTTGGAGAAGCAGAGACAAAGGCGGGCGGTGCAGCAGCAGCAACAGGATGGGGCCAATGAGGGCGCAGGTAGTTGCGTTTCTTCTCCTCTTCTTCTTCCTCCTGGGTTCACAAGACCTGGAATCGCCATGAGGCTTGGTCTTTATAGTCCAGACAGTCGGGCGAATTGAAGTTGAGTTTCCAGGCGGAAGAAGCAGCGGTGGCGCCAGGCTCCTTGTAATCCAAGCAGTCGGCAGAGTTGAAGGCAAGCCCCGAGCCACCATAGCCTTGGTGGTGGTGGTGGTGGTGGTGGTGATGGTGACCTGAGGACTGGCTCAACGGGTGGTGCGCGTGCGGGTGGTGGTGATGGTGGCCGGCCATGGAGGAGGGTGCCATGGGGCTGAGTTGGTGCGGGTGGTGATGCGAGTGCATGGGCGTTAGGTATGAGCTGCAGTCCACGCCGCCAAAATATGAAGAGGAAGGCGTGGGGTAGCCCTGACCATAGCTACCGCCCTGACCATAGGACATGGGATAGGACGCTGCCGCAGTGGCTGCACCTGCGGCTACCGAGCGCTGCATACAAGAGGCGTTGCTTGGCGCAGCCAGCGGTTCGGGTACTGACACAGACGCCGGTGCTGAGCCGGGTGAGATGGAAGCCGGGCTCCAGATGGAGGAGGCAGCAGGCGTACTGAGCGACGACGCGGCTGCCACCGCCGGGTTGCCACCTAGGCCCGCAGCCGCCGCAGCCGCCGGGTTACCCGAGGCGCTGGACGCGGAGCTAGAGGACGAGGCAGAGCTGGACACAGCGGGTGGCGTGAACTGGCCGCTGCTTTCAGAGCCGGAGCTTTCCCGCACCGGAGACGACTTCTTCTTGACTGGGCGGCTCTTGGTTCCGCTCCCACTCTGCTGCTGCTGGCGGCACTTGGCGCGGCGGTTCTTGAACCAGACCTGCAGCGGGCCGGGTGAGGGAGAATGAGTTAGTGGGGCGAGTGTAGCTTACTGCTCCTCCGCCCCTTGGACCCACCACCCCGCCCAGGATCTCCAGTCCCTCTCAGTCCAAACCTCCGCCCCTCCCTTTCTCCGGCCGGGCCAGACACTGCCCCCTCCCCCGTACGTTGGTTTCCAGCTCCTTCACCCTCCCCCATCCTTCTGCGTAAAGCCCCTCCTCAACGCGCTCTGGAGTAGGGGTGTGTACTTTCCCATCTCTGGCGCAACTCAGCCTGAGGGCGGAACGTTTGCGTCCGTCCAGCCAGAAGTTCAGCCATCTCTCAACTGCTGGTGGCTGCTTCCCCAAAGCCCCAAGTACGTTCGGAGGCCGTTTCCTAAGAGCAGAGCTCAGGAAACGGCAGAGAGGTACAGAACAGCGGGGTGAGGAACAGTCATCAACTTTGGGGCCCGAGCAGTTTCACTGAGTCGGCCCCTGGAGGCCCGAACTGGACAGAACAAATGCTTGGGTGGGAGTAGTAGCAAGGCTGGAGGCCGAACCGAATCAGTCAGTACTCAAGTACTAGGGGCTTCTCGGGAAGGAAGCTTGGGTGAGATTTCGTTGGACTTTGTTGGGAACCCAATGGAACGGTGAGTCATAAAGTTCTCACTCCATTTGGAGGGCCCTCAGCACATAGAATTGTATTCCTGGTCCTTAGCTTTCGGGGACATAAGACTAGACAAAGACCCTTGAGAGGAGTTCTGAGTTAGAATCCGAACAATACTGTCGGAACACTTTAATCTCAAACATAGAAATAGCAAAGCCGACGGCTAGGTTTTGCATTTGGAGTCCTCTCCGGGCAGAGAAAGTCTAATTAGACTGACGCCACCAGCGGAGCGTATTCCCAGGCAGAGCACCAGGTTCGGCAAAACTGTACTCATTTCCTCAACCCCTAGGTTGTAATGCAAGGACGGGGGCAGAATTCAGGCCTCCTGTGGAAACTGTCAAGTACTGGGGCAGCCAAGGAAGCAGGAGCAAATGTCGGACTCTCAGGGCACTCCACCAGTTCGGGGAGCCTAACTCTCCTGCAATGCTGAAAACGATTTTTAATACCCAAGGCGCCCCGGTGACCTGGTGAAAAGGGCTGGATCCAGGACTTTAAGTCATTTCCCTTAACTTTGCACCCCTTTTCCTGGCTGGCGCCCAGCACTAGGGGGAGTCCGAGAGAGGGCTGCCCAGTCAGTAAAACCGCCCCCACATCAGGCCACCCTTCCCAGACCTTTCCCAACTGGCACCAGCTACCCTACCCTGACCCAACAGTCCCAGGAGTGCGCACCTGGACTCTGGACTCTGGCAGGTTGATTTTGAGCGCCACCTCTTCGCGCATGAAGATGTCAGGGTAACGAGTCTTGGCGAACAGCGCCTCAAGCACGTCCAGCTGTGAGCGCGTGAAGGTGGTGCGCTCCCGCCGCTGCTTCCGCGGGGTGGCTGCGGGGACATGCGGGGCGCCTCGGGTCAGCGGTGGCGCTAGAGGACTTGGGAATGTCCCCTGGTAGACTCAGAACCCGGCCACGGCAAGAAAAAGCCAAGCTCGGAGCAAAAGAAACTATCCGGGTGGTGGGAGCAAGGGGTAAGCCTAAGAGGCCACAGGTGGGAGAAAGTGCGTGTATTCCACAGGGACACAAGTCTCCAACACACTAGGGCTGCCCACTCCCTGTCTCTTAGAGGTTAAAAAGGAAGAGAAGCCATGCAATCTCCCCCATACCCACACACATCCCACGAGTGGGGGGAAAGGAAGAGGGGGAGGGGCGCAGAAACACGACCTGGAAAACAGTTTTCAAGGGAATAAATGGGGGTAAACGAGTGGGAACTAGAAAAGAAATACTGCGCTCAGGTAAGTCCTCCACTATACCAGTGCAAAAGTTGATGGAGGTCACTGGTTTAGAGCACAGTTTAATTCAGCTAGTCAGCCGCTTTGCATAATGTAAGTTTGGTTCTTTATATCAGGGCTCAGTGTCCACATTACTCATTCAATATTGGGATCAGGGGGCAGAGTCACACACACACACACAAAACAGCCACATATGGAAAAGGAATTACTGGATAAACACACTCTACGCAGGACATGGGATGACAACAGAAGATAGGTTGCCGGTATGGCCAAGCCTGTAAGGTACGTTTTGAAGCTCTGTTCACTTCACCCACCAGCGATTCTGCCCCGTGTGCCTGCAGCAGTCCAGACATGTAATACGGAAACTAGCTAATCTGATTCCTGGGCCTGTTTGGCAATAACGTGGGCTTGAACTCTATGGTTTGAGGCTCCCCAAAATTCATAGGGACTGGGAGCTAGGGCAGAAGGGCCAGTGCTCACCCGGATAGCCCACAGAGGGGTGCAGAAGGTCCATGGCCGGCCCGGCCAGGCCCAGCCCATTCATGCCATATGGGGGTTGTTTGAGGTAAGACATCATGCTAACAGCCGGGTGGAGGCGCCCCGACGGATCCAGGGGGCCTGGGGCCAGGAGCGGTGCAGGGTTCCCACCGCGAAGTCCTTCAAGCTGTTGCGTCTGGGGGCCTGGCCTATGGAGACAGGAGACACGAAAACCGTCATTCGAGCCACTTCGGCTTCCAGGTTTTGTCCAAGGCGAGGAGCCTCGGGATGGGGAAGAGGTACAGGCTACTCAACAGAGCAAGGGCAGTCAATTCGGCTTCAAAAGGCCTCAGCATATCGACCACGGCTTCTTTGAAAAGTAAACTTTTTTTTCTGGATCGTCACTGCCTCTTTTCGGCCTTGGCACGGGCCAAAGACACTCGTAGGGTGTCCTCAGGACTGAAGAGATGTTAAAAACGCAGTCAGGTTGGGGAGGCCAGGGCTGGAACCATGAAGTTTGGAAAATCCCAAGTGCAGGCAAAATTTTGAGTGGGGGTGGGGAACCGGCTCCACATTGCACAAGCAAAAGTTCCCTTGGCGCCCGGACGGCAGACCGCCTAGAGCGTGAGGGGTTGTTTCGTTTTGTTTCAAACGTTTTTGAAAGCGAGACACAAAAGTGGACACTTTTGAGGGCCAGACTGAGTTAATGCGAAAGGCTAACTGCACCTCGGACTCTCCCGATACCTAGCCCACTTGGGAGACATCATTCCTTCAAAAGGTCTCCACTGCTGCGTCCCTGCCCCAGAGCCCGCAATCACCATTTCAGCCGACCTGTCGGTGCCCTGCCAGTGAGCGATAGCTACCCCGGAATTCCACCGCACTTCAACTGCAGTGAACCTGCCCTGACCCAGCAAGTCGGTCAGAAGACAACGAAGGGGCCGCTGTATAAGTGGCAGTTCCAAGACGCCGCCCAAGGTCTGAGTTGCCTCAACCCTCCCCTCTTGGCCTTCGCGGGCCAGGCCTTCTTTCTCCCCAGTCTGGCTGAGCACAACAGAATCCCATCAGAGAACGAAGGGCGACTAGACCAGCGCCTCAAAGGCCCTCGGGGATTCAGGAAGACTAGAAGAGCAGGTCGCCTGCGCGCTCTGCCATTCTACTAACTGAACCCGCGGCCCCAGGACATGGTCGAGAATAGAAAACTAGGCCTCATCGTCAAAGCCCACGCATACTCGAGCTAGAAGGTCGAAGCCTCGCTTCCGCAGCAGCTCGGAATCCGTGGCGCTACTCTCAAGGGTCAGGAAGGGGCGCTGGGGAGTGGGGCTGGGACCTCAGAGGGCCTTTTCACTTTACCCCGCTTCGCGGAATTCTGCAAGGCAGGCCGGGGACCCAGGTTAGAGAATTGAGAAAGAAAGTCTGAGTTAAAGAAGATTCCCATCCAACCCCCGCCTCTGCCCTGCGGGACCCACGACCTGGGTTAGGGGAGGCCAGCTCTCAGAACTAAAAGGGAAACAGCTAGGGCTCTTGGCCCAAAGGAAAATGGGACTCAAGCCTCGGTGATTCTGTTAGGGTACAGCTTGAGTTTTCAAAGACTTTCTCCAAACTTAGCACTTCAGCCCAGTTACTTCGGAGGAGGCGGGGGAGGGGGCGCCGGGCCGCAGCAGCGGTCTGGGGTCCTTCACACGCCAGGAGGGGAGCCAGGCCGCTCCCCCAGCCCCGCCCACCTACCGGGGACCCGGGAAGCCGCGATCGGTCTGAGGAGGGGGTTGCACGAGTAACCAACACGCTCCGGGAGTTCCGGGCGCCTCGCGGTTTTCTCCTTACCTGCCCTCAGCTGTCGGGGCCGCTCACCATCTACCTTGTTCCCTCAGAGACCCGTCGGGCAGCCAACCTGCAAAATAGAGCGGCACAGGAATTACCCCGGCGGCTGATATAGGACCCCTGTTTTTCTTTCTTTCCCAACTTCCTTCCTCCCATCTTTTCCCAGTAGCTTTGTGAGTGTCCCTCTAGGTTTCACTTTATTGCACACTTTGTTTGCAAAGCGCCACACACTCCCAGGACATTGCCTAGTCCCGGACCACGCCGAGGGCCCTCCAAGGGGGAGGGGGATGCGAGGGGCAGAGTTGGGAGGAGGATCCGCTCGCCTTTGCCGCTGCACTCCCGGTGCAACGTGGAGGCGGCGGGGACTGGGGAAGTCCTGCAGAGTCACTTTGCAAACTAAATAAATGAAGCGATTTACCTTGTCGGAGTGGCTTGTCTTGCTCGGTTGTTTAGGTGATTGGAAATGTAGCCTGATGAAGATTGATCACCTTTCTACTGCCCTCCCCGGGTATGTGAACGCGAAGCGAATGCGTAACGGAGCTAGGCCGCCAATCGCGGGCCCAGGGCGGGCTGAGTGACAGGGAGCCGGGCAATGGCTGCGCGAGCCGGGGGTTACCTCCGCGCGCCCCCGCCCTCCCCCGCTTTCTACACCCCGCCCTCACCGCGCGCCCGCCCCGCCCCGGTCGCGCGCTAACTCTGGGGCTCCGCTGGCAAATTCCGCGCAGAGGAAGGCGAGGAGGGCTAACAGAGCGTCGGAGTCCCTGCAGCCGAGGGGCCGCGGATCCTGAAACCTAACTGGGGGCCCCCGCCCTTCTTTCGCCCTCTTGGCGCTCTTGAGGGAGTGGTAGAGAGGCAAGGTGCAGGATAATCGGACCTTCTCTCCAGTGCACCACCGGGCTCCGCGGCCAGAGTGTGGGCGCGAGGATTCCTGGGCGGCGGGCTAGAGGAGCGCGGGTCTCCAGCCCCTCTCGCGGCGCGAAGGGCCCCAGCGTCTCCTTTCTGCACCCCCACCTGCAGACAGACGCCGCGGGCAGCTCGTGCCGGCGCAAGCTACTGTGCAGAGCGCGGGAGCAGTTCCGGCGCGCAGATCCCTCCTCAGCTCCCCAGGACTCCCGCGCTTGGGATAAGCACCCGCAGGGGAGGCGCTGCCACTTACCAGCTCCTCATCATTTCCAGGGGTTCCTGGTCCTTAAAGGTGTTTGCAAGTCTTAAAATCTTCTTTTGAACCGTTGGAACCCCGTTTCCCCTTCCTGTCACACACACACTACTCAATATAAGGCTTTGATAGGAAACTCTTTTTCACACTGCTGGTCCTTCCACGTCTCCACCTACTAGACAGTCTTGTGGGAAATGTGGCCCTAAACCCCTACCCCTCAATTTCTTTTCCACATGTTGCGGAAGAAGCTTCCTTGAGGCGATTTTCCCGGATGGTTCGTACTAACGAAACCAATTTCCTAGTCCACAAACTTGCCGAGCACATCTACCTGTGCGGACTTTTTAAAAAGTGTTTTTGGCCCAACCCTGAACAAGGCAATTCTTTTAAATGGCACCTCCTATTGAATATTAGGCACCACTTCGCTCCCTTTCGAGGAATTCTTACCCCTTCCTCTTAATCTCCCCCCACCCTCATCCCAACAGGCGGAGTGAAAAGTTTGAACAGGAGTAAGTGTGAGGGCGAGTCAAAGAGCCGCCGGGCGCACCGCGGTGGGGAGCGCCCGCGCTGCCCCGGCCTCGGGGTCGGGCACAGAGAGCTGACCGGGCGCGGGGCGAGGAGGAGGAGAAGGAAGGGGGAGCCCGCTGAGTGAAAAGGGGCCGCAGCCGCCGCTCATCAAAGTGCTTCCCCCTCCCCCAAGCGACACTTTCCTTTGGAGTCCGAATAAAATACGGTAACAGAATATGATGGAGGGCACACTGTTTCCTTAACTGCTTCTCAAAGGACCCGGGAGATCTTCTTAGGACCTTTAATAAGGCTTTGGTCGGTTCTTTTGTTGATCTCTCAAAATCAACTCCTTCTAATTGAAGTTGGAGCTGAAAGCGAGCTAATGTTCAAAGAAAGTGGCCGCCAGACCAACGAAATTACATTTTTTTTTTTTTTTTGGACGATGAGGGAACATCTAATCAAAGGGGCACGGAAGGAGGGGTGGGAGTGGGGGAGTAAGAAGGAAAAAAGGAGGTTTTACAAGATCCTTCTCTGGTTCACAAAAGTCAGCGACACTGGCGCTTCTCTCCAGAACAAAGACACCGCGGCCCATTCACAAAAGGGAGAGAAAGAGAAAGCAGAATAAAAGAACGAGAGGAAAGGAAGAAAAAGGGGTGTGTGTTGGGGAAGAGGGCGATGGAGAACCTAGAGAACCTTTAAAGGAAAAGATACAGCACAGAGCACAGCAATGGCCCAGGCGGGGACACACCTTAGGCTTGCGCAGGCCCCCACCAGGAATGGCTTTCAAGGCCGACGGTCAGCTGTCCGCGGCCTGGAGCCACCGAGATCGTTGTGAGGTTTTATAAAAGAAACGAAATATCCTCCCGCCCCTTACTCTAGGGAAAGGCGCGACCTGGGGCGCACTAGTTTGTGGGGAAGAACATGAGGACGTCCTGGGGTGCTCGTCGGTGGCGTCCGCTTGGATAGCCTAGCGCCGCCAGAGTCCCGGCCTGCGCATTCCCACGTTGGCTCTCTGGTGTCGGGGCATGTGCCCTGGCCGGATCCCGAAACCTCTCGCACTCCCGCCTCTTTCCAGTGGTTTCCCGGCAGCGGCAGAACCTGGCCTGGTTCCGGCGTGGCAAGGTGGGGCTGCCGTGAGCATTGGAATGTGCCTGCGCGGTCCCTAAGGCCCGCCGCGCGGGAGTCCGGCGTTCTCGGTTCCAGATGCTGCCACCAGTCTCAGGGAAGTCGGGAGGTATCAAGTAGCAGGGATTTTTTCCCCCTAATGAGAGTATTTATCTAATCCCAAATTGTGGGCGAATTTTCTTAATGCTCAGCCCATAAAACCCCGGGATTAAGAGAAGAGAAAGAGAGAGAGAGGAGAGGGGAGAGGGAGGAGAATAGAGAGGGAAAGGGACTGAGATGAAAGTTTCTTGAACGCAGCGCACAGGATTGAGGCGGCGGTCGCTAGGCAAATGTCCAGGTGGGAAACGCTGGCCCAGAAGCCGCGACCATTCTAGCAAACGACAGCGGCGCGGGGAGGGGAAAGTGGAGGCAGTTCTGGAGGAGGGGAAGCCATCTCAGTTTAAAATCCATGACCCAGGCGGGGGCGAGGGACCTAAGACCCGGATCCAGCATCCAGGTGACTTCGAGGCCAGACCAGACTCCGGAGGACAGTTGGGACAGGGGGAGGAGTTTTAATCCCGAGCCGAGGGTTCCTGGCCAGAGGCGAAAGTTCGGCACTGGCCTGCGGTACCGTGTCCAAGCCAGCCCGCAGCCAAAGCTTCTGCCTCTGCGCAACCCCAGACCCATAGTATTTGATCCCACAGCGCGGGTTTTCGAGTCCCTGGGAGTGCTGGGTTCACGCCTGCCCTTGGGAGCCTACCCCTGGGCACCGCGAAGCGAAGTGGGGACCAGCACCCGGATCGCGGGTCTGACCTCACCAGTCCCCGGGGTCCGCGCTCCATCGCCGCTGAGGGGCGTTCGGGCGCCGCGGAGCAGCCCGAATAGAAACCCCGTGAGCCAGGGGACTGAAGCAGGAGGGGCAAGAAGGGTCGCACAGCTGCCCCCAACCACTCTAGCAAATCTGGGCTAGGGAAGGTTTGTCACTTGGCAGGTCCGGCACGGTTTGGGGGCGGGGAAAAGTCGTCTTTCTGCGAGGCCCCTCAGAGAGGAAGCTTCCTCGAATCCAACGTAAATAGGATGGGTGCCGCGGGCCGCCCAAGCCCCAGGCTGCTTGGGGCGGCCGATTTCCGTCTGCCGGTTCCCGGGGGGTAGAGCGGATTCTGAGTTTTCCCCAGAGAGCAGCTCTCTGTTTTGCTCGAATTAAAGAGGGCAAATATTCGATTTTATTTAGTTCCATTAACTTTTTTATAACTTAAAAAAAATCTTGTCATGAAAGAATTATACTGTGTCAAGTTTTTGTCACCTTGAAAGACCGACAATTAGAAGGCGCGCCATACTTTTCCAAGGAAAGTGTGTGTGTAGAAAGAGAAGAAAATGAAAGGGAGAAAGAAGGAGAGAGACAGAGAGAGATGTCTAGGCTAAAGTGTAATTGTTAGTGTTTTATGTAAGTTTCCGGACTTGTTGAACGAGCTTTCTTTGTTTAGACATCCCACAGAGGAGTGATGGAAACTACCATAGAATAGCCACTTTTTTCTGTGGCGTAGAAATTCTTGTTACAAGTTCTCTCTCATCTCATACGTACAAACCCGCACACATTCCTCCCCCAACCCACCTTTTCCAACAATAACCCTCTTCCTTTCACTTCAGTACCCACAGACTTGCTGGTTATCCGAAGACATAGTTCTCTTTTATACGACTGCAAAACTGTAACAATGCAGAAAATTCATCATAATATTAGCATTTCTTCAGTGGTGTGGAATCACAAATTTCCGGGAATCTTCAACAGAGATGACCCTTTCCTAAAGAGATGATAGTTTACACTCTTTAAGAATATGACTAATTAGTTTTCAATTTGCATTCGTATGTCAGCAGGGCTCCTCTGAGATGGTGTAAACTTATTCAACTCCAAATACAGTGCAGCATCCTGCCCTTCCTTCCAGAGGGCCATATGCCACATGAAAAGTCTTAAACTTCCACTCAAGTTTTCATTGCAAGAAAAACAGCAGCAGCATTTAAGGTAAGAAAGTTTCTGCTTTTATTGAAAATTTATATATGACTCAGTATTGTAATAAATAAACATAACCATTTTCACAAAAAAATGACAGTGCTATGCTAGAGAAGAAAATATTAATTGGGGGATTTACTTGTAGTGGCAAGACAGACTTTTACCAGTACAGAATAAATATTAACAGCATTTTTGACCCAATGTCCAGACCCAATTAAGTATAGAAACCAAGCAAGATGTAATAAATAATTTTCCAGAGAATTAGGTGGTGCTTTCTTAGATGATAAAATTGTCTTTGTAAAACTGCTGTATGTCAATTAGTCCCATTCTCACAGCTCACCTTCAAACCACAGGACTTGTCTCAGGCTCCCTTAAAGGGTCATCCTCTGCGGAAGGCAGAGAACTCTATTACATTTACAATGAAATGCAAAACAACTGCAGAAAATCCCACTGGTAATAGAACAGTTTTATAAGTAGACTGAATAGGATCTAACTATTTAGGTAACAGAGTAAGTGGTACATATGGTAGGATTGGAAAAAATCATTCATGACATTTTTCTTATCCCCCCAAGTTGCCCCCCTCCCACTGTCATTATGCTATTACCACCAACAATAACAATAACAACAACAACATTTCAAATTTTTCCTCCCATCAAGAAATAAGGGAAAACAATGAGGGAAGCATTTTTCTTTTTTGACCTGTTTCTTGAACACCTCCAATACCAAACACTCACAAGGTGTCTGCAAATCTATTTCACATGATTTCAAAAACGTGACTAGCTCACACACACACACACACACACACACACACACACAAATCCTTAAACAGAGCTATTTTGGAGTTCTGTACATTATCTGGAAAGGAGGGAGGAAAATGGGTGGTGGTGGTGGTACAGAAGTATAATCCAGCCAAATAAAACGTTAAAAGTTTTAAATCAAGGAGTTCGACTGTTTCTGGTCTGGGGACTCAGGAGTAAAATGTTGGGAGATTCTAGTCTGACGGCTACTGAAGAACACATTTCTCCTCTTTCTTGGCCATCTTGCCTTTGTTTTGCTCCAGAGTTCGCTCCAAATGCTCGTCTTCTTCTTCGGCCCTGGATGTCAGACAAACAGGAAACAAAATTATTTTTCTTCGTGGAGAGCAGAGCAGCACTCCCCGGTATTTGGATCCCAGCGGGAAGGAAGCTGCCTGGCCCTTCCCTAGGCCTCTGGTTTGAACTTTCCGCAAACTTCTCGGCCCCTGGGCAGGCGGCCGCACCTGGACCCCAACCCCAAGACCCACTCACTGCTTCTCCTGCGCGTCCAGATCCCTGACAAGCGCGTCACGCTTGTTCACCAGGGCCACCAGCTCGTCCAGCAGGAGCTGCTCACGTCGCTTCTGGGCCTCGGTCTTCTGCCAGTCTGTGGGGAACAGGAGGCTAGTTAGCACGGCAAGGCCTCCGCACACCCGGCTCCCTCCCTCCCCTTCCCGCTTTTTTCCATTTTCCTTATACCTCTAAGCAAACTGTGTTAATGGAGCCACTAGCTAGTGTTTTCTATGGAGTCTGGCTGTTGTGGTGAGGGTTCCACCCCTAAAACTGTACTTTCTAAATATTTCCCGCATGTAGAGATGGGCGCGGTAGGTTTGGAACCTGCTAGAGACCAGGTGTGAGCTCGTGGCCAGCGGGAGGAGCGCACCTGTATCCAGGCAAAGTGGGGGAGGGGAGCTGAAGGCCAGAGAGGTTGGCTCAGGGTGGTGGGGGGAGCGGGTAAACGAGGAGGCGGGAAACAGAGATGGGCGATAAAATCATTCTGAAAGGCTAGAGAATCTGCCTGAGAACCTACCCTCCTCCTCCACCCCCACTCTCACCTCAAACAGCCCATTCTTCGCTAATTTCCTCCTCGCTCTATTTTAGCAGTTGGATGTATCTCACACTGGGCGCCATATGCTTCACAATAACTTTAAAAGTAGTGAATCGGCTAATTAGCATTTTTCTTTGAAGTAAAAAATAAATTTGCTCTGCAATATTACACTGCAGCTCTCGATCGCATCACAGCCAGTTTTCTTTTGGAGACGTTTGCTTGGTGGTTTCAAATCAAAGCACTTTTGCAAGGAAAAAATAACATATTTCTTTTTGAAACCTCATGTTAAAGGTTGGAAAATCCGATGGGCAGTGATCTTTCCAAGGGTGGAGACCGTTTTCATGAAGGTTTTAAGTCCCAATAATATATTTCCTAATCTTTGCTAGTCTGATAATTAATTTCCTTAAGATGAGCAGCAGTTTCATTTAATAAAAACAGGACCGAATCGAACATTTAAAACACTTTTGAAACCAAAGCCAACTGCTCTGTGGCCAGACTGTGAGGGCTTGTAACTGTCAATCAATTCCCAGTCTACCCCGCCTCCCTCATTAGGAAGGTAAACAATGAAAAGAAGAAGTAGATGATGAGGCAGATAGCAGAACAAATGAGGACCTAGAGGGAAACAGGACACCAGCTTTAAAAAAAAAAAAAAAAAAAAAATCATGGCCACTGACTTTGCAGCCCCCTCCTCCCCCAACAAATGCACTTTCCAAAAAACAGAGAAGTGCAATCCTTTCGGGTTTCTCTCTTCTCTCTCCATTGCCCTGGGCAATCATGTTAAAACTCACATGGCTGGTGCTTATTCAGATAAACCTAACAATGCACACCGCTGGTTACCATGTGAATCTTCACAAACCACACAAGAATGTGCTGGTTCAAATCCCCCCCGACCCCCTCCAAAGCAAAATTTATTCAAGACAGCAAACTGCTCAGCAGCTTTATGAAAGCAAATGGTGCTAGAGGGAATTCTATCTTGTATTTACAAATTAAAAATTAGATGCATCATCATGCAATAAAGGTTAGAATAGCCACAAAAAGCTAGAATAGTTTATTCAATTTGATCACTATTCCTTTCATTATAAGCTCAAACCATAAAAATATATAGATGAAACATGCCATATATTAATTATCTACATTCGATAAAAACATCACAAAAATAAATACATTCAATGGCTGATCACTATTACACTCCTATTCAAAAAGTGAAATTATTCTATAGCATGGAGAAGAATAAAGAAACCATTATTTTGGAATTGTTTTTTTCTGAGTGAAAGAATTTTAATAAGCAAAACTAAGAGAAGCCATATTTATCACAATTTTACTCTTCACTTAAATGCAACTAAAGACAGAAATGCTGTAAAATTTTCTATCTGGTTCTTGACAATCTTATTCTACACAGCAGGTAAATTAACAGACTATCCAGGCTAGAGAGATCTTTAGATCATTTAGTCTAATTCCAGGTGATTGTAGTTCTAGAAATAGTAATTCAGAAATAACTCTGCTAAATTTATAACACATTTGTTAACTAAATTTTACAATTCTTAAATTTACCTGTGATGAATATTATTTAATTTCTAACCTCAAGAAATCATCCTGATTATAAGTTTAGATTTGATAGTTTGATATCAGCTCTGCAACTGGAAAAAAATATTCTCCAAAATATGCAAAAAATATTGTCAAATTGAAAATTTTAAAAATTTAAGTCAAGAAAAAATAAAATTTAACAGACCATAATTTTAAAAATTAAATTACTCCTCTGAATTTGACCAGACATCTTCACAGCTTTAATAAATAATTTAAAATACTAGTATTTCTTTAACATTTGAAAAATTAAGATTTTAACATATGGATTAAAAAAGAAAACTTTTTAAAAATCCATGAGATATTAAAAAGATCTTTAACTCTTCCAAGCTTGATAATGACATTTCCATTGGAATAAAAATGTTTTAAAATTAACAACATTTAGATGATTTCCATCATTTTTGAGTTAAATTTAACTAACATCAGAATTTTAAGTATTCTAGCACAAGTTTATAGGATTTTTCATATTAAATCTGACATTACTACATTAATATCTGTTATAAAATATTAGTCAACTATGCAGCAAATAGCTATGTGCAGTGAACAGATTCTACATTGGTAAAATCATACTTTAACTTTCTGCTCTCTCACAGTGCGAATAAATTACATATATATGCACACATACACTCATACACACATACATATTATACAAATTATATATATTTGAGTGCTAATTTGAGAAATTAAACTATTTTGATCATTTCTTTATAAAAAATTACATTTAAAATTGGTCAAAATTTATACAAGACATTCACATTACTAAATTAAAAAAAATCCACTTTTAAATGGCTACACTAGACATGTCATATTTTAAAAATCCCCATGTAAGTTTATGTGTTACCTGTTATGTATTTTTAAAAAAGGATTACTCACCTATAACACCAGTCACAGCTAGCTAGCTGCAGTGACTTTGGCTTGGACAGAGTACAATGTGGATTCTGATTAATTTAAAGATTCCAGTGTACTTTTGCTACAAAAGCCATATCCTCTCACAACAAATAGGATTAAGTTTTGATGCTGCATTTGAGCCAAAGTGTTGAAATAAAGAGATTGTTTATGTCCATCTGCACTGAGCTGTTTTGTTAATTTAAAAACTCTTTTTCATATATAGGGCCAATTATTCATTCCCTGATTCAGTTTACTTGCTGAAGTTGATAATTACCTTGAAAAAAGGCAAGAGAAATACCTATAAACACTTTAATAGAAAGAACCTAAAGTTCTTGTAGTAAACCTTCAACCTCGCCACCATAAATAAGCCTAGCACTTTGATGAAAATTAACACTAGTTTTGTAAAGAGCACATTGGGGGATTGCAGTCAAGTCTTATCTTTAGTTCCAGTCAACTAGCAATCCTGAAAGAGTTTGCATCATCATCAGAACAGGCCATTTGATAGGATTCTACTGCTGTACCTAATCAATCTATGGAAGACTGTGGCTGTGCTGTGTAACAAAGCTAAAATAGATTTACAAATGGGGTTTTAGGGGATAAGCTCCTCCACAGGATTACATATTGATTTTAAATATAAAAAGCTTATCATATAAACCATAACTACAAAAATAGTGAACCTATGCATAAATCCCTTTAGAAGAGCACCCACTTCAAACTCTAAGCCAAGAATAAATCAAGATGTACAAAATCCTAGAGAAGATCCATTTCTTGTGCAGAAAATGAACATACCACTTTCTAAAAGCCCACCCCAATGTGTGCAGAAATGAATTTATCTTTCCTGAGGGGGCATTAAATAATCTGGAACAACAACAACAACAACAAAAAAAAAAACTATAGGAAAAGTATCTAAAAGATGTTTGTTAGCTTGAGGGATCCTACAACTTAGCTCAGTAGAGTGAAACTCCTGCTATGAAAACACCTCAGGAAAAAAGGGTAAGAATCAGGCCAAAGTGATTATAGATTCTCAGAAGAAAAGATGTATTGAATATTTTTTTTCTCTCAAACCAAGCTGTTAATGTTTCTTTCACTGTGCTATGGCTATTAATATTATATGCTTTTCACTTGGTGAATGGTTTCAGCAGATTTACTTGAAATGATTTTAGTTTATTTATTAAACCGTCTATGGCTAGTAAGTAGGAGAGATTAGGAAAGAAGACAGCAATGAACATTAAAACAAAGAAAAGCAAAACAAAACCAACTAGTATTGCCTATTCATGTTTTTCTGTGGTGTTTTAATACTCAAAAAGATTATTGAACTGCATGTGTCCATTCTAAGAGCTGGCTCAGAGGACACTGTCTTCACAGATCACAATGATCAGTACCTCTCCAAGAGCCCTGCCCACATCCTGTCTAGGCTAGTGGGACAGGCCTCTCTCTCCAAGAAAGTGTCTTTATTTGAAATCAACAGGCTGCTCCTTTCCTCCAGTCTCCTTTTTCCCTCAACCAGCAAAGGAAACTGGGAGAGAGATTCCAGGCACTGTCACATATGGGACAATGTAATTTAAAGAGAGAGAACAATAACTCAAAAGCCTAACAACTGCACTACAAGCATTTTAAAAAGAAAACTATTATTTTCCACTCTTCTTAAAAGAATATGGTTTCTACTATTCCTCTGTATGTATAAAACGATCAGGCAGATAAAATTTTAGATTGTTTAAGATTGTTAAGCCTGTATATAGGGATAAGACTGCCATGCATAAGGTTCTCTTTTTAAAGTATTTTTTAATAATACTGGTCTTGGGGGATAGAACCAATGTCTGCCTTAAAAGTCAACTCTATATAGGAGAGGATGGGTAAAAAATTTAAAGAATGCTTTATCTTAAGTGTAAAGTATAATGAATCTATAAAGAATATACTGTATAATGAGGTATATTATACATACTACAAAAATACATATATTATATATTATATATACATATATTCTATATAAATAGTATTGCTGGTTCTACTTTTCAACTATTTAGCTTTCCAATCTCTTTTAAAGACTATGCTTTGATTATAAAAAGTATTTATAGAAGAAAAATATTGTTTAATGTACATTTTATTTCAATGGCAAGTTTCACAAAACTTCTTAAATAATTTTCAAAAATTTTATTATCTATAGTGGTATAATTTAATTCATTTAGAGAATCATTTGAAAGAAATTAGCTAACTGAAGCCTTTTAAAATAAAGTAAATCAAAATTAAGTAAAATAAAGTAAATTTCTAAATGAGGCTATCCAAATGTCACTGACATTTATAAAGTGAGACAATGAATATAAAAGTAATTAAAAAGAAAACTTCTGTAACATGTAAGATACTATGTAGATAAATAGGATACATTTTACTTGATGACAATATTATATTAAAATATTTTAAGAATAAAAGACTTCACTTGGCTTTCCTTACAAACTTAAATTTCTAGTTTCTGAACTAATTAGAATTGACTTATTATGGATCAGGTACCTTATCAGGTGAAGAGCAAAATTACCATGGACAGTCAATGGGTTAAGAGGTCAATATAGAATAGGAAAATCAATTTGCATTGATTAAACAAAAGATCCATTTTACAGAGCCCAAAGGATTAGCTTTTAAGCAGAAATCTTTGAACTATAAGGCATTTTCAACTGAGAGATATATATAGAGAAGAGCATTATAAAACACCTAGGAATTTTTACAAAAATTATGCATAGTAAATGCTAGTTAAGGTAGCCAATGTTTACTGATATTATGACTATGCAGAGAATTACTATATAATTTAGTTAAAAACTTTCTGAAAAGTGTGTTATTTTTTTCTTATGCCACTCTTTCCCTGACTATTCACTTAATAGGAGTTGGATTCTTAAGATCTATAGTAAACTGCACAGTAACATATTTTAATGTTGACATCAATTAGATATTATGGTAAAACTTGGATTCTATGGTGAAAAATCAAAATGATAATCTTTTCTGAACCTCTTCAGTGGAAACAACTTTAAATGGCATATAAGTAAAGAGTAATTAAATCCTTATATTTTACACTTAATGGAAATTGAAGCTACCTGAATCAAAAGTTAAGATAATTCTGTACTTAATAACAAACATAATGATTATCTGAATTAGGGTACTTAGATTAATATGCATACTACTTTCTGCCTCCAAGCATTTATTTGCACGATTTCTGTAGACCCTAGTAGAGAAGACCTAGTAAAATCAGACATGTATTGCACTCTTTAAATCTCTCTGACAAATGACACCTCACCCACCTCACCCACCACAGCATTTCTTACCTTCAATAGCTAGCATTGCCCGCAATTCCCGGTTCAGCAGTTCATACCGCCGTTCCAAATCATGTTCTTTTTCCCTAGGCAAGTTGCAAAAGTTCATCAATATGCTAATTACTAAATCATTAAACACTTAAAAGAACCTTTAGGTTACATTGATTTTAGGACTCATAACTGACTTTTCTCTTTAACTTTAAGCCACTCCAAACAAATGATATACAAACCTAAAATCTTCCTCAGTTGAATATTTATTAGTGCTATTATTTTCTTCTTTGAATTCTTGAATGACACAGAGGTATATTTTTATCTGAGGGTAAGTAGTCCCATTCTTCAATGCTTCTTGTATTAAGTGCCAGATACAAGACTATTTTTGAAAATGTTTTTTTATAGTTCATAATGAACAGTCTTATTCAAAACTCCATGCGAAATGATCAAACAAGAAACATGGAAATATTACCAGTGCAAATTTAGAATGGAGACAAAGATTCTGGATTAGTTGAGTTTTGTGCTTCATCATAACTCTTTTATCAAGTTCAGAAATGGCAGAAATTATAAAAGCATATTTTTTTCAACAAAATAAAAGACACAAGCCTGCCCATTCCCACACTAGGTGGCATAACATAAGAACATTGCTAGTGAGTAGAAAGAAACAAGCATCAGTGAACTAAACACCGAAGACTAGAATGTTTACATTTGGTCTAGTCCCCATTGGACTTTAATTCCTACAGTCATAAAAAGGTCACTTCTATTTAAGTAATTAAGCTCTTACCCCAAAGTTTAGATTAACATTATCTGTAGACAATAAATGTATTTTTGTCCTTATAAAGTGTTATCTTATTTTCAACTTAGAATTTTTTCTTCAATAAACTTCAATTTTGTTTTTCTAGAGGGTTCTCCTCTAACCATCAATATAAACCAAAACTCCTTTTTTTGCACAAGTGATTTATTTCCAAAATACAAGAACTGTTTATATACCCCGACTTTTTGTATAACACTTTTTCAGTGTTTATCATGTCATTTACAAATTTTTACTGTCTGGATGAAAACTGTTATATATTATTTTTTTACTTTTTTATATAAAATATACTGTTATTCCTAAGGAAAGAAAAAAATTATATTAATAAACAGAAAACTCCAAAGATGTCAATAATGGAAAGCCTAAGATTTATCAATGCTGTCAGAAAAACAAACATAGTCATGAGTACTTACAGTAGAGAAAGCTGGTTCATTCTTCTTATTAAGGCATTTTTCTTATTAACTAACATAAACCACTCTTGCATCATAGCTTCTTCTTCTTCTGTGTTCCGTCCTACGTATATAAAGAGTAACTTCTTATATGACATTTTATAAGCCAAGTGACAAGTTTAGCACAAGTTTTTTATGATAAAAAATATTTTAGCTACTCCAATACTATATATTAAACTGCTTATAATAATAAAAGATTAAAGTCCAGAACCTGAAAAAATAAGTAAGTATTTAAAAACATATAAGCCAAACTTCTAAAGCTGACATTTTTCAGCATGTATATTTTAGTCCCCCTGGACATACCTATATATCATATTAACACTAAGTACTGTAAACAAAATGTTCCTCCTTTTAAATCCTCCCTAGAGGCTGGCTGGCTATTATGTTTCAATGAGGAACTGATGGTGATGACAGACATATGGTCATGATTAAAAAAAAATTGAAAAATCATTATGAGAATCATAAGACTAGCAGAAAGATCAGAAAAGTCAGAAGATTGTGTGAAAGCTTCTACTTGTAACAACTTCGTATTTCTTTTATTTCCTCTCCCAAAGTAAACTAAAGATATATGTATAACTTCCATTCTGGAACTCATCATTCTTAACAGGGTAAATCATTTACAGATTATTAATACATTGTAAATTACTGTATTACAAAAAGACACCACCAGGTCTCTGGTTAAAAAAACATATTACAGTGAAAATAATGTTTAGAAAACATTTAATTGGAGAAACAATCTAACATTTGGATTGTAAAGCTACTGATTTTGTATAGCAGAAATTTAAAAACTCACTATCCCTCATACCCATTCCATCATCTGTATCACTCTGCTTCCCCCATGACACGCCAACAAAGGCTAGTATTAAGGATTATAATACAGTATACTATATACTTGGTATTGTTCAGGCAGAAGTAGACACTAGTTGTACTCAAGAAAAATATTGATTTTCCTCATATTTTTCCTTCCTCTACCTTCAAATTATACCTAGTCAAATTTAAAATTCTTAGCTTTTTCCCCCTGAATTTTATCCATGCTTTGTTTATTGCTTTACTGAGCCATTATTTAATATTACCAGTACAACATCTATAAAACATTCATACAGTTAAGTTAAATACCTAACAAAAAATTAAATACCCCAATTAAGGTTATTATCCCTAAAGTTTTATTTTCTTTTTAAGTGAGATGGTTCCTTTTACATTTTAAACCTATTTTAAAAATTCAAATAATACAGAGATATGATTGAATAAAATGTCAAGTCCTCTCACTGACCCCACCCTCCTCACCTCCTCACTCCATTTCCCTTCTCCAGAAGCAGTATATCTCCCAAATCAGATACCTCAGCTGTGTCTATCAAAAACATGTATATACTGTATCTATGACACATATAGATTTCTTTCACAGCAATGAAATCATATTATATTGTGTCCTCTGATTTATTATGTCATGTGTCCAAATATCTACTTCATTGTTTTCGATGCATAAATTATGGGCATTCCATAATTAATTAAACTATTTCCACATTAATAACAATTTGAAGATATTTTAAAAATAAAATAGAATCCAAAAGGTGATCTGTGTGCAAAAGATTAAACATGTATTTCAAAGTATCCCTATAAAACAGATATCTGTTATTCATCTTTGGGGAGAATAGTGAGGATATATGCCTTCATTAAATGCTGTTAAAACTGAATGGTATGAAGCCGACTTAGGATGGATTCTTTTAGAGTCTGAACAAAAGTCTTTATTGTTTTACAGTATTTTTAATCTCTCCTTTAGGGTAGCTGGTTTTGTATTCACTTTGGACCATGTGATGTCTTGACACTGGTCATGTGATACAGGCTGCGATAGGCACAAATCCCTGGGTAGCAACAAAAGAAGAAAGAGTAAAAAGAAAAAGCTGAGAAAAAGCTTGCAATTTGGAAAAAAGCCAATTGTACCCTGGTGAAAGCTTTTTTGATCAGTGAAATGACACATGTGTGCAATATTAATAGGTGTAGATTTTATGATATTTTATTTTCTGATTAAAGACCTAATTCTTGTGTTCATGAACTAAGAGGCTTCTAAAAATATAGACATATTAAAACTTTGTTTTGAGATTAACTTAACCTTTAATTGAGGCTTTCAGGCAATACTAGAAGAAACCAGCCTACTCTTAAATTAGCATCATTTTCTTCAATGGAACAACGCTTCCTTGAGTATAACAATATTGATGTGGAACTGTATTATTTTCAGTTTAACTTATGCCTATGATTTCTAGGTAAGAATCCAAGATCCCCTGCCCCTAATTGTTAGGAAATCACTAATAATAAAAGAGTGTCATGGTTCAAAAAGAAATAAGCCTAACAATAAATATTTAAAGACACATTACACATTGCTACATAGATTATTTAAATTAATTGAAAAAAACATCTGTATCACTAAATCCTTATCTGAAATTGTCTACACAATGGAAATCTATACTAGTAATAAAAATTAAAGTTTCTTCTAACCCATCACTACACTATTGTTTTTAGGGGTTTTAAATTTTTTTTAATTTAAAAAGCTCTTAAAAGCCAGTAAGTTGAACCATTACAAATTAATCCTGACTTTAATAACTGGTTAAAGACCCCTTTAGCTTTATAAGTAACAAAAAATATTAAAGCCTGTGATCACAGTGAGCTTTTCTCATTTCTCCTCTAACCATTTGTTATTTAATCCAATACTAGTAATCCAATTTGTCCATCAGACTTTTAAAGGGCAGAATGCAACTTCCTCAGCTTAGACACTTTTCAAAGTACAATATATTTTTCAAATGAATGCTGGATGTTTCATTTTTCCCAACTGTTCCTAGCTCTAATGCACGAGGAAAAAAAGAACAAGATGAACATTGTTCATACTGATTAAGTAAGAGCTCATTAAAGAGCTGTCAGTGCGGTACTTTGAATATGCATGAAGCATATAATCAGATCTAGTACCGTCACTAGAGGAGAATACGGTAAGTACAAAGGATTGATTTAATTACTTAGAGTGGGCTGTGGTGGTAAAGCAGTCTTGTTAGTGCAAAAAGAAAAAGAGGTTGTATTCTGGCACTGTTATAAAAAAGGCAGTTTTAGCTTCTGCCACAATACCTAATCTCAGAATAAAGCACTTTACATTGTAGCTTAAAATGAAGACTGTCATTATATTATAAAATGGCCATAAATCATTTAATCTTGTTTAACCTCACCTGGTTAACTACTTCTCTTTCAAAATTATGTTTAATTTGTAATACAACCACATTTTTGTCACCTCAGAACCAATACTGATAACTTTTATAAATCTTAAAAAAAATTTTCAGTTTCATGATCTGAAAAATTCAATACATACTATTGAAGGTCATTTTGAAATAAAAAATGATCACTACAGTTCAGTATACATTTACGTAAATTTAAGAGCATGGCTGGGATGTTGTACTAGATTTTAAAACATGCTACACCTCCTGTCTATTATATTACCAATAAAAATTACCCATTTTCATCTTAACATTAATATAGTCTTGTAATATGTTTTGTACTTTGTTTCCTTTAAAGACTTGTGTTTTTTATTTTGCTTCCAGATATGTCATGTCTTTTCTCATATCACACTCTCTTAATGCCAGTTTTCTCTCTTAACCAATTGTAGTTGAAGTATGAATTGTAAAAATTATTAAATAATCAAGACAACGATAATGGTAGGGAAAATAGCTGTTAAAATGACTTCAAATTATTCTTCCTCTTATACAGTTAACAAAAACCACTTAATAGACAAAAACCATTTAATACACACAGAACTACATATAATATACTTAATAAATATTAGTAGACTATAGTAACTACTTTTATATTCCATTTCCTCAAATAAATAAGATTTAAAGTTAAGATATAATTTCCTTCAGGAATTCATTTAGTCATTTAAGAATCTGTATGTAGTTTTCATTTATTTTTTTCAGAAGCAGCATTTTCAATATGTTTCAAATAAATAAAAAGAAAAGTGATGTTAAAATCCTGAAATTATTAATCATTTTATTTTATTTTTGTAGTACTGAGGATCAAAGCAAAGACCTTGTGCATGCTAGGCAAGCATTCTACCATTGAGTTACAGTCCCAGCTCTGAATCATATTATTTTAATAAAAAAATTTTTTTGTAGTTGTAGATGAACAGAATGCCTTTATTTGTTTATTTTATGTGGTGCTAAGGATTAAACCCAGTGCCTCACACATGCTAGGCAAGTGCTCTGCCACTGAGCTGTAGCCAGATCCAGCCCTCTGAATCATATTTTAAAAACTGTCCTCTAAATCAATTTATCCTAATATTTTCAACATAATATCATCTATTTACAAAATTATATTAGACAGTGAATTCTTATATAAATGTACCATAAGCAACAATAAATATAATTGTAGCTGAATGGAGGATGAATTCAGTAGGAAAGAGTAAAACCACATAGATGTAATGCGACTGTAGTACATGTAAACAAAGTCAAAGTTTTCAACCATGAACACATTAAAGAATGCTGAAATCTTGCCACAGTCCCATAGTGGCACATGGCTGACTAATGATCAAGTATAGCTCCCTTAGGCAATACATCAAATCAAAATTAAACCAAATGTAAAACCAAAAATGCTGACATTAAAAATTGTCCTGATGGGGATTACAGAATGACATTTGAAATATTTTTAATGGGGAGACACATGAAAGTATCCAACTAACTGGTATCAAGATTTTATTTAATGGAGGAGTCAGAGGCATCAACTCCAAAGCCAACACCATTGCCAAAACGTAGTGTCCCAGTTTTAGAAAATATTTAAACTTAGGAAGGAAATAAAGCTATTTAAGAAAATAAATTTTGCTATATAAACAAATGTTTCTGCTCCAAGAATATCCTCAATCAACATAAAAGAATATGTCCCCCCCAGTACTAAATCACAATTCTTATTGATGTTTTAGCAGCAATTGTCTTAAAACTATTTGCTAAACATGATATATTTGTTATAGTATTAGAAATATAAACTTCAGGGAAAATATGTCTCTTTGTTGACATAAAATAAAAACTAACATACTCTCTCAAAATAAATACATATTTTATTTACCCATTTGGTAAAAAATTAATGTGGAGAGAGATTTGGGGCCACATCATTGTATAGATAAGTTCTGAGAGACTTCTATGCATATACTTCCTATGGGAGTGGTAATAAACAACTTCACCAAAGTTCTTCCTCAATTAATTTATATACAATCCATTTTTATAAGTTGGAAATTAACAGCAATTTTATTGAACCAACTCCTTAATAGGGTCTGAATAGCCTGTTTTTATACCAAAGGTCTGTGTTCAATTTCTGAAAAGGTAATTTATTAAGCGCAAAGTTAAGATAACAAAAAATAAAAAAAACACTGAAGTTGTCATCATGGGAAAAAGTATAACTGATGAAATTCTTGACATTTACTTCTAGTTTCTTCTGTGTATTCCAGGGCCTCGTACATGTTAGGCAAGTATTCTACCACTAAGTTACATCCCTAGCCTACAGTTTAGTATTTTTTTTTAATTACTTATGAGATGGGGTTGTATTCATAACTTTTCATTGCTAAGAGACTTTAAAAGTATTACTATAATACACATTACAGACAATGCATACTTCCCCGCCCCCCCAGTACTAAACTCTACCACTGAGCTACACCTCCAGCCCAAGAGAATGCCTGTTTTGATTACCTATATATGGGTACTTAGCTTAAGTTGCTGAGGCTGGTTTTGAACTTGTAACCCTCCTCTCTCAGCCTCCCAAGTCACTGGGATTACAAGCATGTGCTAACAAGCCTGGCTTTAAGTTAAAACTCTCAGAACTCAAGGGCTGTATTTATTTTTTGAAGGTACATTCAACATATTTTGTAAAATGAGAAAAAATACAGTCACTTTTATAGACATCAATCCACAGAACAAAAAGTATTCTACTTGGAGAATCAATTAGGCACCCTTCAATAGGAGGAAAACTTGAATTGTGAGCTACCCTTACAGATGGATTAGCACTCCCTCCGGGTTCTTCCTTCTCCTGAAGCCCCTTTTGTTTGGACTGTACCAGGCAGACTTCCCTTAACCCTCTCCCTGTCCTAGAGCCCTCTCACAGTCATGTCATGGGAATGACTCAAAAGAGGTTCTAGTGACAGAAATATTAGTGTTAAAGATGAACATGAATAAAATTATTTCTTTAAAAGTGGGAGCAAAGGAAAGCTATTTCTACTTAAATATTTGTATTTTAAGATGTGGTTTTAAATATATACGCATATATAGCATGTTCACTTTATTTATCCAGCTGTAGAAGTGGGTTTGTAGCTGGAAAAAACAAAGTGAATGCTCTACTGGATCACCACTGCCGCTGCTGCATACAACAGATAGTTATAGGCATGGTACCACAACAATGTGACTGTGCTCCAGGTACTGAAAGTTAATTACAGTGGGTTTTAGAGACTTAAGAACAAAGTAAGTTAAGCACAAAAGCATACACCTATAATCCCAGCTACTCAGGAAGTTGAGGCAGGAGGATCCCAAGTTCAGTCTGGGCAACTTTGTGAGATTCTGTCTAAAAAAAAAAAAAAAAAAAAAAAAAAAAAAACGGGACAGAACTGGAGTGTAACTCAGTGGTAGAGTACTTGCCTAGAATGTATGAGGCCCTGGATTTGATCTGCAGTGGCACCCCACCACCCCACCAAAAACAAAAACAAAAACAAAAAAACAAAAAAAAAAAAAACAGAGAAAAAAGAAAAAAGAAAAAAGTAGGTCATGGTATATGGCTGAATCCCAAAGAATGAAAGAGGTAAATTTTAAGATAAAAATTATGGACAAGTAAAATACTTCTAAAAGTTTATTATTATTAAAAAACAAAATTTACAGTCTGAAGTACAAACTGATATATTCTGAAGAAAAGAAAGCCTTCAAAAGAAAAGTCAAATATTTCTGAAGCAAAAAACTTCATCAGGAAAATAAGTTTTCATCATTTTTACAGGAAGGTATTTTGTTATTAAAAGCACAGCTCCTTAAAATCAGTTATGGAATTGTCAACATAGATGAATAGCTGACTTACTAAATACTGGGTGAAAATGAGATTGGATTCTGTTGAAAATGTAGAAGATTAAATATATATAATTTTTAAAACAAAAGTACAAATTCAGGTAGATTTACCACAGATGTGCCTTCTATAATAAAGTTTCTCCAAAACATGTATTATGTAGTCAGTACTACTTTTCTAGGTAGTTCCCTCCAATATTGCTTAAAGTCTTTAGAAGTCTTTAAAACTATCATACCAAGGGCTGGAGTTGTGACTCAGTGGTAGAGCACTTACCTGGCATGTGTGAGGTCCTGGGTTTGATACTCAGCACCACACATAAATAAATAAAATAAAAGATCCATTGACAACTAAAAAAAATTTTTTTAATATCATATTAAGGAATCTTCAGAGCCTCTAGTTTCCAGTAAGAAATGAGTTCAAAAATATCCCATTGTAAAATCTGTATAGTTCTCTTTCATTCTATACTTGCTTTGATCATGCCTGAATTCAGATACCCAGGTAAGACTAGGATATCAGCTTAATTTTGTACCTTCTTACTTTATTTTTAATATTTTTTTTTTGTAATTGTAGATAGACATCATGCTTTTATTTTTATTATTTTCTTTTTGGTACCAGGGAGTGTTCTCAGGGGCACTCGACCACTGAGCCACATCCCCAGCCCTATTTTGTATTTTATTTTAATTTAGAGACAGGGTCTCACTGAGTTGCTTAGTGACTTGCTTTTGCTGAGGCTGGCTTTGAACTCTTGATCCTCCTGCCTCAACCTCCTGAACCTCTGGGATTGCAGGCATGTGCCACAGCACCTGGCTTAAATTTTTTTTTTTTTTTAAATGAGGTGCTGAGTATTGAACCCAGTGCTTCACATGTGCTAGGTAAATGCTCTGCTACTAGGCTATAGCCCCAGTCCCCTTGTTTTAATTGATAAAAATAACATATACAGAAGTTGTTTTGGAATATGTATACATTGTAGTATGTCTAAATTGAACTGATTAACATATGATTACCTCATATTTTTATCTTATTTGGAGTGAGATGAAAGCACTTAAAATTTACTCTCAGCAATTTTCAAGAATAAATTTTAACTGTAGTCACCCTGTTATACAATAGAGCTCTTGAATTTATTCCTTCTAACTGAAATTTTGTAGCTTTTTACCCCAGTCATTCCCATTTTACACCATACCCCTTGCACCCCACGTCTCTGACAACTACTATTTTATTCTCTACTTCACTGAGTTCAATTTCTTTACACTCCACATACAAGTGAGATAATTGTGTTTGTTTTTCTGTATTTGTCTTATTTCACTTAATATAATGTCCTTACATGCACCTTAAATATTTTTGTTCCATGAGGGAGAGTTAAATGGAATTATGCCTGTCTTCTACCAGCCTTTAGCCATGTTCATACTCAAACCACAGAAGCTTAAACCAAGAAGGATAGTGCAGAAGATTCTGTGGCAGATTTCTAACCTGAGCAGGGTTTCAGAAATTAAACATCTGCAGTGAACGCAGTAATTACTGCAGTGAATGCTGTTTTTCCAGGCCAGGTGACTGGTGAGTTTCAGCACTACAATCCCTCATTCAATACCCCTTTAGCTTTCTCAGTGGAGCTCTTCAGTAAAGTACACAAGAGACACTCATAATGAACTTGTGCCATTTCCTGAAGACATGAGAACAACAGTTTCAAAGAGATGCTACCATATATTTCCCTCATCATGTCACTGACAGCCAATAACTTTCTTACAGACTGGAAATAATGGTAATGATGATGATAATAATAGCAAGAAATATTTAATGAGGTTATACAACTTACCTAAAGTTAGTTAGTGATAGAATAGACCTCAAAATCCAAGTAGTCTTGTGAAGCACCATTCTTAGTCACCCACTTGGTACATAAGGACTCATAGGTAATTAGTTTTAACAGAGTAGGCTCTTTATTTTGAGTTCAGGCCCATTTTAACAAAGCCTTCAGAGTGACTCATACACAAACAAATTAACAAACAAAAAAACTAGCTCTATCTCTGGCAGTAGTGGGGTAGGTCAGTGGTACAGCATTGGCCTAGCACACACAGGCCCTGGGTTTGATCCTCGGCAGCACAAAAATAAAATAAACAAAAATAAATCCCACAGAAACCCAAAATACCTATGATAGATAAGAAAACTCCCATCCTGTTCACTTAGTTCATCTACTGCAGAGAATTTCAGTTACTCTTCCCATGCAGGCAACTAGCACTTAACAAAGATCTCAGAGTAGCATATCATACTTCACAAAGGAAGTTAGCCTTTCTTCCCCACTGGGTGGATGTCCACAGGATCCTTGGATTATAGGTTAGTATGTGGTACCTTCCAGAAACAGGATACCAAGAATAGACCTAGACTTCTTGGGTAACCTTGATTTCACTGGGGCAATGGAAATAAATGGTCATTTAATGGAAATGGTCAAGCCTGGCATTGAATTATCAGGGTCAAGTTTCAGCTCTGTTCTTTAAGAGCTGTTAAATTTGGGTAGGTTATTTAATCTCCTCAGTCCTCAGTTTCCTTATCTTTAGAATGGAGATAATAGTACTACTTTGTAGAGTTTTATGATGACTAAAGAAATTAAATATGTTAAACAGAATAATATCTAATCTAGAGTACTGTAAATAACATAATGGCATTATTTTTCTCTTTCTCTCCTACCCCACACATCATTTATATATATATATATACATATATACACATAAATTAATATATGTAATATAAATTATTACATATAAATTGTTATCTAACATAATAAGTATATAACATTACATCTATCTCTATATACACACATAATTTATTACATATAAATTATAATGTATATTATATATAATTTATATTACATTTATAATTTATATTACATCTCTCTCTCTACACACACACACACACACACACATACATACAAGGTAGAAACCTGCTTCAGGATACTCTCTAGGATTTTTTTTTTTTTTTTTTTGGACAGTACTGCATATTAAATCTAAGGGCACTCTACTGTTGAGATACATCCCCACCACCCATTCCCTTTTAAATTTATTTTGAGACAGGGTTTAGACTGGCCTTGAACTTGCAATCCTCCTGCGTCAGGCTCTCTAGTTGCTGGGATTATAAGAATGCAACACACTGCCTGACCTGATTCCTAGAATTACTGACAGTACAAGGTATGGTAATTATGATGATTCCCTCCTGGAAGAGTCTCAGAGTTTCTCTGATTGCCAATGCAAGCACCAGAAAGACCCACACATAGAAAGAAGTAAATATGCTGGACAACATGGTGCAAATCTTAAGGTATTGATTTCATCGAGCTCTTTCTTGTTCCTTTTCTTTTCCCTCCCTCCCTTCCTTTCTTCTCTCTCTTTTTTGTGATGCCAGGGATGGAACTCAAGAGTCTCACACATGCTAGGCAGAGCTCTATCACTGAACTATATCCTCAGCCCTGAATATGATATTTCTAATTTCTTTACATATCTATTTTTCTGGAACAATTAGTCAAAATGCATCCAATAATCACTTTGATATTTTCAATCTCCCCATGCATGGAATTCCATCAACTACCCATTACTCATTTCTCTCTCTCACTCTCCCTTTTTTCTCCCCTGCCCAAACCTGCACTCTTCTTTCTTTTAGAACTGGGTATTGAACCCAGGGTCTTGCACAGGCTAGGCAAGTACTCAAGCACTGGCCTACATTCAAGACCCTCATTTTTCTTTTCTTAAAGGACCTACTCAAATGTAAATTATGAGACATTTCCCTTCGCAAGGTTGTACATATTCTAGGAAGTTTATTCGAAAGGTCTTTTGGCTAATAGCATTTTTTTCAGTTTGAAATTCAGAGAAAATTTAATGTGACTCCCAGAATCTCTAGTATTCCCAATAGTTACATTCAGATTTCTCAACTTAATCTCAAGATATGTTAATCTACCACTTTTAACATGATACAAAATTTTAAATATACCTTCCTTAAACTGAAGAACTTTTTGATATCTCAACAGTCTATGTCAGGTCTGGGGGATATAGCTCAGTTGGTAGAATGCTTGCCTCACAAGCACAAGGCCATGGGTTCAATCCCCAACACCACCAAAAAAAAAGTCCATGTCAGATCCTGACATAATCTTATGAGCCAACCTCCAGCCTTTATTTTATCACCCTGTGTCTGTTTTTTTCCAAAGCTGTAGTCCACTTAAAAAGGGTCAGAGCAATCACATCTAAAATAGCTTACATTCCTACCCAGAGTTATGATCAACTTCAAGTATGTTTGTTCTTCACAATGTATTTGTTAATAATTCATTTCCCATGCTCATTATCATAGAATCAGACGACATAATCCAGAATTTAGTGAAATAGCTACCTAGTTGGCACTTACAATTTTCAGCATAATTTAAAAAAAATTGGGGCTAGGGATGTACTCCATTGGCAGAGTGGGTGATTAGCATGTTTAAGACCCCGGGTTTAACTCCCAGCACCACAAACAAATTTATCCTCTATAAACAAAGAAAAATATTTTAATGAAACTATATTATACAAAATCAACCTTTATTGGCTTTATGAAATAGTTGGCACTTTTTTCTAGAATGGTATTTTACTTTTTTTTGATACTAGGGATCAAACCCAAGGGCTTGCACACAATAGACAAGTGCTCTACCAATGAACTACATTCCCAGCGCAGTGTATTACTTTTGCACTGCAATGTTTACTATGGTTTTATTTAACTTTTTAACTTTGATTTTAAAATAAGCACTTGAGGGGCTGAGGGTGGAGCTCAGTGGTACAGTGCTTGCCTAGTATACTCCAGGCCTTGGATTTGATTCCCTAGCACTACAAAAATAAAATAAGCATTTGAATTAGTTGGGATTGGTGGTGCATGCCTGTAGTTCCTGCCAAGGCTGGAGGTTCACTTGAGACTGGCCTGAGAAACATAAAGGAAAAAAAAAAATAGTTAAAACAAATGGCATTTATTAGAAGTGTTACATTTTGGCTCCATTTAATTTATTCTCATGAGCAATTAAAATAATTTATGACTATATTAGTGATTATTTTTCTCTAGAAAATTTATAACTGAAATACATTCCCATCCAACTACAAAATTATTGTGAATTTCAATGCCTTAGAATTAAAACTTTTTTTAAATTAAAAAATTTTATCAGCCAAAATGTCTCCTCTGACTTACACTTTTAGCCTTCTTTATGAAGATAGATTCTTTAAAAGACATGGACATGACTAAATCGATTAAGTTTCAGCTCAGAAAGTATCCATGGTGTGACAACATGCAGTGAGAAGGAAAAGCTGGTGCTTTACACAGTTCTTAGCTTTGACCACCAAGTGGTGCTATTAAGGCAGAATGATCTGGCATGGGATTGGGTGGCTTCAGGGTGGGTAAAGAATGGAGAAGCAGTATACAACCAATAAGCAACTGCAAGGGAAACTTGCAAGTGAGATGTCCATAACTCTATGCACCGTGAATTCACATGTCATCTCCCACTCAAGATCACTAGTTTAAAAACAAAAGGGAAAACTAATTCATATATTCTGATGTTGATGGTAAAGTCCACTGTATTTCCTTCAGAGAAAAAGTTTAGTTTCTTTTTATTTTTTTGAGATGAGGAGTCTCACTATGTTGACAGTTGTTGAACTGAATGATCCTTTAGCTCCAGCCCCCGGAGGTAGCTGGGACTATAAGCATGAACCATCAGGTCTAGCTTGGAAAATAACTGTTTATATACATGTGTATTTGAACTAAAGTTTATCCTTTAAGGCTAAGATTAATCTTTCAATAAATTTCACCCAAATCCCATTCACAAAAATTTTCACAGAACAAACTTTTCAGCATACATTAAAAATTAACTGGCAATATTAAGCATTTAAAAATATCTTTTTTCTTTTAAAGATACCAACTCATCAGTTTTTCCTTAATTGTAGGAAAAAACAAAAGAAACAGCTCCTTTCAGTGCATGAACCTTTTATGTTCCAGATTAGAAGTGATATGTGAGGAAAGGGAATAGATAAAAAGACTATATATGTTCAGTTTTCTTATGCAAAGAACTCAGAGGCCTAAGAAATGTTATAATTTACCATCCACTAGAAAAAGAGCTGGCAAGGTCTCCAAGTAGAATGAACAATAATTTCAAAGTAGAAATTTCAAAGTAGAAATTTCTAAGCCTGGATAACAAAAGAAAATTCATGGCTACATAATTGGACAGTTCAATCCTCAAGAAGAAGGGCCTGACAAAAGCTAGTATGCACCCAATTCTTTCTATACATTATTATCTCTATTTTTAAAGGAAAGTGTTTCCATGTGAGGAAAATGGGAGAAAGGTGTCAGCGAAGAGCTTGCATCTTTTCTATTAACTATCTTGATTTTGATTCTAGACTAAGGAGGCAACTCACACACACCTGTCTTTCTCTGATGTCCTTCTTTGTCAATTTATGCACTCTTGGTTCAGGTTATTAAGATAGTGTCCGGATGAAACACAGAAAGAGGAAATGCATTTGTAAAATTGATTACTATATGATGTCCTAAAATAAGTTTCTCAAAATACATATTTAAGTTCAGTTTGCTTCTGGATATGCCTTAAAAAACTCATAAAAGTTAGCATACCAATTCAAGGGACTAGCAAAATTCCTAAGGCTTCATCCTAGTTATTTATGTGAAAATTATGGTACTCATTCAAGTATTTATCAATATGTAGTATTAAAAGATAATCTAAGGGTTGAAAAAACAACAATAACAACTTTGCCATCTTATGCCAAATTTCCAGACCTATTCCTCTGGTGTTTTTTAAGAGGAGTGGAGAAGCATAGAAAGTAAGAGAGCAGGGGAAAGACCATCAAAGAAAAGAGAGAACAGAGATGTGCATATCAGGAACAAAGAAAAAACTTAAAGGTAGAAACAATAATAAATAATAAAACTACTACCACAAGGGACAGCAACAGCTACTTTTGTATTGAGTGTTCATCTTCTGCCATTCTCTAAAGAAGGTATTTTCAGTCTTTTACTCTTTTTATAAAAACAGCTTAGAAAATAGAGATAGTTTAAATAAGTTGTCCAAAAACCAATTAGATTTCAGCTGGGATCTTACTGATTTTAGAGTTCTTAGGTCTCAATACTGTGTTTAGCATATCTTTTAGCGATGTGATCTGTGGATCACCTGCATTAGAATTGCCTAGATGGGCTCAATCCCAGATCCACTAAATCAGAATTTTTTAAGCAGGACCTTGGAAACTCTGCGAGTGAGTGTGTGTGTGTTTTGTTTGTTTGTTTTTTACAGACTCGGGCTTTTTATGGATATAAAAGTTTGAGAACCACTGTCTTGGCCCTTTCACAAAGAAGTTACTGAGATTAATTTTTTTTTTAAAGAAAGGGTGATATTCCATGTATAACATGTTATTTTAGCATTGGCATGACATTACACAAATTTAATTTCACATTCAGAAGAAAAACATGTTGCTGCCAAATCAGTTCAAATGCCTAAATTTTATTTCATAGATAGTTGCTGAGAAAAAACACATTTTCCTGGAATTTATACTTCTTTAAATGCAAAATTTTTTTATTGCGATCTAGAATAAGGATGTACCTCACTTTAGGAAATAGGCATGTTCCAAATTAAAAATTATGATGGTGGAATAATTCTTTAGGTACAAAAATTATATTTTATATTTACAATTCAAAATTTCTAGTAGTGGAAATACTTTCTAAAAATCACTGGTAGAAATTATATACATTTTTTTTCTGGATAAATGAATAAACATGAGTCAGCAGATGAAAGTCAACTTAAGACTGTATATAGTAAAAAGCTGGGGCATACAGTGACTGCCAAGGAGAGAAGAAACAAATGTCAGAAATGAGAATCTTAGTAGGCTCTCTGCATTTCTGAATCAAAGAAGTTTCTTTCTAGAAATGCTATAGTCCAATGTCTACTGCATAAACTAGAATGATTCAACAACTGAATGTTACTACTACTTCTAGAAAAAATTTATGTATTTTCCTTCTTAAATAGTCTAAATAATGACATGCAAGTAGAAACAGATATTAGAATTAGCTGAACAAATTGTGCAAGTAAAGAAAACCTGAAAGTATGAAGTTCATTTCACTTATAACTACAGAAAGAAAATAATTTAGGAATTTTACCATATTTTTTTTCAGTGCTGAGGATCAAATCAAGAGGCCTGAGAATGTTAGGTAAGTGTACTGAGCTATATCCCCAGTCTAATATCACCAATATAAAACATCAAAAGTATAAAAAGTAAAGAACAAAAGACTATAAATACCTTAGAGTGTAAACTTTTTTTTAAAACAAACTTCACTGTTTTCTCTACACTGCATATCTACTCATTATTAATTTCAATACTCAAATGCCTATTATAATATTATATAATACAGAATAACAAAATGTACACATATGAAAATAGTAATTTATTATTGTAACTATTTTATTTAATGCTTGATGATGATGTATGTAAAATTCCTAGCATATTAGTGTTTTTCATTTTTTGGTATCTTTCATTTCAAAGAAGACAGTGTTGGTCTTTCATTTCTGGGACCAAACTACCTGACAAGGAAAAATTAGAGGAGGAAAAGTTTATTTAGGTTCACAGATTCAGAAGTTCAATCCATGGTGAGTCAACTCCGTTGGTCCAAGGTGAGGCAGAACATCATGGTGGAAGAGTTTGGCAGAGCACTACTCTGCTCATGGCAGCCAGGAAGCAGAGAGAGGACGTAGAAAGGACTATAGGGAAGATGAACAGTTGCAGGGCACATCCCCAGTGAACACCTCCTCCAGCTACACCTGACCTGCCTATGGTTACCACCCAGTTAGTCCATTCAAACTAGGATGGACTGATTAGGTTATAGTTCATAATCATTTCACCTCTGAATTTTTCTGTACTAACATGGGAGCTTTTAGGGGCCACTTCACATACAAATCATAACAGAGATCTTGACAAATTTAAGTATTTCAGAGATCATACAAATATTAGCTTATATTTATTCAGCTCTCTCTATGCAATATGCCAGGTCCTGTGCAAATGCTTGATACAATGTATCTAACTTAATTCTCACAAATCTCTTAGCTAACACACCATATCACCTTCGACCCAGTGTATCCAAAATTAAATTAATTATTGTCACTACCCAGAGTTTTTACATACTGTATAGTCCCTTAAGCATAATCAGGGATCAAAACATATTTGTTGAACAAATAAAAATCATAAGACATAAAAATGTAAATGAATTTCATCCTTTATAAGAGCTAGAGTTAGGTTTTTTTCCTCCTATTTTATAGGTTTTGTTGTAGTGCTTGGGATCAAACTCAGGGTCTCACAAATGCTAGGCAAACACTTCCACCAAGTTATACCCCTAGCCCTAAATTTATATGTTTAAGGCCATACTGTCCTACTTTTATAATGGAAACTGAGTCTCACAGCCCAAAAAGCTGAGGAAGTAAGTAGGGATGAATACAGCAAAAGCTAGAGTGGTACTCTGGCTATTATCCTCTCAGCCAAGGTCCCAACTCACTGCTGGAATGGCCCAGTCTGTGTTTTCAGATAGTATACTTAGGGTTAAGCAAGACAAACAGCCTCTCCTGTATTTACACCAACAGCAGTGGAAGACAGATGGGGTTTGGTACATCATGGACAGGAATACTGAAGAGAAGGTTGACATAAAAACTTGGAGGGCTGGGTCCTGGCTCATTGTTCTCCTACCTAGTTATGATTCTGCTAATCAAGGATGTAACAGAATCAGTTGTTCAACATGTTCTTTCATGCTCTTCTACTTTCCTGCACATTGCACTAGAATGTAATTGCATTGTTATATTACTTTTTTGCAATTAGAAAATGATGTTATATTATTATGCATTCTTAGAATTAGGTAACATAAAGTAACAAAAATCTTGAAACAGTTTAAAAGCACACAGATTCCTAAAACAGATCAATACCACCACATTTACCAAAAGTATGTTAGTATTTTACTTCTAAAAAGGAATGGACACTATCAATTCAAGTGTATCAAAGAATGTGGCTCATTGCCTCTGGAATTGTGTTAAAAACTTACTTTGCAGAAAATTTATAAACATAAAATGTTATATGTATGTTTTTAAATTGGCTTATTTATTATGACACAGATTCAGTGCCCTATGAATTATCAGTATTAATTATTTCAGTAGAGAACAAGAGGCTAACTCTGTAACATTTCAGAATCTTAGACAATTTTTTTTTACTTTATAATACCAATTTCCCTCAATTTGTTTCTGCATATGAAAGATTCCTTTGGAGAGACAACATTATAACCTTGCCTCTCTATTTGATATTTTGTGTGTTAGAGATCAAGTGGAAGCATTCTACTTTAATAAGCCAAAAACTTCATTTTCTATTTTGTTATGGCATGTCATGTTAGAAAAAATTGCATTAATGACAAGCCTACATTTCTTTTTAGTTTTGGAACTAAAATGCCAAAATAGT
Organism: Sciurus vulgaris; assembly: GCF_902686455.1. Classification (NCBI taxonomy): domain Eukaryota; kingdom Metazoa; phylum Chordata; class Mammalia; order Rodentia; family Sciuridae; genus Sciurus; species Sciurus vulgaris. The sequence continues at coordinate 44,811,777 of NC_136475.1, forward strand.
TATCTCAGTAAGTTTAGTGCATAGTTTCAAATGATATGATCTCTTATTATAACTTGTACAGAAACAGGCATATATCTACTATAAAATAGAACCTCTATGCAAAATGGAGACATTTTATTACATGAATCCTAATTCCTACCCATATTTAGGAGAGACATAGAAACATCTTATTATATAGAATTGAGAACTAGCAAACTATAAAAAACTATCTTACTATATAGAATTTAGACTACCAAACTATAAAAAACTATTATCATACTAACAATATAGTCTCTACTTTATCCTGACTTATTAACTATAGTTCTCCAAGTTATTCCTATTATTGTAGGATTTCCTCCCCCCTTCATTTTGTTAGAAGTGGGAATGCATTAAGATATCTTATATTTTTTTAGTTTTTTTGAGGTTCCAGGGATTGAACCCAGGGCCTTGCACATGCTGGGCAAGTAGCTGTACTGCTGGGCCACACCCCATCCCCCACATTATAGTATCTTAAGAGGCAATATTTGAAATATGTGAACAACGTACAATTACAAAAATAAAATTTTTCAGGATAAGAAAATTTAAGGAATAGACATAGGAACATCAACTTTATATGTTAAGTGTGAGGAACATTGGCAAAAATGTTCTCCACCTGAAATCTGTTACTATTTCACTATTTCTTTTTTCTCTCTCTCGCTCTCTCTTTTTTTAAGTTGTAGAAGGTGGACACAATACCTTTATATTTTTATTTTTATGCGTGGTGCTGAGGATTGAACCCAGTGCCTCACACATGCTAGGCAAGCGCTCTACCACTGAGCTGCAATCCCAGACTCAGGTATTTCTATTTCTCATCAAACATTCTTTCTTAGGTATTTATCAGTTGTAAAGAATTAGTTTAACTCCAAGTTCAGATATCTTAATTTATAAAAATGTCCCCAGTTGGTTTTCATTTTCCCTTTTCTAGATATGGACAGGGTGAGAGAGGGAGTTGAGTACTGTCATTCCACTAGTAAGTATACAGTGATTGCTAGAGAAAAGTGAGATAATGAAAAATATGTTCCTTCCAAATTATAATAAAAAATGTCATAAAAGTAGGGACAGGGGATGTAGTTCAGTGATACAGTGCTTGCCTAGCATGTGTAAGGCCTTGAGTTCAATCCCCAGCATAAAAAAAAAGAAAAAAGAAGAAACAAATTTCATAAATAGGCAATCTTAACTTTATGTTGTTATCTATACCATAACCCATTAAAAACTATATAATCTGCCATTTTCAAAGAATCTAATGCTTTCTATAGATCTTGCTTTTATGTTAATGAGTTTAATAGACACAAAGTCTAGCATCAAAGATATAGTGAAAAGCAGAACACTTCAAGCATTTAATATAGCTAAAGGGGCAGATTAGAGATCAATAACAAAATCACCTGGTAAAAAAGGAAAAAAGGTGTTGCATTAAAAGGCTTTTTGCTTTACATGTGAAACAATACTGAGAAACCTGTATTTTAGCACTTGTACTCAACAGGCACTCCAAACTATGCAATGATGAGAACAGAGACCCATCCTTTCTAATAATCTTGTGACAAAAGCTAAAAGACATCATCCTATTAACTAGTGATCTCAACTGCTAATGCGGAGTACTTCCTGGTGCCTTTTATGTAGAATGCTGCTATTAAAAAACCACTAAACATTCACTGTGAACAACACAGAATCATTCATCTTTTATCAGCATCTCTTGTTAGAAGAGTATGAGTGGGGCTGAAGGTGTCATTGATATTATGGAGTGGAAATTAATCAGAAATTTTTCTCATATTTTCTTCATCTCACTAATTTACTTTTGTTCAAATTTCCTCCTGTTAAAAAGTTCATACCCAACCCCCTGTTGTACTCTTTTAAGTTGAGAATATTCAACGAGTGCATCCACTGAAAAGCACCAGGTCCTAACACAAAAAGCATTCGAAATTCTCATTTAGTTGTCTTTATTTTGCTAGCACCATGTGGTCCTTGAAGATGTAGAAAACACGGGAAGCCGAGTAAAGATCAGAGCAAGCTCATTAGCATTCTGACAAAATTGGAGTGGTGGAGATGTATAGTTTGCCTAGTTTGTCGTTTTGAAAGCTACCGGTGGTAAGCTTTCTATTTCATTGTGCCTTTGTCTTTTGGGGTGGGGGGGTTCAAAGCAGCAGGGTATTTGTTAGCCCTAGGTTTGCACAATGCATTGTGGGAACCTTTCCTGCACATTCAGCCCCATATTAGTATCATTCCAGTTTGAGTCAAAAAGTTTTTTTTCACTATTTAGGAGAAAAGGACATGTGTGTAAATCTTAATGTATACACTTAATGCATTTATTATAGCTTTGCCTTTCCCTTGTGCCTGGATCATGATGTCCAGAGAGAGTCAGAACCTAAATTAGATTACTTTCAATCAATTGCAAATGTTGCCATTCATTTCAGACTACAACATTAAAGAAAATTTATATTCTGTTCTTTGTCATAAACAACTAATAACACAGGACTGATTCAGTTAAAGTTCAAAAGCTTATGATTCCAATTCTATTTCTGAAACTAGTGCAGAGAAAAAAAAAGTAGTTTGTGCTTTAGAATTATGTAAATAAAGAATGCCTCTTAGAAGACTTACATAAGTTTTTACGGTACTCATTCGATTTTCTTCATTGTCATCTTTTTTTCCTCCTTTTTCTTTCTTTTTTTTTTTAATTTAAGACTTTTTAAGAGCTAAAAGCTACATAAATGCTACTATTCGACATGAATGTTTCCAAATTGCAATGTAATGGATAAAGGTCTTTGGGGATGAATTTATCTGCTAAATCCTTGTGGTTGCCCTTCTATCTTGGATGATGACCCAAAAGAATGTCAACAGCTCATTTTCCCAGAGAGCTGGAAGGAGTCCGTATGCAAGACATAATCTGCACATTCTCAAAGAATCATTTCAAACATTATATTGCACAAGCTGTTTTAAGTGATTTTCCTCTCATCTCTAGTATCCTAACAGTACTTTGGACATCAGTGCCTCTAAAACAAGAACTAAATAAAGTTTTACAAGTAACTTCTACATACGATATATAAATTTTTAGACCCTCTTTCAATGTACATATTAGAAACATGGTCATTGTTACAATAATATGTTTATGGTATAAGTGAAATAATGTCTAAATTAAAGATTAATATATTTCATCATTGTGAAAAAATATTTTTATTAGTTATTATTTTTCTTAGAATCAAATCTCATTTATGAGTACTAGATATAGTCTTTTAAAATTTGTAATTATCACAAGGCCAGGGGAAGTTAAAGAGCAGTGGTGAAGCCATGCGCAGTGGCATATTTCTGTAATTCAGTGACTCAGGAGACTGAGGCAAGAGGATCACAACTTTGAGACCAGGCTGGGCAACTTAGTAAGACCTGCATCAAAGTAATTTTTTTTTTTTTTTTTTAAGGGTTAGGGATATAGCTCAGTGGTAGAGTGCCCCTTGGTTCAATCCCTAGTACTAATAACAAACCAAAAATAACAACAACAACAACAAAAGACCAGTAGTGAATAAAACATAGTGTATGAGTAAACTGATAAAAGTATTTTAACATAACTGGGGATGTAGCTCGGTGGTAGAGCCTCACATATGAAAGACCCTAGGTTGAATTCCCAGCACCACAATCAAAACAAAGCAAAAACAAACAAACAAAACAAAAAACTAGTAAGAGAATGAACCATTTCTACATGAAGCCTTTGATGTGGCAATATTTGATTATATCATATTTTACTTCCTTTGTACAGTAAGAAACTGTGAGAGCTTGACACAGTGACCCATGCCTATAATCCCAGATACTCAGGAGGCTGAGGAAGGAGTATCACAAATTGGAGTCCAGCCTAGGCAAATGAGGGAGATCCTGTCTCAAAATAAAAAATAAAAATAGCTTGGGATATAGTTCAGTGGCAGAGCACTTGCCTAGCATGTAAAAGCCCTGGGGGGTTCAATCCCCAGTATAAAGTAGTATGTTGTCACAGGGATTAGCTTTTACATATTAACTGTTCATAGGCACGTAATTAAAATGATATGATTTTTAAATATTTCTAACAAACTCTAAGCTTCATTTCTTACAGCTTATAGGCTTTATTCTACAATTTAAAAGACTATTCTTTAAACGACAACAAAAACAGAAAGACCTGCTATGTATCATTTTGTAGCTATGATGCAGCTACTTATATATATTATTAGAACTTGAAACTTGACTAACTTAATGCTTAATATTTAAATGTATCTAAACATTGAGCTGATCTGCTGATAGTTTTAAGAATAAGAAATGGATGTTGCCATAGTCATAATGACTAAATTAATTCTATTCTTTGTGATATGAATAAGGCTGCAAAATTGTTTCTTTAACTGCATTTTCCTACGAACGTTTCTTGAACAAAATTATTTGTACTAGCTATATCAAATTAGGAGTATTTAAATTCAGTTTTAAAACAAATACTTTAACCATTACTTTGCTGTATGGAAAGCAGGGGGTATGTTCTTTCTAAAAACATTTCAAAATCATATTTTCTATCTTGAATTTAAACTGGTTATAAACAATTTAGATTTATAATACCAAGATTGCTGAACTATCACTGTGGTAAACAACTACAAAAAACATGTAAAGAAACAGAACTTCTTAGAGCTGCAAATGAATGGTTTTATAATTTTTAAAGCACATTATATTTGCATTTATGGAATTTTCGAAGTCCAAACTATGAAGTGGCTAAAGCATTATAGGTAAGCAAATGCAATGGATAGCTAGACCAGCTACACATATTCTAACAGTTTTTTTATATTATATCAAACTTGAAGCTTCTTCACAAATATTCACATTATACTGGTGTTTAGGTTCCTATGACTTAAAGGCCAGATGTTTTTCACAAATGACCAACAATTGTAGTTAGAATAAATTAATGATTGATTTTTTAAGCTTTGATGGAATTAAGCATACTTCTTTTTCTCAATGTGCCCATGTGAATGTTTGCCTGTTAAACTTCTTCTTCTTCTTCTTTTTCTTCTTTTCTTTTCTTTCTTTCTTTCTTTCTTTCTTTTTTTTTTTGACAAGTGAGGCCACCCGGCAGAAAACAACTGATGCAAAACCCAGGAGTAATCCCTCTGTTTAGTTC